>NC_085979.1:931598-1242131 GCF_910591565.1 Cydia splendana
ATATATATATATATATATACACGCTGAAATTTTTATCGTTTTGTTCCCGAAGCATAGAGGTTAGGTATCGATTATACAGTCAAATAAAATTGTCAAATAAAAACTTTTTACAAAAAAAAGCAAACCGACTTCAAAAAGGATGAAATAAAATTTTATCCTTTTTGAAGTCTATGCGTTTCCAACTGATATGTTTGAAGTCGGTGCCAAGCCAAATTTTGAAGCATACCATGATTTTGGTGCGATTCGATAAGGATGTACCTACGTTGGATTGCCTTACACGACGACAATGAACGTACTTTCTGTAGGTACAGTCGACGTTAAAAATATGTTTACACTTTTCGCCTTATTACAAAGGAGTAAGGTGCAAAAGTGTAAATATATCTTTGACGTCGATTGTATCTAAAGCCCCCTCCAGACTATGCGCGTGAATCGCGGCGCAAAGCCGCGAACGCGAGTGTGGAGTCGATTTCGCAGGTCTGCGTTCAGGACTCCACACTCGCGTTCGCGGCTTTGCGCCGCGATTCGCGCACGAGTGTGGAGGAGGCTTAAGAACACACCTCAGAACACACGATCAAACCTTCTTGGCGCAGTCTGTACCATGTTTGTCGGCACATTAGTGGAAATCCAATGGATTTTTTTTCGTCGTATTTTTTAAAGAGCATTTCTTACTAATGCTCGAACAGTCTATAGCACGCAAGTGTGAGATTGGGACTGAGTAATTTCCCGTCCCTTATCCAGAGGACTACATTTCAAAATATAAAACAATTTAAGAAATTTACCTTCTTGCCAAATTTCACCTAAAGCGGTTCAGTTGTTTAGCCTTGAAAAGGCGACAAAGAGGCAGACAAAATTACTTACACATTTGTAATAGTTATTAGTGCAGTTCTAATGGGATTTATAGCCATAAAGCTGATTATTTTGACTGGTATTGTTACTACTTGGCTTGGCACCGACTTCAAACATATCAGTTGGTAACGCATAGACTTCAAAAAGGATAAAATTTTATTTCATCCTTTTTGAAGTCGGTTTGCTTTTTTTTGTAAAAAGTTTTTATTTTTCCATTTTTAGTTTTAACGCATTGTTAAGAGCGCGACGCATGAATGAAAAACAAGATCATGTTTAACACTAAATTCGTGTACCTATTACTTTAATAAATATGTATGTAATCAGGAATTTTCTCGAGTCCGTGTGGGAAATTATAATTCCTGTCACTACTACATTAAATCCATCCTCCGCCCCGCCACTGGCCCAATCCCTCAACGCCCCGATCACTCAACCTCACAGCGCATCAACCCCTGATCCAGGAACCCCTCGACCCTGAACCAGGAATTTTCTCGAGTCCGTCTGGGAAATTATAATTCCTGTCAACTAAATCCATCCGCCCGCCCCGCCACTGACCCAATTCCTCAGCCCCCCGATCACTCAACCTCACAGCACATCAACCCCTGATCCAGGAACCCCTCGATCCTGAACCAGCAACCCTTCAACCGCCATTCCCCGACCCGTTAATCCCTGACCCCTTAACTCCTAACCCTAACCCCCGATCAGTAATAGCCTTACCAGCTTACCACGAGTTTGACATTGATATATTCGCTAGCATGTGTGTAACTTACTTCCTATGCATCTCGCTCGTACTAACCTTAGTGTGAGCGAGATGCATAAAAAGTTACATTTAGATGCATAAGACGTTAGCGAATATGTCAATGTCAAACTCGTGGTAAGGCTACAGTTGCAGTACATCAAATTGGTGGCTTTCGGAAGCAAATGCTCGAGTTACTTTAGAAAACCCCGAAATCACTTAACACGTGCCTTTAAAAATTGAGGAGTTCCCTCAATTCCTCATGGATTCCATCATCAGACCAGAACCAAAAATAATACGGAAATACCGTGGAGGTAACTTCTTCCAAACAAAAAAAGAATTACTCAAATCGGATCACAGGTGCCGGAGTAATCGGTGAACATACTTACATTTAAAGAAATCATCATCATTATCATCAAAATAATCATCATCATCAGGTCTACTTCATCAAATTAGTGGTTTTCAGGAGAAAGTGCTCGAGTTGCTTAAGAAAACGCCCAAAACACCATGCATGTGCCTTTAAAAATTGAGGAGTTCCCTCAATTCCTCATGGATCCCATCATCAGAACAGAACCAAATTAAAATGGGACCAACTCGGAGGTAGCTCCTTTCAAACAAAAAAAGAATTACTCAAATCGGACTACGGATGTCGGAGTAATCGGTGAACGTACATAGAAAAAAAAAAAAAAATAGCCACAACCGAATACAGAACCTCCTCCTTCTATGAAATTGAAGTCGGTTAAAAAAATCTAGCTCTTCAAATGAAAAAAATAAGCAAGTGAAAAATCAGTTTCACGAAATGAGTAAAACACGTAGTAACACCGCTGACGTCACGTCGAAAAAGTCATAACCACAAGTCATAAGTCACAAGTCATAACCGCGGGACGTGCGGGGTGCGGGAGGGATAGCTCCTTAGAAAATCAGCACGAATGAAATCGCGGCGGCGGCGACGGTTTGAGGCGGCATTTTTCTGTGTTACTATTTATTCTCACGGCTTCGAGTTCTGTATTATTTTTTATTTATTTGGCAATTTTGAAACTAAGAGCTAGATTTTTTTTGACAATTTTATTTGGCTGTGTAATCGATACCTAACCACTACGCTTCGGGAACAAAACGATAAAAATTTCAGCGTGTATATATATATATATATATATATATATATGTACCGGTACATACGGAGTTTCCAGTCATCTTCCGTATGAAATGACATGTGCAAACGAGACAGCTCTACGAATGTGTATAGCGACGTCCCACGTCCCGTTCACACAGGTCATTTCGTAAGGAAACCGGGTAAAAATTCCGTATGTATGTGGCCGGCCTATCACCTCCCGACCCGACAAGGGGGCCCGACCAAAAGTATGGTCTAAACCGCCTTTAAAGCGAAAGATCATACAACCACGTTACAAATCACTGTATAGCGTAAATCCGAACGTTCAGCCGTGTATTTCCTCCTCAGTCGAACTTGCGAGTTCAAGCAACACAGAGTGGGATACACTATGGTATCGATAACGTTTCATTCCCAGTATAGTATGTAGCTTCTCACATTGTGAACACTTTTTCCATATCACACAAACATGGTATAGAAAAATCCCTAAAACAACCACTAAAAAGATTTAGCCCCTAAAAAACCCCTAGCTAGTTTTTTTTCCCCTAGATCTAGTGGTAAAACCACTAAGTTGGCACTCCTGTAAAACATTTTTTGCTATTGGCCATCGTTTACGAGTTATTTACGAATTACTAAAAAAGGAGACCTAAGTATTTATTTTCTCCCTTCAATATTTTTTTTAATATTGATGGTAGCGAAAAAAAGTAGCACTTATTTTATAAGAAATCTGAAACAGATTATTTACGTAAAAGATATTTTTTTGCTGTGGGCTACCGTTTACGAGTTATTTACGAAAAACAAGAAAAATAAACGATTGTAGAACAAATTATTAGTAACTTTCCCACATTCATAATATTTTGTATTGAGATCACTCTGACCCACGCTTAATATTATTTTTTATCTCCCATTTATCAAGAGTTTTTTACAATAAACTATATATTTTCTTAAACGTAATAAGTGTAGCTTTACGAGTGTATTTTTTGTTTTCAGATTCCTGCTACACTTTAAAATACGTTTTTTAGTCTTTTCTACTTTATGCTTTTTTTTGTTAGAAAGTGCACTGTTTTTGTTCCAAAACTAGATTTCTCATCTTTAATTTATCCGAAAATGATATATTACATGCCCTAATAGGTATAGTTTTAGAGAAATATTGCTCCAAGTGAAGCGCGGCAGCGTAGAACTCCCCCCCCCCCCCCCTCACTAAATGAGAGGTGGCTCTCGACGGCTCCCGGTCTGTTTCTGCTCAAGACCAGCTAACAATCAACTGTGCCAAGTTTCAGCGCATAGTCTCAAAGTGCAAGGTCCCCATACAACGGTGTGCAGTAACAAACCAGCTAGTAGTATCGTAGTGTTGGAGCTATTCCAACTAGTTACCACTAAGTTGTTACCAGTGGAAATAACTGACAATTTTATTCCCAACTTTTACCGTTAGTAACTACTGTACAAAAAACCCAGTAGTTACCACCAAAATTTTGTTTGATTCCAATACTAATAAATATTCCAATACTGATAGCTAAGCTTCCGTAGACCGGGGTGACTTTGGAAAATTTGGGGTTACTTTGATAGATTTAAAACGGCCATAGAATTACCATTATTCATTATGTACTGAAAATGTTCCTGTAGCTAGTTAGATTGCTATATATTCATATTCACCTACTGTAAAAAATCTCGCATAAATATGTATTATGGCTTAAAAACTAGAATTTTAAAGTCGCCCCTGCATTTGAAAGTCACCCCGGTCAATGGTACTTCATTTCGTTCTATTATAATATGACGCAGAACTAAATATTCATAATTAAGTCAGGCTAAATAAGTACAGGCCAGGTTTATATGGTTGTTACTAAACCAGCTTATAAAGCGCTTCGGATGGGCTGACTGCTCGGACCAGCCAGCACACGCTCGCATTTCAATTACGCCCAGCTTTACAAAATCCACAAACTAACCAACTCGGTTTGGTGGTACCTACTGGGATTTTTTTCCCAGTAGTTACCACTGGGTAACAGCTTAGTGGTAACTAGTGGGAATGACTCGTGTTGTCGCAGTACTCACCCGACACGCAGTCCTCGTCACTCGCCGCGTCCGACACCTCCGACTTGACTGCCCGCTCCTCCACTACAACAACAACTCTACTTCAGGCTGTGTCTTACATTTAAAATTTAACAGTGGGTATTAAAGACTCGCATTGTCGAGCGTGAATTATCGCGATAGAGTTTGGTATAAGTATTACAAGAGGCGAGAAGCTCATACAATTCGCGCTTCAAAATAATATATCTGTTATTAACAGCATATTTAAAAAGAACACTAAAAACATGTGGACGTGGATATCACCAAAAGGCACAAAAAGTCAACTAGACTACATTATGTCCAACACAAAAAATAACTTCACAAACATAAAGATCATAAATAAGCTTAATTTTCCCAGCGACCATCGCCTAGTAAGAAGCACTCTCCAGATCGTAAAATCAAAGAAATGTAGAGCAAAATATAGCCTCCAAAATACAAACCTAAAAACACTAGAAGATGAAGAACTGTTCCAGCTAAATCTGAAACTCAATTTGGAAAATAGTACCTTATCAACTTGTCAACATGTAGAGTTATATTACTCCGCATTGAAGAAAGGCATCACGGACTCTATGGGCTCTAAAAATAAAATAAACAATAAGCCTAGAACTATACTTTCTGAAAACACAAGACTGTTACTAAAAAGAAGATATGAACTGCAACACAAAAAACCGCGATCTAAGGAAGAGAAACAAGAACTAGGAAACCTATATAAAAATATACACAAAATTATAAAGAAAGAATACGAATCCCGTAGACAACATATAATAGAGCAACACCTAACCACCACGGGAAGCCTGATAAAAGGATACAAGGAGCTTAACCACACGAAAAAATGGATACCTTCTGTGAAAGAAAATGCGTCGGATAAAGAAACATTTTCCAAGTCTAAAATCCTAGATATTGCTACGAATTTTTACAAAAAATTATATTCTAGGAAAAAGAGTGCATGCCAGTATGAAACTGAAAATACTGAAAACACGACATCTCCACCCGCCTCACCACCACTTCAAAGATTCACGGACAACGAGATTTTGAAGAAAATTAAAACTTTAAAGAAAGGAAATGTTGTGGCCCCGACAGTATTTCTAACGAAATAATCATAACCGGAGGTGACTTATTAGTACCCTATTTAACTAAGCTTTTTAACAAACTCTCTCTAGACAGATACCCAATGAATGTGCGAAATCAGACATCATTTTATTGTACAAAAAGGGTGATCCTGAAAACATTGCAAACTACTGACCTATAAGCCTACAACCATGCCTCTACAAGCTTTTTGCCTCATGCTTACAACGACGCATCTCTGAAATTACTGAAAAACACAATGGACCACATACACGTACTCAAATAATTGAAAAATATGTAGAAAAACAACATCCACTATACTTAGCCTTCATTGACTACGCTAAAGCTTTCGAATGTGAATTGCCGTCAGAAACCATCGAACTCATTCAAGATATCTACAACAAGAGCGTTAGTCGAGTGAAACTGGACAAAACTGGTGCCGAAATAAATATTCGAGAGGAATAAGACAGGGGGATCCTCTCTCTCCTACATTATTCATTACAGTTTTACAACATAAAAAAGTTCCGTGTTGTTTGTAGTTTTATAGTTATAATTAATTAGTATAATTCTTAGATTTAATTGTATAGTTTTAGGTTAACTTTGATCTCACTGTAACACTTTATCAATGTTATGTACTCCATAATTGTCATATGTATCAGTATTTATTACCTTGTAAATGTTTTAGCGTAAGTTATAATATGTATGATGTGGTTATACTTTAATAAATAAACCATGTAGGAAAAATACCATGAGAAAACAAATAACTTTTGTACCAGTAACCTCGGACCGCGTGGAAAGAATGAAGCTAAGTTTAGTTCAGGCGCTACCCTTTTTGTCTTCCGATATGAGTCCTAATAGTATGTATAATTCATTCTTTCACACTTTTATGGATCATTATAATGCGATATTCACCTCAAAATCGGTCGTAGTTAGTGGTGCATCAGTCTTTAGTGAGTGGGCTACTGCGGACTTACATCAAAGAAGACGTGAACTGTATGCCTTATATGAGGAACGGCGGTTTAATCAGAGTGATGAATTTAAAGAACATGTGAAGGAGTATTCGAAGAAGTTTAAAGTAGATTGTCATATAGCTAAGCGAAATTATCTAAGTCAGAAAATAAAAAGTAGTTCCGACATTGTTAAAGCAACCTGGAAAGTTATAAATGTGGAGACTGGTCGCTCTAAACACACAATTAAAGAGCTTAAACTAAACATTGAAAACAAAATTATAGATTCCAATTTAGAAGTAGCTACAGAATTTGAAAAATTTTTCACCGAGGTACCAGTATCCACAACTAAGGATTTAAATTCATCACCCTCATCTGCTGTTACATTATTAAAACATAACGCTCCAGAGTGTTGTGGAGACCTTCATTTTGAACATGTTTGTACCTCAGATGTAATAAAGGCGTTTAAATCAATTAATGTCAAAAAAACTAATGACCTCTGGGGAGTCTCTGTCCATGCTGTCAAATCCTTAGTAGAAATTGTAGCGCCTGACTTGGTAGTTATATTTAACAACAGTGTTGATTGCGGCGAGTTTCCTGATCTAATGAAACATAGTAAAGTAATTCCTTTATTTAAATCTGGTAGCAGCTCTGACCCCACTAACTTTAGACCGATATCTGTGCTACCAACATTTAGCAAGATTTTTGAAAAATTAGTTCTTTCTCAATTAGTACGACATTTTAACGTTAATAATTTGATGCATAATAAGCAGTTTGGTTTTACACGGGGTCGCTCAACAACCGATGCCGGTGTTGAGCTAATTAAGCATATTTTCGATGCCTGGGAGGAGTCACGAGATGCTTTAGGTGTCTTCTGTGATTTATCTAAGGCGTTCGACTGTGTTTGTCATGAAATATTAATCAGGAAACTTCATTATTACGGAGTTAGAGGATCGGCACTGAATTTACTTAAGTCCTACTTAAATGGTAGAATACAAAGGGTCGATGTGAATGGACAGCGATCACCTGGGTCATTGGTCTCTATGGGTGTACCACAGGGGTCAATATTGGGGCCTTTCCTGTTCCTTGTCTACATAAATGACTTGCCATTCCTTGTTAAGACCCACCATGATATAGTATTGTTTGCAGACGACACCTCACTTATTTTCAAAGTCAAACGACAGCAACAAGCTTACAATGATGTAAACAATGCCATTTCAAAAGTAGTAAATTGGTTCAATGTAGGGCTTCCAAATACCGGACTTCTTTCAATACCGGTATTAATACCGGAACTGTCTTCATCAATACCGGGATCCCGGGATCCCGGTATTTACTATGAATCGCTTAAAATTTTTGAGTTTTATTAAATAAGGCTCACTGTAACACCAGATATGTATGTCCTTAGCTCAGGATATTAAACAATAATTGCCATCTGCAATAATTATCATTTGACCCTCCAGGTTGGCAATGATTTTTTCACATCACCTATTCGAAACAGGGCTTTTTCTTCCCCGCTAGGAGGGATCAAAGTGGCACTTTTCTTCCCTGCTAGGAGGGATCAAAGTTGTACTTTTCTGTTCTAGGACACGATTTTTTCTTTCTTGCATAAGTACTATTTTTTTTGGTTAAATAATACATATTTTGGAACAACAATTTCCTCATAGTTGATGTGAAAAGCAGTATGTGTCACGCGGTATCAAAATTATTTCGTCTTGGGCGTTAACACTTGAATCCCTCATTACTCATTACGCTCATTCTTGACGGAAATATATCATTTTGATCCCTTGTTATGTACAAACTACTATATCCGTCTTGTTGACTTCACCAGTTACATTTTTAGTTAACCTAATAAACCAGGCAATAAATATTCAAATTTGGCACCAAAAATTCGTTTGCCATACTACAATTCATATCTTTCTACTTTTTGATAAAATTTTAAGAACTACTTATATCTCTGACTTATATTAATATCATATCCTGAACATCAGAATTCATCACCAAATATTTATCTAACGCATATGCACGGATCTTGTTTCAATTAAATGATCTTCTTTAATTAAATGGGCAAGTAATCTTGCTGCAGCTGAATTTGATCATTTTAATGGATTTTAAACGTTATAATCGGCACATTTTCCTTGTTTTTGAAAATACCGGGATCCCGGTATTGCATTAAAAAATACCGGTATTGAAAAATGCGGTTAAACAGACGGGATCCCGGTATTTCGGGATCCCGGGATCCCGGTATTGGAAGCCCTAGTTCAATGTTAATAATTTATTGTTAAATGAGAAAAAGACTAAATGTATTAAGTTTGTCACTAGTAGTAACGTAAGGCATGTGCAAACAAGTGTCATTGTGAAGGATGAGGAATTGGAATTAGTTGATAGTACAGTTTTTCTTGGTATAACTTTAGATTCTAAACTCCAGTGGGGTCCCCATATTGCTACTCTTTCGAATAGACTGAGCTCTGCAGCTTTTGCAGTGAGCAAAATCCGTCAGTTAACTGACGTGAAAACAGCTCGATTAGTATATTTTAGTTACTTCCATAGCATTATGGCATATGGTATTTTACTGTGGGGCGGTGCTTCAGAGATAAATACCATTTTTGTTCTGCAGAAGAGGGCTATTCGAGCAATATACAAAATGAACCATAGAGACTCACTTAGAGATAAATTTAAGGAAATTGACATAATGACAGTGCACTGTCAATACATTTATGAGAATATTCTGTATGTACATAAAAATATTGTAAATTTTAGGAAAAATTGTGAAATTCATAATATTAATACTAGAAATAAACATAAGCTCGCAGTGCCCTTCACTCGGCTCCATAAAATTAAAAAATCATTCATGGGTAATTGTGTAAGATTTTAAAATAAACTTCCAAACCATATTACTGAATTATCTATTAATAAATTTAAGAATTATGTAAAGCATAAACTTATTTCTAAAGCTTATTATACCACACAAGACTACATGAATGATATTACAACGTGGGATTAATTGTTATTCGAAATGATTATTTATTTATTAGGTATATTTG
The DNA here is from genome assembly GCF_910591565.1 of Cydia splendana. Lineage (NCBI taxonomy): Eukaryota > Metazoa > Arthropoda > Insecta > Lepidoptera > Tortricidae > Cydia > Cydia splendana. The sequence continues at coordinate 941,400 of NC_085979.1, forward strand.
ATTATTGATGAGGAAATGGATATTCCGATGTAATACTATCTGCTTCTTTTGTTACTTATGCTTTTTTTTTTGACATTTAGATTTTATTCTAGAAATTCTAGACTAGTATTTTTTTATACAATCTTTTTAATGTTTGACGATCCTTTTGTGAAATTCTTAGTGTTAAATTTGATATGTATAATAATCCAATTTTATTATGGAATAATATTAACATCAATAAATTGCTCTGATAATTAGATTAAGATTAATTACGATTCATAAGAGCTTGTTGCTAGGCCTACATGAATAAAGTATATTTTTGATTGATTGATTGATAAACAATAAACATATTATGAAGAAACTCGATTGGTCAAAAAAGGCATAAACATAAAAGGAAAATACTTAAGCAACTTGCGCTTCGCCGACGACCTAGTCCTTTTCTCATCATCAGCATCAGAATTGGAAGGGATGATAAACGAACTTAACTGTATTAGCCGTGATATTGGTTTGGAATTAAATATCGACAAAACGAAAATCATGTCCAACAAAGCCCATAGACCTATTTTCGTCGAAAACAGACAGATAGAGCATGTAGAGCAATATATATACTTAGGTGAGCAACTATCTCTATCAAAGTCTAGACAACTTGACGAATTAGAAAGACGTATTACAATGACGTGGAATAAATTCTGGAGCCACAAGGAAGTCCTAAAGTCTAACATACCCTTAAGACTAAAAAAGAAAATTCTGGACTCATGTCTCCTACCTTGTCTCTCCTACGCAAGCCAAACATGGATATATAATACACATACGAACAGAAAAATTACAACCTGTCAGAGAGCCATGGAGCGGAGCATCATGAACATAAAACTTAGAGACAAACAACGTCATACGGCTATAAGGGAGAAGACTAAAGTTATCGACGCTCTATCACATTGCAAGAAACTAAAATGGAAGTGGGCGGGCCACGTGGCACGAATGAAAAACGGAAGATGGACTAAGAGAGTCACTACATGGGACCTCCCGGTAAAAGAAAGTCAGGCCACCCACTGGGAAAATGGACAGAAGACTTAAAAAAGTTTGCCAGCGACGACTGGGTAACAATAGCCCAAGACAGGGAAATGTGGAGTAAAATGGAGGAGGCCTTTACTCGTCAAGAGGTCCTTAATAATCCACGCGACACTGCGCAAGCGCTGCGCCGCGACGCTCCGCAGGGTGCGCGACAGCCGCCACCGTCTCCTGGCCGTTGTTGCTGACAGATGGGACAGTGGCCTGATAAGGCACTGGTCCTCTCTGCATTTGTCTTTAGTACCTAAGATAGTCATTTAAGTTTATTTTTAAGTTAACCTTAGCTATAAGTTTTAAATTGTTAAGATGTACTTACAAAATATGGACCATGTTTGTCTGAAATAAATGCATTTTATTTTATTTTTATATTTTTTTTAATACTAAAAACTAAATTATTGACTAGAATTTAACGATTTAAACTTGCATGTACATTATTTAGTTTGATAATATTTAATTTAATTTAATAATGTATTATTATTTAATTTAATAATGAAATATGTATTATTATTTAATTTAATAATGAAATATGTATTTTTTTTATTAAGGAATTAAACGGCTTAAATAAATAAGTATTTAGACAAAAATAATGCTTGAAACAATGTATTTTTATGCAGCACACGGTGAAGGAAACATCGTGAGGTAACCGGACTATTCCTAGTAAGGCCTAGTTTCTCCTATGGGTTGGAAGGTTAAATGTAGCAGTCGTTTTCGTAAAAACTAGTGCCTTCGGCAATTTTTGGGATTAGTTGCCAAGCGGACTCCAGGCTGAGTATTCACTTGTCTACACATCGAGTATGGCGACATGGGTAGGCACTTAAGTTGGAGTACTTACTGCATAATGGATCTTAAAATTCTTAAATTAAACTATGTCTGATCACAATCAACTTAAAGCCCGGAGTGCAATATCTACAAAAATTAACACAGTATGTCATTAAATATATCTTATTTTGATTACTTTTATTTCGAAGATCCTATTCTTGAATCTTTGATGTTATAATCTTTAGTCCCGGTCCCGGCATATTCGTAGTTTGGTTCGCCGTTGGGAAAAGGCTTGCCAATACTACAGGTTGTGTTTCCTATTCAAGATGGTACTTACGCGACGTCTCATCACTTGTCTCATCTTCATTCGTCGATTCTGGCTTGACTAGGAGCTCTTCACCTGAAACAAACATACTATTCGTGCGTTTGTGTCGACGACTCAGGGATCTCGCACCCTCGCTCCGGGTCGTGCCTGGTGCAACAGATCTGGTACAGTGTGGCAATGCTGCCATGCAGTGATATGATGAAGTTTAAATTTTCTCATTTTAAGCACAATATAAAAAATCCTTCAGATAGATTACAGTATAAATCATATAACTGTGCAACGTAGTACATTTTTCTAATATTTTTAATATAAAAAAAATGGATGATATTTTTTTTTAATAAAACTCCCCTCGATGAATAGTTTTAAAGTTGTCCAAAAAGAACTGCATCTCATCTAAATTGGGATTGTCAAGTAATAAACATGTCTAAATAGACGTATACGTATATACTCCATAGACGCTACTACTACAATTGCAATACAGGCGCAATTGAAGTCTAATTTCCACTTGAACTAGAGACTTGTACATGAAGCAGGTACTCACCCAACAGCGCATCACCCTCGTCGCTCGCCCCGTCTCCGGCCGCCATGTTGAACCCGAGCATGTCATCTAGAGCAACCAACACTATATTAAACCCCATGTTCTGCACAGTAACCGGGACTGAATGCAATTTCTTCTTTGCAGTGTTCCGCCAAAGGATTATTTTGAATAACGCTTGTTATCTTGAAGTAATTAATTTTTTTCTGTTCTTACACTAATGATAATATTAAATATTTTACAAATCCCTAATACCCATAGATTCAATATTCACATTTATACAATGCTTTAAATGTAAATTTAGCCCCTTGCTCACACATGACGCATCATCCAATAAAACTAATGACTCACGCAATCTATCATCAGGTGTTTCATCTTCTTTCAGCATCTCCGGTTTGACCGGGGGCTCTTCACCTGAAGCAAACATACAAGTTTATAAGCAACAGGCTAGTTTCGCCACAAGCTATTCAAACCTAGTAACCACTACTGTAAACCAAATTCCCATTAGCAACCAAGTAGTGAGGGTTTGGAACAAACTGCCAGTAGATGTGGTCTCGGCCCACAATGTCAACAACTTAGACAAGCACATATTTTTTTTTTTTTTTTTTTTTCCTGGCTTATTCCCTGGAATTTTGCACAGGGTGGATTTGCCAATGTCGGTGTTGACTTTCACACGTGAGGAGAATGTTCGGTATAATAATTTTGCATTTTTGGGAGGATGTAGTCGGGGAAACCTAAAAACAAATAATTGTTATGAACATCACAGACGAACACATGACGAATACAACGATTAGCAAAAAAGCGGGAAGCGGATGACAGAACGTTAGTAGTGCCAACATGAAGGAAGTGGAAGAGAAGAAAACGATATATATAATATAGAAATATAGAGTTTAGAATAAAACGAGTATAGATTGACATGAATTATACGCATTAAATTAGAAGAGATAAGACAATATTTAGAGTTTTATTATAATAATAGAAGTTAGCTTAGTATCCATGTGGCAAAGAAGCGAGCTAAAGCATATAGGTCGTGGAACATTTTCGGGTAGTACATCGTATAGTGAGTAGCTACATTTTGTACAAGCAAAGAAGATGTGCTGAAATAAATGTCATATACTAAGAAAAAGTGACCAAGGCCTCCAGTGCCCCAGGCTGGAATCGAACCAGCGTCCTCTGCTATCGCGGCAGGTGCCTGAACCACTCGGCCACCGGGCCACAGCGACATTAGTCAAATTTTCCAAGTATATGCACTTCCTACTGAAGGCTTGTGGCGCCCCCTAGCCATCTCTAAGGTAGAACAGTATGGTTCGAACCTTCTATCTGGATCATTCTCATGATGATACCGAGCTAGCGAGCGCGAGTGCTGGGCGCGATAGCAGAGGACGCTGGTTCGATTCCAGCCTGGGGCACTGGAGGCCTTGGTCACTTTTTCTTAGTATATGACATTTATTTCAGTTTATAATTTATATAGTAGTGTTTCTACTTGATAAAAACAAATTAAAATATTTTCTGAAAAAATAATTTAATTTGTTCAAATACTTCATAGTAAAGAAGATGTGGTCCAAGTTGCCCTCATCCAACCCACATTCACACAATGAGTTCGCACGGACACCAATCATAGCCAGAAATAACGGAGTACATACTTTGCCTAAGCGTAAACGGCAAATGGTGGATATTACCCACTTTGGAGAAGTACGAAATCGATAGAACCATGGTTTTCGAGTAATTCGAGGTTGTACACAGCCATAATGTTTACCAGTCTCCAATCTAGAGATATCCCATTGCCTCTGCCATGTATTAAACATATCAGATAGTGCACAACTCAACAGGTCAGTACTGTAAGTTTTCCGTTTTAGTGAACCAATCTCAATCGCCCGTTTTGCCCATATATTAGCCACCTCATTGCCTCTAATACCACAGTGGCTTGGAACCCATCCGAGAACAATATGTAGGCCCCTCGATTCACACCTACGTAGCACAGCTTTAATTTCAAGAATCAAAGGAAATTTGGCTTTAAATTTTAATTGATTGCCTACTATTGCCTGCAGGCAACTCCTACTGTCAGAAAAGATAATTGTTTTTTTAATGTTATGTGTGTCTGCATATTTGACAGCCTCAAGAATAGCAACTGCCTCACCTGTGAAAATGGACGCTTGAGGAGGACATTTAAATGGAAGGACGATATTGTACCGTGGAATCCACACCGCTGCTCCCACACATCTTGCAGGATCCACCTTAGAAGCGTCAGTGAAAACCGGTAAGTAATCTTGCCATTTATCTAAAAATTTATTAAATTTATTGTTTGCTCCTGGATCATCTTTGAAAATTCCTATGTCTAATATGACCTTTGGTGAGTAAATTAGGGTCTCAAACGCTACTTCAAATAATGGGTTAGCACCAGATTGATATAAACTGGGGTGGATATTAATTAATTTTGAAAAAGAAATTACTATTCTGGGAAAGGCTTTATATGTCCAATATCTGCTTTCAGTGACCTCCAGTGCCAGCGCCTGCAAGCGTGGGAGCAGCAAGTGGTTGTTGTAAGAGCTGGCTTTGATCAAGAACCTGTCGGCGAGGTATTGTCTGCGTAGAGCCAACGGCGGTTCAACACCTTCCACCTGCATGCCATTTTTGGGAGAGGGAAGCATAGCACCTAGTATGATCCTTAAACATTTAGCCTGTATAAGATCTAATTTATCTAGACCATCCTTATTACAGGGTTCCATTAAAAATGCCCCATAGTCTATATGGCTACGTATGATGGCATTGTATATTAGCTTCTGGCAATAAGGATGGGAACCCCACCAGACACCCGACAATGCTCGAAGAATATTAATATTTTTCTCACATTTACCCAGTACATATTTGTGGTGTGAGGTGCCAGACATTTTGTGATCTAAAATAACACCTAGAAATTTTACTGACTCTTTATTTGGAATCATCACACCACCATAACGGACATCTGCGTCAGGCATGGTCCTTCTGCGACTGAAAGTCACTACACAGCTTTTTGTTGGCGATAGGGTCAAACCATGTTCATCAAGCCAATCCTTGAGGTAACCCAAAGCTGTATTAAGACTAGCAGTGGCTTTGTCCATTGACCTTGCTGAGGTGTATAAGACTAGGTCATCAGCATACTGCAAGATATTACAGAAGGATAGGACAGATTGCTCCAAGTCGTAGGTGTAGATACTGTAAAGCAGGGGGCTGAGTACCGATCCTTGCGGGAGACCACGCCACAAAGTTCGAGGTGGGTAATAGGAATTACCATTCCTAATTTTAATTGACCTACCCATGAACAATTTGGTGACAATATGTACAATCTTCGCGGGAATGCTCAGATGTAGCATTTTTGCCCTGAGCACCGGAAGAAGGACATTGTCGTAGGCCGCAGAGATATCTAGAAAACATCCCAGCAGATATTCGTTTTTTGAAAGGGTTAGTCGGATATCAGTTGCTAAGATATTTAAGCTGTCCATTGTACTACGACCCTTTCGGAAGCCAAACTGCGTGTCAGCTAGAATACCCTTGTTTTCCACAAACCATTCCAATCTATTTTTAACCAGATGCTCTAATATCTTTCCCATTGTCGCGGAAAGAGCAATCGGGCGATATGAGCTAGCTTCGTCTGGGTTTTTAGACGGTTTTAGGATTGGGATAATAACTTGGGTCTTCCAGTCAACTGGGATCTCTCCCGTGTCAAAGGCATGGTTTAGAATACCGAGCAGATACTCCTGTGAAGATGAATTGAGCTTAGACAGGAAACAGTATGGTATGCCATCCTCTCCAGGTGTAGTATTTCTCAATCCACTAAGCACTAGACTGAGTTCTGAATATGAGAAAGGCATGTCCAGTGAGCTCAAGGTGCCTGACAGCGGGGGAAGTAACAAGCAGGATGCTTCAGGGACAGTTGACGGGGCAAGTCTATCTGCAAAGTCGGCCAGCCAAGGAGCATCTGTGGTGGGCATAGACTCTGGATGAAATGAACCCCTGAACCTCTTTATGTTCCGCCATACAAGTGATGGAGGGGTTCTAGGAGATAAGCTCTCACAGAATCCCTTCCATCCCCCCTTTTTAGCCTTTGCTAGGAAGCGCTTTGTACGTGCCGAGATTTTTTTTAAAGAAATGTAATCATCTAAATTTCCGGAATTGTTAAAAGTTTTTTCAGCGGCATCTCTTTCCTTAACGGCTGCCGTACAGTCTGCGTTCCACCACGGGGGTGAAGGGATTTTAAGTCTAGCAGGTTTCTTTTTTGGTATAAATTTATCGGCGGACTCTATTAACACATTTTTAAATTTTAAATATTTTTCATCTTGACCCATTTCGCTCGTGTCCCACTCTTTCATACTTTCCTCTACAAATAATGCGTAATTGGGCCAGTCTGCTGATTGAATTTTGTGTTTTAAAAGAGGTTCAGGGGACGGAATTGGAAGAATAGAAGAAGGCTTCGTGATAATAATTGGGAAATGGTCACTGCCGAACGACTGGCGTAATACCCTCCAGGATAATAAAGAAGACAAACTAGGAGAACACACAGATAGATCGAGGACTGACTGGGGGTTCTGGCCTGGGTATACCCGATGCGTGGGAGTACCGTCATTAATAACTCCCACATTGATTTCATCGAATAAATCCAACAGGGCTGATGAAAATGCATCCGAATGGTATGACCCCCATGACATATTGTGACAATTGAAGTCCCCTAAAATCATAAGAGGAGGTGGAACCGATTTGAGAATAGATTTTAATTCATATATATCAACTACTTCAGGATGGGGAATGTATATAGAGATGAAATTAATGCCCATAACCTTGGCAGCTACGGCATTAATCCCATCCGAATGAGGGGGAATAGAAATTTGGGCGAAAGGGTAACCGCGTTTGATGAACAACGCACATCCGGCGCGTCCATCATTGCGGTCTTCCCGGAGACATGAGAAGCCCGGCACTCTGAAAAAGGAGCCGGGGCGTAACCATGTCTCCGAAATGGCCGCAACAGTCACAGCATGATTGTTGATGAGCTGAATAAGGTCAGGTTTCTTTGGTATAATGCTTCGACTATTCCACTGAAGAAATGTGACCGGGGGGGCCGTTATGGAATGTAAGTCTTTCCGCGAGTGTGATCATTAAGGGTGCAACGTCGTCTGGTAGGCAATCGCTCCACTTAGCGATTATGTTTGTCAAGAATTTTAGACAGAGCTCCATTAGGTCTTCATTAGGAGTGATTCTATTGTAAGCAGAAGAATCTTTCAGAGCTTGGCCATTGGGCAGTTGAGGTGGGGGAGTTCCGACAATATTGTTGTGAGCTACTCTATCATAACCGGGGGAGAGGGAGACCCTCGTCCGGGGCGCTCGATATACGGTCTTACGATATGAAGTGGTGGGCGGAGGGGTTGGCATGAAAGTATCAGGGTGGCATGGGGACTGGGAAGATCGTGAAGAGTCTGTAACCGGCTCAAACATGACTCTTGCTACATCTGAATATGGCCTGCGAACCGCTGAGAACTGTGCTGCTGCTTCTGCGTATGAGATATTCTGTTCAGACATGGCAAGTTTAATGGCCTTTTGTCGACCATATTCATTGCATACTTTTTCTGTAGCAAAGTGTCTGCCGGAACAAAATATACATGTCACATGTTCTGGAGCTACATTGCATCCATCACCGGGGTGTTTTTGTGCACACTTATAGCATCTGGCATCAGACCGGCACTGTGTTTGAATATGTCCGAACCTAAGGCACTTCCTACATTGAATAATTGGCAGTTGATACACTTCTACAACTAGTGAGGTGTAGTATGCGAAGATTTTTGATGGTAAAGATTGCCCTTCAAAAGTAACCACCGCTGACTGGGTTGGTACCCAGGATGAGGAGCCATCATCTTTTGTCACCCTTCGTTGCAGTCGTCGAGCCTTAAGGATTTTTCCTTTACCTTCTTTGAGGTTTGTGCCGTTGACTAACTCCTCCATCGACCAATCCGAAGGAACTCCTCGCACAACTCCCATACGCGACACATGGTATGAAGGAATATCAGCTATAAACTTATGTTTGTCTAGTAGCGGGTGTTTTAGGAAATTATTTGCATCAGCTGCTGTGGAGAAAGTTACTGCTACTCTGTTGCGACCTACTGATTTAATACCACCTTCTTTCTGGATATTATGAACATTTGCTTGAGTAAGCAAAAGGCCTACATTGATGGGTTTTAGAGAGGCATTGGAAGATGGTGCAGACTCTCTAGAGACATGAACTATAAATGGTCCATCATCTTCGGCATTGTACTCTCGGTGTTTGCTGTCTAGACTGGGGTGTTTGTATAAATGTGGGTTGAACTCATCTGAATTATTTTTGTTTAAATCAACTGTATTAATTTGACTTGTCTCGGCTGGATCATTTTTGTTTAACTCAACCACAATACTGTTGTTCGACTCCACTGTATTAATTGTATTACCCGATTGATTGGCGACCTCTGACGGGTCGATTACAATTTTTTTAGGACAAGGCTCCAGCTTGGTCGGTGACAAATCCAAGTTACGTTTACGTGAGACTGTCTCCCAGTTCATGTCATCAGCCTCGTCTGGAGGCTTCTCCTTCTCGTTACCATCCATCTAAACGCCTATAGGATTAACCTACAGTATTATATTTAAATATACCACCACCTGATTAGTAAACAAGGAAAGTTGTTTTATTTAAGGAAATATAATATAACCTAAAAACGAACCACTCACTCAACGCGCTACTCCTCAATCACTCAAGCACATATTTGTGTCTTCTAATATTTCACAATGACATAAAGTATCTGAAAATTATACAGGCAACATTGGTTGTTATTAGTGACCCAAAGGACTCGAGCCTTTTAGTTTTTTTTTTAGGGCTCGCCTCATATCTTGACGCCTAAAAGGCTAAAAGCCTATTTCTGTTTAATTAGTAAAATACGGTTTTAGCCTTTTAGGCGTCAAGAGATGAGGCGAGCCCTAAAAAAAGACCTAAAAGGCTCGAGTCTTTTGGATCACTAGTTGTTATAATGATTATTTATCATTGCAGAAGAGTAGACTCACCCAATACAGGCTCACTGGTTCCATCTCCATCCTGCATGTCTAGGTTTTCTGGCTCAACTGCAGATTCTTCCTCTAGAGCAAACAAACACAAAACAAGTAAACATTATCTGCCTGTTATAGTTATGCTCACACAGCAACTTTCAAGAAGTCCAATAACACTATCTAGCGGGCTATTGGGCAGTCAATGCTTAGCAGGAGGGTGTATGGTGCAACCATCTAGTATTGCAGATTTAAGAGTGATTGTAACATAGTTATTAAATGGCCTTCTGTACTCAATCAAACCTTTAACACTACTCGCAGCCTGCAACTCCGCTTGGCTGCGCTGCACTTGCAGCTTGAAGTCGCTCGCGTCTCGCAGGCGGCCCACGCACGCCGAGCAGATGCCGCACGAGCCCGAGCCGCCCACCACCAGCTGCACATTCAAACAATTATCAATTAACGCAATTATAGGTAGTGTAAGGTCACATACACCAACTAAATTGTCTTATTTACAATATTTACATATATATCGAAGCACTGTTTGATCATGTCGACATATATCTCCGTTTTGCCGAGATGTGTGTACGGCGTCGTCAGCTCCTTATCCGGAGCACTCCGCAGGCAGCAGCGACACGCATGCATCACGTCCATCGCGGCCACCGTGCAGAGCGCAAGAATACTTCAATAGTCCCAAAAATAAGTAAAATAACACAACAAAACCAGCGTATCAACGTACAAACAATGCTAAGCTAACCAACCTCAATAAGTTGATTTTGACAGTATAGTGACACTGACAGTTCAATATTTTGACAAATAACGAATTTAAAGGCCAGTCCAGACGGGACCATGTTTTTTGCCAATCTGATTCATTCAATTGTCTTATCAAAATTGGTGCGGACGCAAACGCCAATAGGGGACAGGCTGACGCAACTAGGAACAAAAAAAGGTTTTGTATGGACTTTAGTGACCTAACCATAGCCAAAAAAACAAAATAAAACGTCAGTGCTATTCATCTGTCGTGTCAACTGTCAGCCACATTGCTTTGTTGCTTGTCATGGCGGTTCGTAGGTTTTACTTACGTATTTCTTGCAATTTCTTTTTTAAAAGCCTTCGTTATTTTCCAAAACAGTCAAACGTGATAAGAAAATACAGTGAGTCAATAGAAATTGTTTAAATGCCACCGAAAACTAAGTTGTTCCAGTGCAAAATATGTGTCAATTGATACGCTCGCGAAAATCGCAAAAAAGGAAGTTTATGGCGAAATTTCCATTAGATCAAGACCGGTAAGTATTGAATTGTAACCTTTAGATTATTTTAGCCTTATTTTGGAGTAGCAGGCTATAAACACATCGAAAATTAGATATTTCATATCCACTTTCATTGTGAACTAAACTGAAAATCATAATTAGATACCAAAAAAAGTAATACAATGTTGCCACTTTTTACTAGCGCGTCTTGTATTTATGTAAAAATAAGTAAATAAAAGTACTTTTTAAATCGTAGGAGTAAAATTACCAATAGACAAATTTTACCTAAAAATAAAATTTATATTAAGTTACTTACCTTGTTCCAAGCCTTCAAATTGGAGATGGCGACATTCGTTTCATACTGGCAACACCACAGTTCCGATGACGTCAGGCGCAATACCGGCTTTTGTAACGGGTTTTTTCCCTGCTTTTTCGAATCCAGCTGACAGGCTGCGCGCCAATGCTCAGGTCATTGGACTCTCAATTTGATTATCTTGACCTACCGTCCAATAGTATGACGGTGGACGGTAGGTAGCCACTGTAGATAGACAGGTGGCAAAATAGCCACTGTGGGTAGACAGGTGGCGAAGTTTTGTTATGTAAACAAACACAGTATTCAGAGATGCTGAAGGTACTTGTTTTGTTTACAGAGGTAGCACGGTATTTCATTGACATAGCTGAAAAGACAAGCTTAAAACTAAACCCTACTGCTGAAATAAAAACTTTAATAAATAATACTTACTCTTGCTGAAATATAATTATGATAAAATGCGTATGTGAATGAAATTAATCGTGTGGAGAAAATAAAATCTAAAATTTTACAAAATGCCAGCAGGCAGCAATGAAATCAGGCTTGAAACAAGGTATGTAACTTAATATAAATTTTATTTTTAGGTAAAATTTGTCTATTAAGTTGACTGTACCTTGTTCCAAGCCTTCAAATTGAGAAGTGTTTGTTATCGACTGCTGGATGAGAAAGGATTGTTAATATTAAAAAGATCGCCAATGTGAATAAAAGAATAGATAGATTTATAAGAAAACCTGTATTGCATTGCTATAAAGATTAACTAACACCTGATTGGTATGACCTTATATTAATATTGATTAGAATACGTATATTATATCGTATCAAAACATCTATCTAAAGGATTAGAATGTGAATTAAGAGTATTAACTGTTTTTCTATAAAACTTACGAAATGTAGTCGCACTTTGCCAATTGCCTCTTTCTAAGATATCATTAATATTATGATTATCAAACCAGCCCGACGAAGCAACTGCGGAACGGACACTGCCCGTACTACTGTTTATATTAGCGTCTTTGAGGACTGCCTTTACCCATCCACCAATTATGGTTCGTGAAGCTGGCTTTACAGGACCACATATAGAAATAAATAGGTTATTTATATTCCCTCTTCGGTTCTGAGACAAGGAAATTAATAATTTTATCCAATAAACCGGATCTATATTTTTATTGTAATCACACGTTAACAATTTCCAACCAGATTGCCTGCGCGATGAACTGTCCGTCTTGGAACCGAATTCGGGCCAAAATATAATACAGTCAGAATCAATCTTACAACTGGAATCATTTATACTCAATAACGTCAGGTCGTGTACGCGTCGCCCTGAACAAAGCAATAACAAAATGGCACATCTCTTAGACACCTCAAATAAACTGGTTTGTAAAGGTTCGTTATTCTCCAAATAAGTACACAAATCTCTCACATCCCATATACTCTCCTTACGTGACATTGGTCTATTCAAAACTATAGCTTTCAAAGCCTGGCCAAGAACAACTATATGCGAGCTCAGCGGTGGGCCTGAACGTACGGGACAAAAAGTAAAGACAACAGATTTGTGTAGGCAAATTATACTATGCGATAACTTTTCTATTAAGTCTGTAAGAAATCTGGCCAAATCTTGCGGTTCTGGATTGTCTCTGGCGACATTATGGGCAGTACACCATCTGCACCACCTTAGCCACGCTAGCTTATAAGAAGAGAGAGAGAGAGAGAGAGAGAGAGAGTCTTTATTTGTGAAAACACAGGTACAATTAATGATCTTATATTACAGTTTCGTAGTCTCACCATGCTCTTCCAATAGTGGCGTACAAATACTATAATACTACCATAGAATAAAGAAGTAACGAAGAAAAGTAACTCAGTACATTGCTACTAGATATGAGCGCCGCGCCGGCGCGCCGCCGCCGCCGACAAAATTTACGCGCCGCCGCCGCCGACGCTGCGCTATCGGCGTGGCATCGGCGTGACCTTGTTAGATACTACTACTTTCAGAATCATATAATATATATTTTATCTAGTTTAGATCTTTAACGGCGCCAGTCTGAATAGCTTATAGACATTCAAAAGGTATTTTAGGACCATATAATTCTAAAATATCGATGGTAAATTCAAACTTTTCTGTTTGGTAACCGCGCTACTAGTGTTAGAGCAACAAAATGACTAATTTTGCCAGCTGGCTAGCTCATCCGTCATTCACCGCGAATTCAATTATTGCAAGCATGGTTTAAATGTCTTAAAAAGGTGTAAAAGGGGGTTAATTTCAGATATTAAGCGTTTTCACGCCCAAAGGTCCGGCCGTTGGCTTTGCACGGAAGGCATCGGAAACGGAATCAGGTCTCATTTTAAGCTTGGCCATTGTTCAAATTTCAAGCTTTGCTCTCTCGCAGACCAATCTTTGGCCTCGCATCGCTCGCATAGAAGTAAGCCGCTATCTGAACCTCCAAGTTTTCGGCCCTGTTTGGAGCGTAACTTTTGGCCTCGCCTTTAAAATGCTTGGTTCTTCTCCAATCTTAGCTCCACTGCAGCACGGCCTTTGGCCTCCCACGAATGCAGCTACAGGAGAGCCCCAGAGGTCTTTAACACTGTGGCCACGGTCTTTATCGGCCTTCGGTCTTGCTTACACTGGACCAATTCCAAGCTCTACCCTCTTGCAGCTTGGCCTTCGTCCTCGCACAGAAGCGCGCCGTAATCGGCACTCCGCGCATTCGGCCGTCAGCCAAGCTCACACTTGGCGTTCGATTCTAAGCTGTATGCTTACCTGCAGCTCAGCCTCTGGCCTCGGATGGGACGGCGTCCGAATCTGGTCTTCGGTGTTAGGTGAAGCTCGGCCTTGGGCCTCACTTTTTGACATAAACCGGTTTGTTGGGTCGATATTGGTTAATAACGGAGCTTGATTTTCCTCACTTCGGCTCTTTGGACAGTCGACCAGATGTTTCCTGATACAGTCAATCCGCTACTTTTTACTTAGGGGTCATCCATTTATTACATCACACGTTTAGGGGGGGGAGGGGGTCAAGAAAATGTGACATGTGTGACAAGGGGGAGGAGGAGTCACAAACTTTGTGACGTCACTTTAACTTCATCAGTAATCGAAAATTTATTTAAATTATTTTATACGCTAATATACATTTAAATAACAAGTTTTTGAAACGAGAATCGTTTTTATTCGTTTAATTTTATTTTTTAATCAGTTTGGGTTATAAAATTACTAATATTTCTTTTGTCAAAAATATTTTGATAAAATATTAAATAAATATTTGCCGATTTCGTTGAAGAAATGTGACGTCACACCAGGGGGGAGGGGCTTGCCAAATGTGACCAAGAGTGACAAGGAGGGGGGAGGGGTAAAAAAACCTAGAAATTCGTGTGACGTAATTAATGGATGACCCCTTAGCACAATAGATAAGGGCCTCGCAAAGATCTTCCGGCCAGGGCCTCGCCAAGATTAAGACCGCCTCTGATGCCGCTCGATACCGTTTATACTATATAAAACTTTTTTCGTACCTTTATTCAATAAATTTTGCTTGCAATTCAAAAATGCACTTATTTTATAACTTTCTTACAGTAAAAACGTGTAAATTCGGTAAAATTTTGGTTTTAATTATTTTTTCATTAATCAAAGGTGTTTCAAGGCCACGCCGCCGATTCGCCGCCGCCGCCGACCGATTTTGACCGGCGCGCCGCCGCCGGCTAAATGCCTATCGGCGCTCATATCTAATTGCTACACGGCTCACGTAAATCGCGTTATCTTCGCCGGTACCTCGAATGTCTTCGCGTTATTTTTAGATGGCGTTGTTATCAATAAATATCATAAATAATAGTGACATCTAGTGAGGTAGCAATGAATTACACCGTCAAGTAACCATATCTAAGAATTGATTTAATATTTTGACGCCTGCGCCACTTCAGTTTTGGTCGAGAGGTTTGAGTATTTGACTTGCAATTCTGAGTACTCGGGTTCGAGACCCAGCTCCGGTGGCACTTTTTTATTTTATTTTACATTATCCGAAAAATTTTAATCAAAAATTTTTTTTTAATGTATCATACAATTCATGAAGTAAACATTGTTACATCCATAAATGTCTCTGAAGAGACCCTAACATATTAAAAATTATAAAAAAATCAAAAACATCCTATAGGTATAGGTAAAAAACATAATTAATAAAAATATCTTTGTATTTAACGCCATGTATTTATAATGTGAGAGCGTTTGTTCTACAGTGTAATGTATAGTGGGAGATACCATGGTATCTGCCACTATACATTACATTTTGTATCTCAATGAGATACAAAAGATATACCTACAATACTCAAAAGTATGTTTTCCCGAAATGAAAGCAATAATAATCTTATGTTAATTTGTGCTCATATATCATATTAAAACAAGGAGTCATTGGAATATACTTACCGATAGGTATGTAATATGTTTCTCTCAAATAGTTAATATTAGTTGTTCCTGATTTATAGATTTTTCTTAGTGATGCAACGAATAATACTTATTACAAATAGAATCTAGATATTTACCTATCATTGAGATATGTTGAGATACAAACTTAAAATTGCAGTTGTCCCCTGGACACCAACCTCATTTTCCTTCACTTTAGTTTCGAAAAAAACTCCCTTACTTTAGTTGGGTTTTGTATGAAATATTTGACACAACCAAACTTATGTTTTGAATGCGTTGACTTAAAATTTAAACTCCCCTCTTGGTGCTAACGTCAGAAACTAGAATACCTACTCGTAACGCTATGGCTTTTCATGTAAAACTTTATTTAGGCTTATTCTGTTTATTTCATATTTTTACAGCCTACGCCAACACACTTACAAGAAATTAAAATTTTAAATTACAAAGAATACTTTTTAAACTACAAACACAACCCCCTTATCAGTAAATAAACGCATACATTTTTAAAATTTGCTGCCTTTTTCTATTGACAATGTTGGTGTACCAGAGTATAAATGTGGCTTTCCATCAGAGAAGGGTCCTTATGGTTATGTACAATAAGGACCTTTTTATCAGAATTTCAGTTGGAATTTCAGATGGAAAAGACCTTATTGTGAACCATAAGGACCCTTCTGTGATGGAAAGCCACATATTACAAATTCTAGTTACAGCAAAAAGGATCCTGTTGTCAACTATCATTGAACACAGAACACAGTTGTGGCAATTCAGCAAATATAATGAAGGTGGGTAGACAAAAATAAAGCATGGATTGAAATAAGGATAAAATTTATTAATGGGTATTAATAACTAATTAAAAATTTTTCATTGCATCGATCTGCATCTATTGAAGCAGGAATTGACAATTTCATGTTTCTCCTCTTATTCCATATAAATTATATTTTGTCACTTCATTTTTTCAGATATAATACATTGTTGTTGTTGATTGTTCAACGACAACCCGTAGGTGTGTAGGGCCTCCACAACATCCTTCCACGCTTTTCTGTCTCGAGCATCCATCTTGGCCTCGTTCCAGCTCAGTCAGATATAATACATTGACCAGTAGTAACTCTATCCATTGGTTAGCAGGCGTACGATGTTTAACGACATGTTTCCCCTTCTAAATTTAAAAAATATTTCCAATTGTTCGCTTTTCGGGTGATAGAAGCTAGAATGGGAGCACCTGAAATCAAAAAAATAATTTGTTGCATACAAAAATATTTTAAAGATACAATTCTGACCAGGGACCGATTACCAGTATATTTTTCATAGAAATTAATGGGTACTCAATTTCGGTATCACGGTTGTTTATGTATATTTTTGATTCCTGATTCTATTCACTATATTTTTGCATTTAATTTAGCTATCTTATCAATCACTATCCTTACCTAAATACTATTCTAAAATAAAAATAAAATACTGTGAATGCTATGTGATATTTTATTATTAGTTATACCGGATACCAGTAACGGTCCCTAATTTTTACAAAATTTTTTGGAAGGAAAGCAAGCATTCATCATAAAAATCATTATGTTTTCAAAATAAAGTCCGTAACTTGAGTGTTTAGAACTACATCTGTATTTTCTAAAAATTGTTACTTTTCAAAAAAAAACAAAACAACCTTATATGTATTAAGTTAAGACCTTTCTGTTGGTAAAACTAGATTATATTAACAACTTACACAGATTCAGTAAAATGTTACTGAGGATTATCTTACATGGTTTGAAATTAAGAACTGGAAAACTTATAGTTACAGAATAATTATACTCTTATTTTACTAATAACTGAGCAACCAATAGATTACATAACCAAAAATTCCGTTCACTAAAGTAAAACCAGCCATGAGTGATTTGCTTCATTATTTTCGACAGTAAATAATGTCAAAGCACCACTCAAGTTTACATAGGTACCTAACCGTATTCACGGTCGTTAGTTCGGGATTGACAAGAGGTTAAAATAAAAAGTTATATGTATAGAGCGTTGAATATGTTAAAATGTTTCAGTAGTTTACATTAAATAACCTTTAATAAACTTACCTGATGCATATTATTAATCCATTGCAGGCAATATTCATCACTGATTGGCAAACACCCTCTCCTCAGGTTTGTTTGACCTGCTTTAGTTTAATTCTGATGGTACTTCAGGAATCCACAGGAATTCAGTACCTATTGTGAACTACATTTCGAATAATATCAAATACCGAACCGAACTAAATTTAACACATGAAATAAAAAAAAATCATAATGATGTTATAAACATAAACAGACGCTACGCGGTAGGCGGCCGTCGACGACATGGTCCCGAGGGCCTATCGCGACCCACGTACGACATGTTGCCTCCCTGTCACACTTAAGTACGAATTTATAGCGACAGAGAGGCAACACGTCGAACGTGGTTCGCGGTAGGCCCTCTGACAGTTTATTTTTAGTGTTGCCATTGATTTTTTTAGTCTCCCTAAATATATCTGTCATGTCATTATTGTTTCTGCTTCTTAATTGCACATGTTAATGGATCAAATAAAAAAATTATGTTCTAAAATACTTTTTAAATATAAATCTACTATAATGTTTGAATTTTAAAATACATGCCTAAAATTTCCAGTCGTTTTTTAAGAAGCAGCATTATAACAACACCCCGAAGTAGGGTACTGTTTTAATAGAATTACAACCCGTACTTGGTACAGTTTCTATTTACGCAATTGGCTCCCTAGTGAACATAATTCGTAATTTAAATACATGCGTCCATTCTAGCAACAGCCTAAAAACTAAGTATATTTTTTGTAGAACATTTTATTAGAAATACAATAATACGTTGTTGTTATTTATATTAGCTAAGATATACTTAATTTATTTTACCGTGGTCATAATAAGAATTTGAAACGGAACGTTATGCGAACACAATCTTGATAATAAATTTGTGTGTATCTGAAATTCTGAACCACGCGGCGTTGTCAAATCGCAATGACCGCCAAACCACTGACTAGACAACGTCGCATCCTGTCGTTGCATTGTGTACCTACTCATTATTCGAGTTAGTGTAGTGTCAGGTTGCCATTTCAATGAACCAAAAAATAAATAAAAATATTCCTTTAGTCTAGTTCATGTTCTAGTCTAGTTTTGTATAATTAATGAGTAGAGCTAAATAATTTGTTCAAAATACTGTAATGGTTGATTTATATAACTAAAATTCTTCAATTATGCGAAGTGATGAATGAGTCTATGCGAAAACCCTACGACTCTTCTCCTTCCACACAGGCTCTAGTACCTAATGAAATGTTCAAATAGACTTTCCAGATTTGAAATTTGTAATGTAGGCAACATAAGCTGAGAAATTTAAACAATCCCATCCACATAAAATTAATTGTCGCCGTTGTGATTTTCAACCGTAGATGAACGGTGTCAAGTCATTTATTGTATGTTGTATGTGTTTTGGAAACTGTAAAAAAGAAGTTTGAAGTATAAAAATGTAGTTTTTTAGCAATATTTATTTTTAATCGGAATCCGTGCCTGTATATAAATTTTAGGTTTCTCTTTTTTTTCGTCAATATGGCAACTTTGTTTAGCATACACTGGCACGCACTGGTGTGCACCTTGCGCACGCGCACCTACCGGAATACGACGTTCGTTATTTAGTCATTTAACTTACAAAAAAGGTTCCATCAATTCAAGCTGATTCAAGTAGCCGACTGGTAAAAATTGCCTTAAATGATTTTCCAATTTTAGGTGTTATAAAGTGATAATTTTGTACGATTAAGTTTCATATTTATAAATATTACGAATTGGGTTATTTAAGTGAAACAATGTGGCGAATTCATCAATATTATTTTTCATGAGTGTATAGTAATGCCATCTATGCTTTGATTAGCCAAACATGTGAGTGTGACTATGGAGTTCCTTCTCTTTCTTTACTTATTACTTTATGATACTACTTATAAACATACAACATGCATTATTTTAAAATTTACAATTTGTAAATTAAATATTAATCATTAGAACATAGTCACAAAATTTAGAACATAATCATACTTAAGAAATAAAATTTATACATACATTTAATTTTCATTCAAATAGTCGCTTATTTTATAATAACATTTTTCGATTAATAGTGCAGTCAGTTGTTTCTTAAATTGTGATAGTGGTAATGTTTTTAAACAATCAGGAATTTTATTATATAGTGCGTCAAGCAAATCTTGTCAGTAGCAATGTAAAGCAAACTAAAGTAGGGCAACACTCAAAGAGCAGTATTGCGCTAAGAAAAGCAGCAATGTACGTCGAACCAAAACGAATATGATTTTTTTTCCGCTGAGCGCGCCCTACGTACGTCAATTCAAATTGTCACTTGCGGCTTATTGAAAATTTTAGAAATTGTTATTTAATATGGACGGACAATTTAAAAGCCATGTTAGTCAAAATGATTAACAAATTTGAAGATATCAAATTACAATTAGAAACGGACTATGCCATTAAACCATTCTGAGAGAACTCAAAATCACCAAACGACTCACAACAATCTGCCAGGAGAGGGCTCTTAGATTCTTTGGGCACATACTGCGGTCGCCACACCACAGCCTCGAACGTGACATCATACCGGGGCAAGTTGAAGGCAAGCGCGCTAGAGGAAGAGCCCCTGCAAGATTGTCGGATTCCATAAAACAAGCATGTGATTCCATGCAGAGGGCAGCCCAAATAGCCCTTGTTCGCGATAAATGGAGGGACATAGTTATTGGTCACGATCCTCAGTCATGAGGGAACGACAAAGAAGAAGAGATGCCATTAAACTAGAATGTATGAATAAAATCATTGCTTCCGCAGGTAGATGTCCTACTGAATTTTAATATTTTATTAGATTTCTCAGTTGGAATTCAATTTTAATCATAGCAAAATGGAAATTGTGGAATATTTGATACTTACAATATAATATGCTACTTGTTAATGTAAATTAGTGTACTTTGCTGGATCAATATCACATACCTACCTGTGTAATATTTTGATTGGTATATATTGTACAATATACATAATAAAAATAAAACAAATGATATTTGGGTGCTTATTTAATTTAAATGTAAGAGAAGATAAGGGTCACTTTAACCTACCTACACTTTAATTCAGGGCATTCATTGAAAAAATATGAAGTTACCAAGGTTACCTGGTCACTTCAACCAAGCATCATAAATATCATAATACTCTGTAGTCATCTATTGCATCTTAAGCATAAAACAGATTTGTTACAAAATGTGTAATTTAAGTTTCCAAACATAAGGAGTTAACTCCTTTTATCTTCCCTATATAACTTTAATTAACTTACAATAAACATTTCTTGGGTAAACTAAATATTTTTAGTTTAGTTTAACAATAATTTGTCTAATTTAACCCTTGGTACCTATTTTATTTCATGGTCTAAGAAATACTATTCTTCTATTCAATTTATAATTTGTAGGGTTCTGTGGCAGGCATAAAAAAGACTCTTTATGTAGTTTGGCCCAGGACTGACTGTCTAAAGACAGAGGGAATCATACTCTTTTTCTTATGCTAAAGCTATGAGTATAGTTTTCTTGGATCTGACTAACTGGCTAGTTGTGTTTGCCCGGCCAAAGTTTAGGAAATATGTTTGAGAAATATAACACAATTATAATATTGTATAATAAAAATAAAAAATACTGTTAGGAAATTTTATTAACTTGTACATTAGGCTATTCAAGACTTGTCATTTTGGAAATGTGAAAATACTTTTCTAAAATGATACCTACACTGCGTCTAGTGCTTCATATGAATGCTGACTACATTATTTTCTTTTATTGAACAAACAGGTATGTAAAGCGACTTAAAACTTCTTTTAAAAAGATACATAGGTACAGTCAGCAGCAAAAGTTACTAAGCGGGCCAGGTATTCAAAATTACCTTGACAGACTCTTATTCTCTTAATAATAAAGTCGCGTCAAGATCATTTTGAACACCTGGCCCGCTTAGTAACTTTTGCTGCTGACTGTACCTGTTTCAGCAAGTATAAACTAGGATTTCCCATAGGTATATATGTGCAGTAGCTGAGAGCATGAAACAAATTAGCCTAAATAATATACTTTCTTAATGACTAACATAAGGACAACTTATACAAGAATAATCTATTCCATCAATATTTAAGCTCTCAATATTTTTGTTACATTTTTAAATAATAAATTTATTTTTCGTCTTGGTTGAGCTGTACACGTATATAAACCGCCGTAGGTAAGTATTGTCTGACTGAACTTCTGAAGAGAAACTACCTACTACGAACGCCTCATATTGAGCGAGATTTAATCCTGCAACAAACATATGTAAGGATTAGGTAATGTTGCGAAAGAACGGCGATATAATCAAAGTTCTTAATACTGTTTTAAAAGTTTACCTTTGTAAATTATGTAGTCGAATCAGTCGCTGAAAATAGTAAGATATGTGGGCCTATGGACGGTTTCCAGGACACAATGTGTGGTCTTATTGGATAGATTTAGGCATACGTTTTAATTTTATTTATGCCTTTTAACCCTAAAACAAAAAAAACTGCACATAATCTTAAAAGTTCCCAAGTTCTTCCCATGTTCTTCCAGTACTTGTCATAACCTAAAATTTTAGTAATGTTTACTATGAACGAGTATGATTATACATTGCAGGCTTAGCTTTGCTTAAGGTAATGCACAATCTTATTAAATATCAGAAAATATCACAGGTCACTGCAGAAATATCTCTTGAAATAAAAACGATTCAGAATGTCAACAAACAAGTTGGCCACAGATAAAACACAGACGACACGCGATTTTGGAATTATTCGAACACAGTGTTGCTAGCCCGCGATTTTTCAAATTTGCCGCCTTTTTCTACTGACAAGATTTGCTTGACGCAGTATATATTCTGGTTGCCATTCCAAAAATGCTTTTACGCATCAATGTGGTGTTCCGTTGCTCATTGTGCAACTTCTGGTCATATTGTGATCGCGTTGGATATTTGCGGTACTCTGAGACTTTAGCGAACAAATTAGAGTTGCATTTAACAAATACTGCCATTCCCAAGCTAACGAGGATTTTCGCCAACCGCTTGCAAGTAAATCCTTTTGCTTATCGTTCCACGTACCTAGCAATGCGGCCCACCCTGTATCAGCCAGACTTCTAAAGCTATCCGCTTGACATCGATTGGAGGTCTCAGAGTCTGCATGTCTACTAACCGGTTCTCCAGGTCCCGAATTTCTATTGGAGGGGCCAGGGATCGGCTCTTCAGGTCGCTGCGCCAAAACACCTTCTCCCAATTCGGCACGATCAATAGGTACATACCCTCTGCGTCGTTCAGGTGACAGAAAACTCTCGGGATTAGACACGGGGGAGGAAATATCCACGCCAGTTGATACTCCCATCTCCGACTGAACGCATCGACGAAGGACGCATCCGGATCCGTCTGGTCTAGAGTCGCATATGCCGGCACCACATGGGCTCTTCTCGATGCGAAAAGGTCTATTTGCGGTGTACCCCAAACCTTGAATATCTGGTGCGTCGCTGGCGACAGCAGGTGCCACTCCGACTGATCGCGAAACCTTGAGAGTCGGTCTGCTTCCGTGTTGTATCTGCCGGGAATGAACTGGATTGTCATGTGAACGTGATAGCGGTCCAGCGCATCCAGTACCCGATAAGTCATCTCCATCATCTGCTGTGACCTCGTACCGCCTTCGTTGCGCAGATATGACACAACCGTTCAATTGTCCGACATAATCATTAGAGACGATTGCGTCAGTAAGTGGCTCTGTGATGTTATTACCTTCTGTACTGCCATCATCTCTAGGAGATTTGAATGTTGACGAGCCTCCCACTGCGACCATTGGCCAGCTGACTGCTTGTTGTTGAGCAGAGCGCCCCAGCCCTGGCCCGACGCGTCCGTAGTCAAAAAGAACTGAGGCGCTGGAGGGTGAAGAGGAGATGTGGCAGTTACGTTGTTGATCCACCAATCCAGCTCGTTGTATAGGGTTACTGGACGCTTTACCTTCGTTCTTGGGGACATGTGCAGCAGCTGGTTGCAAAACGTCATCAACAGCCTGCTGTTGAGTCGACCCCTCGGAACAACGAAGCTGGCGAAGTTCACTAGACCCAGCAAAGATTGGACCTGTTTTAATGAAGCGCACCTGTGATTTACCATCTGTCGGCACTTTTGCACAACATTTTGAATCTTTGCTTCTGGGAGTGACTTCAAGTTGCTCCAAGGGTCCCACCGAATACGCAGGAACTCCATGGACTTCTGGGGCATTAAGACGGACTTTCCGTAATTTATAGTCCAGCCTAGACCCTCTAGAATCTGTAGGGTGAGTCTTACTTGATTCTGAAGCAATGATCGACTCTGGCATGCAAGAAGAAAGTCGTCCAAATATACGATGACCCTGATACCGCGAGATCTCAGCACTTCCGCAATCCAGTTCGTGACTAAAGCAAATGTCCTCGGAGATGATGCGAGACCAAACGGCAAGGAGGTCACCTGCCGAAGCCTGTGTTGAAACATTACCCTCAGGAATCTTCGGTGTGAGGCCTTGACTGGAATATGAAAGTATGCGTTGTGGAGATCGAGCTTTACGAGCCAATCTCGTGGTTGAAGAAAATCTGGGACCTTGTACATATTGATGAGGTGAAATTTGGCCACATATATGTACTGGTTTAGCTGTCTTAGGTTGAAGACTGGGCGTACGCTCCCCCCTTTCTTTGGAACCAGAAACATGTTCGATACAAAACTTGGGGTCAACGAAGCCGGCTCTAGCACACCCTGTTCTATCATGCCTTTCATTTGAACGATCATTTCCGGACTTTCCTTCGTGAATAATTTTGATGAAAGTCTGGAGGGGTGAACTAGAGGCGGTTTTTTGACAAAGGGTATCCGGTACCCAGACAGAATTTTGACTATATAGTCTGGAGCCCCCATGGCTTTCCATTGGTTTATATAAAGCTCCAGTTGACCCGCTTGGAAGTTGAGATAGTCAGTCGTAGCGCCCGCGAGATCGCTTACCTTGCCTGTTCCTGTAATGTTTGTCGCTTCGCTGATTGGATCGAAATGGCCCAGCCTTTCGCTTTCTGTCCTGAGGAGCCTGAGCGGGAGCAGCAGAGGGCCCAGGATACACGCGGAAACCAGAATAGTCCGCAGCCTTCTTGCTCTGCTCCGGCTGTGAGACTCCTTGCGCAGGAGCTCGCTTGCTAGCAACTCCTTGCGCAGGAGTGCGTGGACAGAAAAATACCTTGTCAATTCCGCCATTCTTCGTTATACAGTCAGAAAACCGCTTGTCATCGAAGAGGTGCTCCTGTGTTGGAGGGATCTTTCGAAGAGATTCCTTTATGTAGCGGTCCTTGATGAAGTGCAGTACTCCATCTCTCCGTTGCTGGATAATGTCTGCGCGACGGCCACAGATCATCTGCAAGAGGTCCAAGTGAATGCGAGAATATCACCCTCCGAGAACACCTCGTTGATTTTGTCTGCTACCGCCTCCACCGTGCAATCACCTTGCGAACTTATCCAAGCCACGAAGGTCTCAAAGCCAGCTTTCAATTTCTCATTTTGTATGATGAGAGCATGAGACACAGCAGCTAGAGTCTTTTCCGTAACGGCGAGGGCACGGTTACGATCAAAAGACTTTATCATGTCATTACCCTCCAAATCAGTAAAGCCAGGCGATGACACGTACGTATTCTGAGCATCTATGTACCGTACCTGCGACCAGTCGTTTGAATTGAAATGCTGCAACTTGTCCAAAATATCAGCATGCTCCTTTGAGGTTATCGCGCCTGCTGACTTGAGGGTAATCTCAAGTTTGAAACTAATATCCTTTGCAGGCCCCGGGACAGGCACCGGAGGAGCCTCTGGAGTCTCCAGATCTTCAGGCGAGACAATTGATAGCACGTCCGAATCACTGGAGTATTCCCGCGGGCGAGTAGAGAAATTGTCACGTAAAGACCTTACCTCGTGGGCCAATTTGGACACTACATCCTCTAACCTGGTCATCCGCTCATGCTCAGTTAAAGCCGTTGCACCCGGATCATGTTGAGCATTATTAGTATTTGAACTCGCTATAATGGAACTGAAATTATTTAGAAAATTACTTCGACAATTTTCTAAACTTATAGGTGTTTCCTCTGCCAGAAACAAATCGCCAATGACCTGAGCATTGGCGCGCAGCCTGCCAGCTGGATTCGAAAAAGCAGGGAAAAAACCCGTTATAAAAGCCGGTATTGCGCCTGACGTCATCGGAACTGTGGTGTTGCCAGTATGAAACGAATGTCGCCATCTCCAATTTGAAGGCTTGGAACAAGGTACAGTCAACTTAATACATAAATTATCTTAGCGTGTTTATTTATAAAAACAAATTTACTATTTTACAAACAAATTATTGCAGTGGCAACATTGTCTTACTTTTTTTGGAATCTAATTACGACTCGGAGTTTAGGGATGTACTACAAGTATAAGTTACGAAATATCGATATCGACTGCAGCCTAATTTTTTATCAATGTAAATAGTAAATAAAATAAAATGAGTGAATTTCCTGGTAACTTGCATTCAAAATGACTATAATTATTTCTCCGAATATTTTTAGTGGAAAATTATCTATCATCTGTGCATTAATGGAATGGACATTATATTATATATTTTTGGAATCTAGTAATAGGGGATATTACTGCAATGTTCTGCCGCCAGAGTGCAGCACTACTGACTCTAGTAAATTCATAGACTATCTTATACATACTCTGCCCTAAACTGTTTTTTGACAAGTTTTCACAGACTATAAAATATGACATTGATGCATCAAGGCGGTTTGTTAACAAGGGCCTACCGGTAAACGCCACAAATTACCATAAACCTAAAATTGGTAATTAATTGGAGATTGACGCCAAATCGCCACAAATTGATATACTTGCGTCCGCATCTCCATTTTATCGGTCATAATCACCACCTGATTTTATCAGACAATATCAGATTGGCAATCAATTGTTCTCGTCTGGACAGGACTTAACGCTGTCAAATTTTTAAGGTTATGTTATGTTATGTTATGTCAGCATCAGTCGTTACTCGTTACGCTATTGAAAAGTGACTTTTACAAAGATAATTGCAC
Source organism: Cydia splendana (assembly GCF_910591565.1). Classification (NCBI taxonomy): domain Eukaryota; kingdom Metazoa; phylum Arthropoda; class Insecta; order Lepidoptera; family Tortricidae; genus Cydia; species Cydia splendana. The sequence goes on from NC_085979.1 coordinate 968,188, forward strand.
TTTATTTTTGGTTTAAATCAAATACTAGTATCAGCGCGAGCTGTCTACGTTACGTACTTTGTATGTTTTGCCAGTGAATAAATAGACTTTCGCTTTCGTTGATCGAGGCTGTAGCGAGGAAGGTGCTTACTTTCATTACGTTTGTTTAGCTACTTTTACGTACTCTGTGCTGTAGCTAATATAGTATGTGATCCTAGGAATATCTCATTTACTTCAACTGTATAAGTACTTAGTCCAGGGGTTCCCTATATTTTTAGTCCGCGCGCATTTGCATGTTAAAAATTTAATCTCGGCGTGGCGCCCTGACCTATCTAGGCTATTCGAAATAGGTATATAACATGGTGAAGAAGATTGCCTTACGGCGCCCCTCTTTATTGTCTGCGGCGCCCCAGGGCGCCGTGACGCAGTTTCAGGACTTGTTCCATTTGGCCTTACAGCTAGCCACATGGTATTTTTGTAATTTCTTTTATTTTAGTTTCGTAGTATTTTGTTTCTTAATGAGTAGTAAATAATGTGACATGGTGGCTATGTAGGCCATTGTGAAACTAGTGTGACGTGTGTGCGACATACACATTTTATTCTGCTAAAATGTAATACCACTACATTCCTTCCATGTTAGTTAAGTAAACTTCACAAATCATGTGCTACTTGCATTGCAGGTTCTCAGTGTTACCAGCTTGTGAGCGCACAACAACATGTCTTTAGAGACAGCACATGTTGAGGAGGCAGAGCCGGTGTGTGTGAAGACGGAGCCCGGAGAGCTGTGTGTGAAGGAGGAGCGGGAGTGTGAGGAGAGCGTGCTGCGAGGAGTGAGCGCAGCAGCTGCAGATGCTGGACTCTATATTGATCATGAGGTCAAGGATGAGCTCGTACTTGGCCCCGAGGAGTGGCACCGCCCACAAGTGTTTCAAGGTCTGTTTATGTGAAAATCTGCTCTTGAATGTCAAAACCTACCCATCCTGTCCCTGTTCGTGTCTAACCAGGCATTGACCTGAGATGACAATGGTACAAGAATCTAACACGATTTTCACTCATACATATAAGTATGAATGAAACATATCGTCAGGTGACAAGCAAAAGTCACTAAGTACTATCAAAAAATTCAAGTAACAATGCACATTATTACACTTGTAACACGGTTTATTGTCCAATAATTTCAATGGTGTTAGTTAGTGACTTTTGCTTGTCACCCGACGATATACATATATATATATATATATTATATGCCTATACAGTGTGGAAAGATAAGTCGGGCCCTGGAGGGAAACTACCTTAAATCCTTAAGCTGGCTCATTTTACTTCAAGGAGACATTCCTTTATTTTTAAAAAATGGCCTTGCCGATGGCTTTGATCAAGAACCTGTCGGCGTACTCTGCATAGAAACAATGGCGGTTCAACACCTTCCACCTGCATGCCTTTTTTGGAAGAAGGAAGCATAGCACCTAGTATGATCCTTAAACATTTAGCCTGTATAAGATCCAATTTATCTAGGCCATCCTTATTACAGGGTTCCATTAGAAATGACCCATAGTCTATATGGCTGCGTATGATGGCATTGTATAGTAGCTTCTGGCAATAAGGAGGGATGGCAATAGGGATTAACATTTTTCTCACATTTACCCAGTACATATTTGTGGTGTGAGGTGCCAGACATTTTGTGATCTAAAATAACACCTAGAAATTTTACTGAATCTTTATTTGGAATCATCACACCACCATAACGGACATCTGCATCAGGCATGATCCTTCTGCGACTGAAAGTCACTACACAACTTTTTGTTGGTGATAGGGTCAAACCATGTTCATCAAGCCAATCCTCGAGGTAACCCAAAGCTGTATTCAGACTAGCAGTGGCTTTGTCCATTGACTTCGCTGAGGTGTATAAGACTAGATCATCAGCATACTGCAAGATATTACTGAAGGATAGGACAGATTGCTCCAAGTCGTAGGTGTAGATACTGTAAAGCAGGGGGCTGAGTACCGATCCTTGCGGGAGACCACGCCACAAAGTTCGAGGTGGGTAATAGGAATTACCATGATGGTGAGTTTTTCGGAACTTATGTACGAAATATCATTTGATATTTACCGCTAGTATGGTATGCCATCCTCTCCAGGTGTAGTATTTCTCAATCCACTAAGCACTAGACTGAGTTCTGAATATGAGAAAGGCATGTCCAGTGAGCTCAAGGTGCCTGACAGCGGGGGAAATAACAAGCAGGATGCTTCAGGGACAGTTGACGGGGCAAGTCTATCTGCAAAATCTGACAGCCAAGGAGCATCTGTGGTGGGCATAGACTCTGGACGAAATGAACCCCTGAACCTCTTTATGTTCCGCCATACAAGTGATGGAGGGGTTCTAGGAGATAGGCTCTCGCAGAATCCCTTCCATCCCCTCTTTTTAGACTTTGATAGGAAGCGCTTTGTACGTGCCGAGATTTTTTTTAAAGAAATGTAATCATCTAAATTTCCGGTATCGTTGAAAGTTTTTTCAGCGGCATCTCTTTCCTTAACGGCTGCAGTACATTCTGCGTTCCACCACGGGGGTGAAGGGATTTTAAGTCTAGCAGGTTTCTTTTTTGGTATAAATTTATCGGCAGACTCTATTAACACATTTTTAAATTTTAATTATTTTTCATCTTGACCCATTTCGCTCGTGTCCCACTCTTTCATACTTTCCTCTACAAATAATGCGTAATTGGGCCAGTCTGCTGATTGAATTTTGTGTTTTAAAAGAGGTTCAGGGGACGGAATTGGAAGAATAGAAGAAGGCTTCGTGATAATAATTGGGAAATGGTCACTGCCGAACGACTGGCGTAATACCCTCCAGGATAATAAAGAAGACAAACTAGGAGAACACACAGATAGATCGAGGACTGACTGGGGGTTCTGGCCTGGGTATACCCGATGCGTGGGAGTACCGTCATTAATAACTCCCACATTGATTTCATCGAATAAATCCAACAGGGCTGATGAAAACGCATCCGAATGGTATGACCCCCATGACATATTGTGACAATTGAAGTCCCCTAAAATCATAAGAGGAGGTGGAACCGATTTGAGAATAGACTTTAATTCATATATATCAACTACTTCAGGATGGGGAATATATATAGAGATGAAATTAATGCCCATAACCTTGGCAGCTACGGCATTAATCCCATCCGAATGAGGGGGTATAGAAATTTGGGCGAAAGGGTAACCGCGTTTGATGAACAACGCACATCCGGCGCGTCCATCGTTGCGGTCTTCCCGGAGACATGAGAAGCCCGGCACTCTGAAAAAGGAGCCGGGGCGTAACCATGTCTCCGAAATGGCCGCAACAGTCACAGCATGATTGTTGATGAGCTGAATAAGGTCAGGTTTCTTTGGTATAATGCTTAGACTATTCCACTGAAGAAAGGGGGGGCCATTATGGGTCTTTCCGCGAGTGTGATCATTAAGGGTGCAACGTCGTCTGGTAGGCAATTGCTCCACTTAGCGATTATGTTTGTCAAGAATTTTAGACAGAGCTCCATTAGGTCTTCATTGGGAGTGATATTGTAAGCAGAAGAATCTTTCAGAGCTTGGCCATTGGGCAGTTGAGGTGGGGGTGTTCGGACAATATTGTTGTGAGCTACTCTATCATAACCGGGGGAGAGAGAGACCCTCGTCCGGGGCGCTCGATATACGGTCTTACGATATGAAGTGGTGGGCGGAGGGGTTGGCATGAAAGTATTAGGGTGGCATGGGGACTGGGAAGATCGTGAAGAGTCTGTAACCGGTTCAAACATGTCTCTTGCTACATCTGAATATGGCCTGCGAACCGCTGAGAACTGTGCCGCTGCTTCTGCGTATGAGATATTCTGTTCAGACATGGCAAGTTTAATGGCCTTTTGCCGACCATATTCATTGCATACTTTTTCTGTAGCAAAGTGTCTGCCGGAACAAAATATACGTGTCACATGTTCTGGAGCTACGTTGCATCCATCACCGGGGTGTTTTTGTGCACACTTATAACATCTGGCATCAGACCGGCACTGTGTTTGAATATGTCGAACCTAAGGCACTTCCTACATTGAATAATTGGCAGTTGATACACTTCTACAACTAGTGAGGTGTAGTAGGCGAAGATTTTTGATGGTAAGTGTATCAACTTGCCCTTCAAAAGTAACCACCACCGACTGGGTTGGTACCCAGGATGCGGAGCCATCATCTTTTGTCACCCTTCGTTGCAGTCGTCGAGCCTTAAGGATTTTTCCTTTACCTTCTTTGAGGTTTGTGCCGTTGACTAACTCCTCCATTGACCAATCCGAAGGAACTCCTCGCACAACTCCCATACGCGACACATGGTATGAAGGAATATCAGCTATAAACTTATGCTTGTCTAGTAGCGGGTGTTTTAGGAAACTATTTGCATCAGTTGCTGTGGAGAAAGTTACTGCTACTCTGTTGCGACCTACTGATTTAATACCGCCTTCTTTCTGGATATTATGAACATTTGCTTGAGTAAGCAAAAGGCCTACATTGATGGGTTTTAGAGAAGCATTGGAAGATGGTGCAGACTCTCTAGAGACATGTACTATAAATGGTCCATCATCTTCGGCATTGTACTCGGTATCTCCTGTCTAGACTGGGGTGTCTATATAAATGTGGGTTGAAATCGTCTGAATTATTTTTGTTTAAATAAACTGTATTAATTTGACTTGTCTCAGCTGGATCATTTTTGTTTAACTCAACCACACTACTGTTATTCGACTCCACTGTATTAATTGTATTACCCGATTGATTGCCGGCCTCTGACGGGTCGATTACAATTTTTTTAGGAGAAGGCTCCAGCTTGGTCGGTGACAAATCCAAGTTACGTTTACGTGAGACTGTCTCCCAGTTCATGTAATTATCAGCCTCGTCTGGAGGCTTCTCCTTCTCGTTACCATCCATCTAAACGCCTATACACAGACCAACCCCTATAGACCGAGCTTATAGGACGACTCGCGGTCACCGCCCGTATGGTGTATAGGTCAAATATAAGATTGTTCGCGCGCCGCTCCGATCAGTTGCGCCCAAGGTTACGACCTGTTAGCAGTGTGCACGAGTCAAAGAAAATAAATCGTAAACTATTGAATTCATTGGGAAATCATGGGATATTGCAGCGTAAAATGGTGTGGCAAGTCATCTAAGACTTCTACTTACAAAACAGATGGAATAACATCCCACAGGAAAGCGAAATTCATTATTTCATTGAATAATGTTTCTTGTCCGCGGGGTTCATTTTATACTGGTCAGTAAGCAGAGGCGAAGTATGTCCGTCCCTTTTCGTCAACTTGAAAATGCAATGCGCTATCCCTTTCCCTTTCGACTAGTGATGTGACGATGATGGTTTTTCAGTTGCGGAAACTTCGTGCTTCGTCATACCGTATTGTACCATTTTAGACATAATATATAGTGTCACGGTGGTTTTCCTAGCCCGGCTGGGGCTTTGCCCTGGGGAAACTCACGGACAATTAAGGTTACTAAATTAACCAATCTAAATCTTAACCAAAAACTCAAGCAGGTGCTTACACTTATTTCCATCAACTATTCAGGGGTTTCTAAAGGATGTCAAAATGAAATGTTAGTTTTGTGACACATAATTTATTTCTATTCTCACACTGAGGAAGTTGTTCTACAAGTAAATCATTTATTAAGCTAGCATTAAGCACCTTATTCTATAATGTCAGACGATAGAGCCGGGTCGTGCCAAAAATGGTTCTACAATGATTTACAAGCAGACCTATCTAAATTTGTTAGTACCTAATTTATCATTTGCCATCACATACAATCTAATAAATTCTCTAACTTTAAATTTGGAAAATGCTTCTAGGATGGAAGGAAAGCGTACACCAACCTCATAACAATATTGCACCGCGGAGCACCACAGAAAGCCTAAGGCCTCAGCTTGAAGGTGTCGTCTCCTCCACCCAGCAGAAAAAGCGAAATTCTCATGGCGAACAGCTCACCATACGCACTTGAAGTTTGATGGATATGGACGGACTTCCATACTCCGAAATAACAGTAGCGTGACATAACATAACGTAACATAACACCCAGTCAGCTGAAAGAAACATTTCAACATTAACAACTAGAAACATGTGGTATCTTAACCTTTCAAGGGACATTATTATATTCTGAGTTTCTTACCAGCTGGAAATTCCTAGAGTGGATTCATCTCACAGCTGTAACTATCCCATCCCACCACATTGTTTCGCCAGCAGACTGGAAACAAAACGAATGGTCAAATAAGCAGGGACAAAGATTCAACAAGGAGTCAAACCTGAAGACAATTATATATTATCATATTCTACTTACTGTCTGTGGCAAAATAACTTCTGCATGAGCTTCCTAGCTCATGGATGCAGCGGCTGCTGCCTAACCAAGACTCGGATCGATGCTACCAGAGCATGATGTATTTAGCTTCACTTTCTAAATTAAAAGATGCCCATCCAGGGCAAAAGCCAACCAGGAAATGATCTCAACCTAACTGTCCCTGGGATAACACAATCAAAATAACAGTAACTAATGAAATTCTTGGAATAATTTTTGTATGTAAGTCCAACATGTAGAAATAAATCATATTTAATTATCTAAACATATTTCCACCTTTTTTGTATTTAAAAATTAAGTTTTGATTTAAATATTTAATAAATAATATTCCATCAATTTAGGATTTAATTTGAAGTAGCAACACCATCAGATTTAATTAGTTTCTAATTGGCCAAATGGTTGTCATTTGTTTTGTTGCTACATCAATGACTTCCTTGCCATAAAACAAAACTATACTATATTCGAGACAATCCTAAAAACGTTAAACTGAATCATACATGCAAAGTGCCGTGTCACAATAGGTAACATGTTGTGTAAGTTTTTTAGAATCCTCTAGGCCAGCGGAGCAGTTAGGCCGCATGTCACGAGATGAACCTGATGATGAACTTCAAAGAAGTGCGAGGGAACTCGGTGTTGGTTTGTGATAGAAATATGTTGTATGGGTTATTTAGAATCCTCTAGGTGAGCAGTTAGGTCTCATGTCACGAGATGGACCTGATGATGAACTTCAAAGAAGTGCGAGGGAACTCGGTGTTGGTTTGTGATAGACATATGTTGTATGGGTTTTTTAGAATCCTCTAGGTGAGCAGTTAGGTCTCATGTCACGAGATGGACCTGATGATGAACTTCAAAGAAGTTCGAGAGAACTCGGAGTTGATTTGTTATAGGCATATGTTATTGGTCCATTTGAATATGTTTTCAATACAACCTTCTATGACCTTAATAAAACGGACAAAAGAAAATAATTGTATGAGATTTTGGCGACACTTTTTTCTCGTATCGAAAGAGATTGCGATTCGGAGTGGAAATAATATAAAAATTCTAAACTTTAAAATTCAAGTTCTGGGTACTTTAAACAGAAATGCCCTAATATGTTAGGTAAAAATTTCAGGTACATTGTTAAATTACTTAATTAAATATTAAATTAATCAATAAGTATAATAATTAAGTAAGTTTACTCTAAGTATACTAAATTGGTAACAATTTTACCACAATAAATTTCGATGTCACTGGTAGCAGTACCCACTACCTGTAATGAACATGTCCCATCCCTACGCTTGCATGTGTCAGCGCGCCATGTTTAAAACGACCATCGCAACGCCGTGAGCACCCCTCCCGCACCTCACAGTTTGGTGATTTGCGTCGGGAACAAAATGGCCAATATAGGATTAACCTATAGTATTATATTTAAAAATACCACCACCCGATTAGTAAACAAGGAAAGTTGTTTTATTTAAGGAAATATAACCTAAAAACGAACCACTCACTCAACGCGCGACTCCTCAATCTCAGATCAATCAAAACATTTAATTAAAATTATACGAAGGTTGGTTGTCAAAAGAAAATCATTGGCGAAAAGTTGATTGATAAAAGAAATTCGTACAGTAAATTTAATGATCGGAGAAAGGCAGAACACCATTATTTTAATTTAACAAGTTTTTTAAGTCTTTAATTTTTAATTTTTTTCTCAAATATTGTTATTGTTATTTTGTGTTCCAGTGTGTTCGGACGGCAGCGCCGCCCGCGCCATGGAGCAGCTCGCAATGGCTTGTTCCGTGGTGCTCGAGCGCCTCCGCGGCGACGCGACTGTTCACAGTGGAGGCAAACCATACCGCTGCGAACACTGTGGCAAGCATTTAATGAACAAGTCTGTTTTACGAGAACACATTCAGCACACCCACTCATTGACCGGACAGAAACCATTTGCTTCTGATTTTTATAGTTCTACGTTTCAAACAGAACACGTGAAGAGCGAACACGGGGTTACAAATTTTATGTGTGCTGAATGTGAGTATACAACAAGTTCCAAGAAAAGTTTGGAGACTCATTTAAAAAGTCACACTTTAGAGAATAATTTTAATTGTAGTCAATGTAGTTACACAAGTTCTTGTAAAAGTGATTTACACACACACCAAACAACACACATTGCTGGAAATCCTATTAAGTGTAGCGACTGTGATTTCAAATGCAATAATGAAACAAAACTGCGACGTCACCAGAAGACGCACAACCGGAGGCACCAGAGTATTATTACTAGAAAAAATTCTTACAAATGTAGTTATTGCTACTACAAGTGCAGTGGTAGTTCTATGTTACAAAAACATGAAAGGACACATACTGGCGAGAAGCCTTTTCAATGTAGCCACTGTGATTACAAATGCAGCCGGAAGTCAAACTTACAAAATCACGTGATGATACATACCGGGGTGAAGCCATTTAAATGTAGCATCTGCGACTACAAGAGCAATAAGAAAGGACACTTACTAGTTCACCAAAGGATACACACCGGAGAGAAGCCGTACACATGTAGTCATTGCGACTACAAGTGCAGTCATAGTTCATCCTTACGAAGACATGAAAGGACACATACTGGCGAAAAGCTTTTTCAGTGTATCCACTGTGATTACAAATGCAGCTGGAAGTCAAACTTACTAGTTCACCGAAGAATACACACTGGAGAGAAGCCGTACACATGTAGTCATTGCGACTACAAGTGCAGGCATAGTTCAGCCTTACGAACACATGAAAGGACACATACTGGCGAGAAGCCTCATCAGTGTAGCCACTGTGATTACAAATGCAGTCGGAGTTCAAGCTTACAACAACACCTGATGACACATACTGGGGCGAAGCCATTTAAATGTAGCGATTGCGACTACAAATGCAAGTCGAAACCATGTTTAAAAAGACACCGTTCGAAGCATACTATGGCGAAACCATAACGATGTGTCATTTGCAGCGGAGCGGCATAGGGTATTTATATTCCAAAAGCGAGCAATAGCCCCTGACGAAGTCTCTGCTAGCGAGTGCTTTCGACAATTTAGCATACTAACACTTTCATCTGTATTAATCCAACAAGTGGCAATATTATACGCACAAGTGGCAATATTGTACGCACAACAAGTGGCAATATTGTACGTACAACAATAGCAAAGAGTTAGCAACAAAGTCAGCTCGCCCTGCCCGCAGCTCGCGGACAGCGGCAGAGTATTCCTTCCTCACACCACCCATTACTGAACAATCAATCAATATATCTACTAAATGTAATATCTATATATCAATGTTGATGTTAATTACACAAATAGGTAATGATGTGTTAATTAGAAGTATAATACTTTAAATGTAAATTTACAAACCGACATGTAACGATGTCACTATATTTTATTTTATTTATTTCTTTTCTGTAGACTTGCGCAATCATCAAAATACATTCAGGAGAGAAGCGGTATTAATGTAGTCTATAGTAAAATAAATACTTAGTCTTTAGAACTTTAGAGAGTACACACTGATTAGAAGCTTTATGCAACCCAGTGCAAGTCCACGACTCGACATAAGAATGCGTTACAGAACCAACTAAGAACATAACATTTTATTTAAAAAACTTTAGTGTAGTTCAACAAATAGTGAGAAGAGTGATCCGCTAGTTACCGGTGGAGCATGTGTCGGGTGTGGGCTGTGTGATGTGTGTGTCGTGGTTCCCTTGCACGCGCGTGCACGATGTGTTCCCGGTGTCGTGCCGGCGTGTGTCGCGCAGGACGAGCGAGTGCCGTGTGTCGCGGCGAGAGGCTGCTCGCTAGCCGAGGGGCTCCGACACACGGCACTGGACTGTATGCAGAATAACAAGTTGAACGTGTTTTTAATATAATATAAAATTAATGTAGTATGTTGTTTTTATTATATATGTACCTATTTAATTTCCCCTACAGAGCTGTACCGCTGTGGTGGATGGTAACAAGTTCCTCAGCAGCCCCGGCCTAACAGGACGACTCCTGTTCCAATTTCAACCTCCTGAGACTCAGTGTACTTTTTTTGTATTTCCAGCTGCAAAAGTGCAAGGCCGTTTATAAATTATTTCCATTCATAATGTGTCCATGTAATTTTGCAGCTCGCTGTACATATTACACAATCTAATTTGAACTGTTGTACAGTAACTGAAATTTCCAAATTCTAAAGCAAACAAAATAAATGCTAATTCCTCTGCCGGAACCGCGACCCGGCAGGATTATAACCAACCACGTGGAAGATATTCTGCAGGACAGGAAGACCTAGTCGCGGGACGTCTCCGGGCCTCGACGAGTATGCAAGTACCTGTACGTACACTCACGCTCCGTGATTGTTACGCCATTTAGGGTTCTAGCTAAATTGGACATTCCATAGCGTAAGTATGGAACAACCAATTTAGCTAGGACCCTAAATGGCGGTAACAATCGCGGAGTGTCATCACGCTCCATCACGCGTATACGCATACCATCATACGTAGTAGTAATAAAGGGCTGTCCATCTTCTGTAGTTGTCGCTGGAGCCGACGGCAATGGAACAGACATCCTGAGTTAAACCTACACGAGTATATACACTCGCATTAGGTACATCAACGAGTTATGAAATGATTGACTTTGTATGTCGATGAAGTCATGAATGATGGGAGACACTGACACTTGTGCTCCAACGTGCACGACGCGTTGCCGTGCTCCAAAAGGCTGGCAACCTTGGCATGTACCGACTTTTTAATAAGGCAACCTAATAAGTTAATTACGAAAAAAACCTTTCAATTGATATAATATACCTACGATTATACACCGTGTTTTTATTGAATTCCGTTAACTTCGGGGTATGGTTAACACATTCGACACCGCGTACCCGACTCTCGGGCACTCGTAAACTTTACTCAGATGCCGGCATACCCGCTAGTCGGGCAAGAGCTATAAACCTACACGCGACGCCGAAGTGCCCGACAGGCGGGCAAGCATTGCATCTAGGGTTGCCAGATCGAAAGGCGCTATTATCGGGAAACAATATCAATTTTTCGGGATTTTGGGACTTAAGTCGGGAAAAAAAAATTAGAGATGCCACGATTGCCACGATGCCATGATTCGGCAACTATTCGGTATTCGGCCTATTCGGACACTTTTCCCAATATTCGGTATTCGGCCGAATGTTGCCTACTATTCGGCCGAATACCGTATATCTGTTGCATCTACCTAAAAAGAAAAATTACAAAAAAAATTACCAGAAACTAGGTATATTTAATATTTAAAATGTATTCTTGGAAAGTAGTTAAATACGAAGGCATGTTTTTGAGCATTTATCGATTACAAAATATTTTATTTTTATCATGGGTCTGATTTGATTGACTCTAATATACATTCATTAATTCTGTTCAACATAAAAATATATCTTAGCAAACGTAGTGCTTTATTTGATGGAGAACAGTTTGCATAATAATTGTGACTCAAAATGTTCGCATGTCATGCCGAATATTCGGTCGCCGAATATTCGGTATTCGGCCGAGAGAGGGGCCGAATATTCGGTATTCGGTATTCGGCCAAATTCACTATTCGGGGCATCTCTAAAAAAAATACATTCAAATTAAAGTAATTGTATTAAAAACAACGATATTTTAAATTATTGGCACTACGTCAGCTCGCTCGCTCGACGACAGTTCGGAACTTGAAATTATTATTGTTTTATAACGAGAAGCTGTTTTTCGGGACAGTTTACACTTTGTCGGGAATCGGGAACACCTGCTAAAAATCGGGAGAATCCCGCCAAATCCCGACCATCTGGCAACCCTAATTGCATCTTCACTACCTCAGGGCTGCCACTGCCACTAACAGAAAAAATTGTAAGTCTTCTGATTATTATGTGGTCGAAAAGTTGGTACAGTTGATTATTATATTTTATTACTTCACTTTGTATTTTTATTTACTTTACCTAATGCGATTACAAAATAAATATTCTTATTAGTTGGTTACGTGAAATTGCATACACGGGTATGTATCAATAGGAGTTAGAATTAGGAGAAGAACAAAACGGGGAGCCTAAACAGATGAGACAGCAGATTTAATTTTATCCACGTACTTATACGTTACTTGGCACAGCCCTGAGCGTCCGCCGCTTGCCCGACTAGCGGGTTCGCGGCGTGCGGCATTGAGTTGCACGTCGTTGCCCGACTAGCGAGTACTGTCGGTTTCTGGGGTATTGTTTGAAATTTTGCCTGGTTGCGAAAGTGTTAAGTACGTTTAAGATAACTAAATGGCAAAGTTTATTTACAAAAAAAAAAAATTTCTTTTTTTTTTTTTTTCAAAAAAAATAAGTTAAAAAGTAATTAAATGTAGCATATAACATTATTGTAACACGGGCATTACATTTAACTCATCCAAACAATTGAAATCTATGACATAATATCAATGTCATTTCGGACATCGATCGACCGAGATTGTACTTAAGTGTAGTAGCTAATGTATGAACTCATTCTAAACACTAAATCAATATGTAAACCGGCCCTAAGTACACGCTTGTAGAGGCCATAAAGGAAAAAAATAAATTATTGATTATCTCCGAAATGGAGTTAATTAGAATATCGGTGTCTTTGAGAAAGTTACTTGATTTAAGTTCAGGAATGCACCCTTAAAATTAACGGAAATAAAAAAAAACACGGTGTATAACTGATGAGGATATAAAAACACCAATTACCGTTTTACACCTGACAACTCACAGTTGGGCAGAGGGGAAAACAGGCAACCTTTAGCCCCCATTCGCACGGGAGCTTTTTCAACGCGCGTTAAAAAAGCGTTTGAATGTCACAAATGGATAACCATGTGTGTATTCACACGACAGCGGTGACGCTTTTTATCAAGCGTTGTGGGATTTTCGACTTTAAGCCTTGGTCGTTAAATCGAATTTAGAGTGCGGGCAAATTCAAGCGCTTTTTTAACGCGCGTTGAAAAAGCTGCCGTGCGAATGGGGGCTTTCTCTTTCAATTCGGTTGGGATATTCTCTTAACTAGTGTACGAATTTTTAAAATAACAACCGAGGGAAGGGAATTATATAAATTTATTAAAAATATCAATTATTTAATATTATCAGTACGCAATTACGAGGCAACATATTTGCGATGTGTCAATGTGATCATTAATTTCTTATCACTGATTAATAATTGAATTTTACATCACAATTACAATTCAATAAATAATTAATAAAAATTATCTAACATAATAACACATTGAACAATAATTGGCTTATAATAAAATATAATCAAGTCTATGTCAATTGATCTAAATTATACGGCTAGTACATATATTCCTTAATTTCCTTATACCGTATCTCGCACAAGAGAATGAGATAAAGCATAATTGAGTCGTTCTACCAGTCATATCTCCGCTCCTACTACGTTGCTGCTGTGTGGGGGCTCCATGAGTATATAAGTAGTGTGAGCGCGGCGCAGTACTGGTGTCTACTCTGTGGCGCCGCTCGACGACAACATGTCGCCGACGTGACGGCCCCGGGACGGTCGAGAGAGAGGGCGCTATGCGACAGCGAGTGTGTAGGAATGGTAAGGAAAGGAAGTAGAATAGAATAATCATCATCTCAGCCATAAGACATCCACTGCTGAACATAGGCCTCCCCCTTGGACCTCCATACGTGCCGGTTGGAAGCGACCCGCATCCAGCGTCTTCCGGCGACCTTAACAAGATCGTCTGTCCATCTTGTGGGTGGACGTCCTACGCTGCGCTTGCTAGTCCGTGGTCTCCACTCGAGCACTTTTCGACCCCATCGGCCATCTTCTCTGCGTGCAATGTGGCCTGCCCATTGCCACTTCAGCTTGCTAATCCGGTGGGCTATGTCGGTGACTTTAGTTCGTCTACGGATCTCCTCATTTCTGATTCGATCACGTAGAGAAACTCCGAGCATAGCCCTCTCCATAGCTCGTTGAGCGACTTTGAGTTTTGAGATGAGGCCGATAGTGAAAGACCACGTTTCGGAGCCGTAAGTCATCACTGGTAACACACATTGATTAAAGACTTTCGTCTTGAGGCACTGAGGTATGTCGGACGAAAAGACATTACGTAGTTTCCCGAACGCTGCCCAACCGAGTTGGATTCGGCGGTTGACCTCTTTCTCGAAGTTGGACCTACCTAATTGGACTACTTGTCCTAGGTAGATGTACGAGTCAACAACTTCGAGTACCGAGTTCCCAACAGAGACTGGGATATGCACAACATTGGCATTTGACATAAGTTTCGTCTTGTCCATGTTCATTTTCAAGCCCACCCATTGTGAAACTCGGTTGAGGTCATCGAGCATCATGCTGAGTTCCTCCATCGACTTTGCCATGACTACGATATCGTCGGCAAACCGAAGGTGAGTGATGTATTCGCCGTTGATGTTGATGCCAAGTCCTTCCCATTCCAGGAGCTTGAAGGCGTCTTCCATTACGGCAGTAAACAGTTTCGGAGAGATAACGTCTCCCTGCCTTACGCCTCTTCGCAATGGAATCGCCCTCGTGCTCTGCTCCTGTACTCGGACCGACATGGTGGCGTTACTATACAAACACTTCAACACTTCGATGTACCGATAGTCAATATGGCATCGCTGAACAGACTCAAGCACCGCCCATGTTTCCACCGAATCGAAGGTTTCTCATAGTCCACAAACGCTAAGCATAATGGCAAGTTATACTCTTCGGTCTTCTGTATAACTTGCCGCAGCGTATGGATGTGGTCTATGGTACTATAGCCTTTTCGGAAACCGGCTTGTTCGGGAGGTTGGAAGTCATCAAGTCTGTGTTCGAGACGGTTCGTGATGACCCTTGAAAACAGCTTATAGACATGGCTCAGAAGCGTGATGGGTCCGTAGTTCTTCAATAGGTTGTTATCACCTTTTTTGAAGAACAGCACCACCTCGCCTCTATACCATGTTTCAGGCGTTATGCCCTCGGACAAGACGGAATTAAAGAGCTTCTGGAGGACTTTAAGTACCGGTGTTCCACCCGCTCTCAGAAGCTCTGAAGTGATTCCGTCTTTGCCCGGCGCCTTGTTGTTCTTAAGCTGCTTCAGGGCCATCCTAATCTCGTACAGACTGATGTCCGGGATATCTTCGGTATAATGTCGGGACAGCTTTGCTCTTGGATCTCCTACCAAGCTGTCAACGGGCTTTGCGATCGAAGTGTATAACTGTCGATAGAACCTCTCGATCTCACCTAAAACCTCCGCTTTGCTCGACGCTATGCTGCCATCTTCCCGTTTCAGCTTTGTCAGCTGGCTTTGCCCAATAGACTTGTCCTTTGCGAACACTTTGGAGCCTTGGTTTCGCTCAATAGTCTCTTTAATACGGTTAGTATTAAAGAGACGCAGATCATGTCGCAAGGACTTGATATACGTCTATTGAGCTGCCTATATGACTCCGCGTCATCGGGAGACTGCAACTGTAGCGAGCGTCGTTCAGCCATGAGGTTTGTTTGCTCGGTCAATTTCTGAGGTCTATCTTTACGGCGGGGTCTAAAAAAACTTAGTCCCTACTGTGTGGACAGTTTCCACTAGCCCGTCGTTGATTTCGTCCACTGAAGCCAAGTTCTCTAGGCAAGCAAAGCGGTTAGAGAGCTCGAGTTGAAAGCTTTCGGGGTTTTGAACATGGGCTCGAGTAGATGGTAGGCTTCATCAGGCTGGACCTTTCAAGTTTAATATTGATATTCAGTGTGCCTCTTACGATTCGGTGATCACTACCGGTCTTTACCCTGTTGATCACAGAGACATCACTGAATATCCGTTTCTTGTCGGTCATGATGAAGTCTATCTCGTTTCTCGTGGAACCGTCAGGACTCATCCAGGTCCATTTCCTGTGAGGCGGCTTCTGGAAGAAAGAGTTCATCATGAAGAGTTCCTCTCTCTCCAGAAAGTCGGCCAGCCTCTGACCCCTAGGCTTCCGTTGCCCATACCCAAATTGCCCCACTCTCAACTCATCCCCGCTTCTCTTGCCCAACTTTGCGTTGAAGTCCCCCATAACAACAGTAAAGTAGGTTTTAGAAGTATGTATGGCCCTACTTACGTCCTCATACATAGCTTCTCCTTCATCATCTGAGTGTGACGAGGTCGGTGCGTATACCTGAATGACCTTCAGCGAATATCTTTTGGATATTCTGAGTATTAGGTATACCACCCTGCTCGACACACTGTCGATGGTTATTATGTTGTTTACTAGGGACTTGTGAACGAGAAACCCGACACCACCTTGGGACTGTTGGTCGCCCTCCCGGTGGTAGAGCAAGTTACCAGACTTCAGGGTTGTCGTGTCCTCCCCCTCTCTACGGACTTCGCATAACCCTACAATGTCCCAGTGTAACCTGCTCAGTTCCTCTTCCAGCTCGCAGATCTTTTCGTCAGTCCTCATAGTGCATATGTTGTGTGTTACCAGGGCCAGTCGTCGTCGGGGCGGGTAGCCGGATCTTTGCCGGAGATTCTTAGCACCCCTGACCCCGCTAATGCCCTGACCGCTACCATAGCCAGAGCACCGGGGGTCGCCGGAACCTCGGGGCCGTGGTTTTATTGTGCTCATCATGATGGGGGGTGAATGCCATAATCGCCACGCTTGGCAGGCGGGTTGGCGATCGCAGTCGAGTACACCGAATTTGAGGGACGCTGCTGCCCGTCCCCCGGTGGTCTTGGACGTAGTTTAAGGACATACCCGGGTCCCAATAGAATAATACTTTTTATTAAAGGATACACATGAATCAATTTTCAATTAGCTCTAATCATTAAAAGTGGAATACAAAGTAACTACATATTTATATTTTCTAACACGCAGCGGCCTCAAGCCGCAGTTGGCCGCGACCTTCGCGAATTCTAAGTATAGATTATCTCCATCTCTGTCACTCCAATATAGCAAGAGCGGGAGAGATGTAGATCTCACTGCATAAGAGGGTTAGGGCTATTGTTCTCATGACAGCCCTCGCAATAACTTTAATATGCAGGTTCATTTGAGATATTTTCCTCCAGCAAGCAAACTACAAAGGAACTGGCAAGTATCAAGTGATGCACAGTCGCCATATAGGAGCTGTCTAGGTGCTCAAAAATATCTGAACACGCGCTCTAACACCTTGACAACAGAGGCGTGTTTAGATATTTGTGAGCACCACGGCCGTAAGTCTCAAGAAAGTCGGTGGTACTTCGTGTCTGGAGTTTGAGCCCACGACCTCCGGCTTGGAAGCCACATGTCTGAGGGCCTACCGCGAACATCGAACTCCGCAGATTGCGGGTATTTTTCTCTTTTACTTCAATTACAGCCCTGACCACTTCGCCCCCAGCGCTCACTCACTGCACTAACTAGCGGATCGACACTAATATAATATACTTCACCACTGTATTTTAATATTAAGTGATTACATTTGTACAAGTACATTATGTTTGTACTGTAGGAGCAGCACAGGAGCCCCCTGCTTATTGCGATGTGTCAATGTCAGGTTAAATTTCCCGATTTAGGACAAAAGGCGACATACCCTCCGCCGCGAACGATCCCTATAAGAAGGGTTCTCTTCCGCGTCTCATCTGGTGTCTCCGCAGGTGCTGTTTCAGGCTGCACTTGTAGTCGCTATTATTGCTTTTTAAGATTCCTCCCATGCGTCTTCTGGTGACGTCGCAGGTTGGATTTATTGCTGAATTTGTAATCACAATGACTACATATGAAAGGCTTTTCTCCAGTGTGTATCCCCTGGTGTTTTTTTATACTTGATTTAGTAGTGCATTTATAATCACAGTGGCTACACTGAAATGGCTTCGCCCCAGTATGCATCATCAGGTGTCTTTGTAAGTCTGACTTCTGACTGCATTTGTAATCACAGTGGCTACACTGAAATGGCTTCGCCCCAGTATGTATCATCAGGTGTTGTTGTAAGTGTGCCTTCTGACTGCATTTGTAATCACAGTAGCTACACTGAAAAGGCTTTTCGCCAGTATGTGTCCTTTCATGTGTTCGTAATCTTGACCTATCACTGCAACTGTAGTCGCAATGACTACACGTGTATGGTTTCTCTCCAGTGTGTATTCTTTGGTGAACTAGTAAGTTTGACTTCCAGCTGCATTTGTAATCACAGTGGCTACATTGAAAAGGCTTCTCGCCAGTATGTGTCCTTTCGTGTTTTCGTAACATAGAACTAACACTACACTTGTAGTCGCAATGACTACATGTGTACGGCTTCTCTCCAGTGTGTATTCTTTGGTGAACTAGTAAGTTTGACTTCCAGCTGCATTTGTAATCACAGTGGCTACATTGAAAAGGCTTTTCGCCAGTATGTGTCCTCTCATGTCTCCGTAACATAGAACTAGCACTGCACTTATAGTCGCAATAACTACATTTGTAAGATTGTTTTCTAGTAATAATACTCTGGTGCCTCCGGTTGTGCGTCTTCTGGTGACGTCGCAGTTTTGATTCATCATTGCATTTGAAATCACACTCTCTACACTTAATAGGATTCCCAGCAATGTGTGTTGTTTGGTGTTTGTGTAAATCACTTTTACACGAACTTGTGTAACTACAGTGACTACAATTGAAATTATTCTCCAAAGAGTGACTTTTTAAATGAGTCTCCAAACTTTTCTTGGAACTTGTTGTATACTCACATTCAGCACACATGAAATTTGAAATACCGTGTTCGCTCTTCTCGTGTTCTATCATAAGCAATTTGGTTTGTGACGTAGAACTACAAAAATCACAAGCAAATGGTTTTTGTCCGGTCAATAAATGCGTGTGTTGAATGTGTTCTCGTAAATTAGATTTGTTCATGAAATGCTTGCCACAGTGTTCGCAGTAGTATGGTTTGCCTCCACTGTGAACAGTCGCTTCGCCGCGGAGGCGCTCGAGCACCACGGAACAAGCCATCGCGAGCTGTTCCCTGGCGCGGGCGGCGCTGCCGTCCGAACACACTGGAACACAAATTAACAAAACAATTTAAACAGATTATACCCGCGTATAATTAATTTAACAAATATTTCTACATTGTGCAGGATAGGATTGTCATCAAAATACATATTTAAGTACTTATTTTTTTAATTTTAACCGAGCTATCAAATGCAACCATCACCACAGAATTAGCGAACAATTAAAATATCCCCGGTTTATATCAGGAATATGGAATTAAGCGGTGGTGGGGCTGAGAGGCTGAGAGGATATGACGTCCGACTTCCATCCCGAGGTCGCGAGTTCAAATCCTGGCTCGTAGCTGGTACCATGCCATTGAGTTTTTCGGAATTTCCGTACGGAATATCTGTTGATATTTACCACTAGGTTTTCAGTGACGAAAAACATCGTGAGAAAACCTGCAGACGTCAAAGAAACTCAAAGGTTATGTGAACTCTTCAACTTGCAGTGGGCAGCGTGGGGACTATAGCCCAAGCCCTCTCGCGCATGAGAGGAGTCCTGTGCCAAGCAAGAGGGTGGGACGTATATAGGTTGAATTATATATGGGTGGTACAAGACCATAATGAATATGGGTCGTACATGTGTAATGTAGTGTGGCTCGTGTCGTACTATGTGCAGTAGTATCGTGGTATCGCAGTACTCACCCGAGTTCTCGTCACGCGCCGCGTCCGACACCTCCGACTTGACTGCCCGCTCCTCCACTACAACAACAACTCTACTTCAGGCTGTATTTTACATAACGGGACAGTTGTATTTAAAATGAAACTAGCAAAAATAGCTTCGTACGGGTAAACCTTAACAAATTATACACTAGACTAGATGTTAGATTTATTCATAAACGGTAGTTTTATTGTTTTTCACCACACCAGCTCGGAAAGGCTTACTTTGCACTTCAAAAACTGATACCAAAGTTGCATTTTATTCACATGTGAGGCAAAGTAATCAAATGCAAATTTTGAGTTGTTTTCTTATGTTTGCTGGTAGAATTGACTTTTAAATGATGATTTTGGATGATAAATATTTAATAACATTCATTTGGATTTGATTTTGTTTGATATTTTACATTTATTATTTGCTTTGGGTTGGTGTGGTGAACATTTTTGTGTTTCACTCGGGGGTATATTTTGTTTAACTCGTGCTTTGAAACCCTCAAGATATTTTGGAATCTTTCGCTTGCTCGGGTATCAATATTAGCACGAGCGGTTAAACAACAACTTTGCCCCCCTGTAAAACAAATAACTATTATCGAACGAGCGAGCGAAGCGAAGCGAAGTTCTTACATTCGATTTTGAATACGCGGCTGGCTAGCGGCACGTCCCGGCATTTCGATGTTTTTAAGCTGAACTGTCAGAAGATAGTTTGATACTCAAGAACTTAAGTAAATTTGTTCTAATTTAAATGAAGTTGGGTAAACGTGTAGTCGAGGGCATTATATTTTAGTCATTAATTTATGAGCAGGTCCGATCAAGGGGTTATTGAGCTAGAAGACCAAAAAGCTGTTTGTGAGAGGTCTTGCTATTCTGTTCATGTTTTTTGCAAGAAACATGGTCGAGTTTAGTATCAAATGAAAATGCTCGACTTACACTTTTATAATATCGTTTTTAAATTTACCATTTTGAAATAATTAGCAAGATAAAAATAAAATGGAATAATCATAATATATGTATATGACATTTGACAGGAAATATTTCGGCTTGGCACAGATACAGTTTATTTTAATCTCTATGGTGGTGACTTAAATCCAGGGGAGGGACAGCCGTATACGAAGCCCTTTATTCGAATAAATAGCGCCATCTATATTACTTAACGCTAAACATGTAAATGGCGCTTCAAAATTTATGCAAAAAAGCAAATCTTGTCAGTAGAAAAAGGCGCGAAACCTAAATTTTCTATCAGACCATATCCCTTCGCGCCTACATTTTTTCTACTGACAAGATCTGCTTGACCAACTATATTATACATACTACTCTTTGCTTAAATCTATCAGTTAAGGGCTCCACAGACCTTGCAATAAGTCCACGCGATCTTTGATCCATCGCCGCCTATAGAGCGACATAAAATAGTAGAAATTAAATAAAATGGAACTCAAAAATGTCTATACTAAATTGTTGCCATGTGTAAGCATTTTACGTCAAAAATGTGACAGTTACGTAGAAAGTGGCGCCCTCATTTATTTTCTATTATTTTATGTCGCACTATACGAGTACCTAAGTAGGTGCAACAAAGTCAATCGCCATGGTATAATAATATACTCCGCCTGGTACTCTCTTCCCGTCTTTTCTAGGTCACCTGACTGACAAAAGCCTACGTCATCATGCGACAGCGCTATATAGCGGCCATGTTATTGTGACGTAGGCCTGTGTCACTCTGGGAAGAGAAGACCATGTTTTATTAGACTATGGTCAATCGCTATATAATTTTTGGTTAACCGCGAGTTCTCAGTTCGGGGCGAACTACTAGTTACAGTTTATTTTCGCAAATAATGAATCTCAAGCAGTTTTATCTCTTACGACACCGACGTTCTTTGAGGGGCGAGTCGTCGTACTAAATGTATGGGAGGGTTTGAAGTTAATGTGAAGGATACTTCTGCTTTTATTTAAAAAAAGTTATGTATGTATGTATGTATGTATGTAAACACTTTATTGTACATAAGACAGGTTAAGATACAATTAAAAGAAAGTATACAATGTACAAAGGCGAACTTATCCCTATAAGGGATCTCTTCCATTCAACCTTTGAGCAATTGAGAGTAGACAAATGAAAATGACAGACAAACGAAAGTTATTAATGTAATTTTAGTCATTGGGTAACGCACTCTCGATATCAATTTGAAGTTTTCTGATATCTGTTATATTTACGGAATTATCGCCTGGCTACACTTAACGATTAGACCCTGTATGTACTGTGTTTTACTTTTTTATTTCATTGGTATTCAGGACAACAATACTTTTTGTAATAAATAATAATATTGGTAGATTGGTTCACCGATGCGAAAACCTTCCCAATGCTACAGTTTGTGTATTCTCTAATAATTCGTTACACCGTTTCTAATATTCAAGATGGTACTTACGCGACGTGTCATCACTTGTCTTATCTTCGTTCGCCGAGTCTGGCTTGACTAGGAGCTCTTCACCTGAAACAAACATACTATTCCTGGGTTTGTGTCGACGACTCAGGGATCTCGCAGCCTCGCTCCGGGTCGTGCCTGGTGCAACAGATCTGGTCCAGTGTGGCAACGCTGCCATGCAGTGATATGATGAAGTTTAAATTTACTTATTTTCAGCACTATAGAAAAAAAATCTTCAAATAGATGACAGTACGAATCATAATATATAACTAGTGATCGTTATCAACGTGCTGTATTGGTAGCAATCCCAAGTAGCACAGATTAGCTGTATAGCAGCCGCATAATGAAGTACGAATACGCTTGAAGCTGGAATATAAAAGCTGCATAAGAGCTGTATAAGCGTCTTTTCAGCTTTTATAACTCTTAAATGGGCACAAATTAAGCAGCCTTAAGTTCACATAGCTACTTAAGAGCGTTGTAGCAGCAATTTAACGGAATTATAAGGGGTAACAGCAGTTATAAGAGGTGTATATTGACTGGGTAAGAGACCACCAGTTACCCTTTATTCAGCTAATATGTCACATGTGCGCCCTAATACCGGGAAAGATTGACGTTGGGCTGAATAAAAGATAATTTATAACATACTTTTACACCTCTGCCTTAAAAATCAGCTATATATTTTATATTTAGTATAGTGACGACGAACGCAGAGGTGACATATTTATATTGAAGCAAAAACGTTAAGCGCAACGACACCATAAGACATTTTGTTGAAGTGTTTAGTTAAATGGTTGTACATGATCTTTTATATATTAATGCGAGAAAGATGTTTGGGAATGCAAGTTTATTGACATTATCCATATACATTATCTAAGAAAATTTCAGTGCGCCACGAAAATAATCAGTATTTATTTAAATTAATGATATAAATAAGCTATGTGTAAAAACTATTTCAGTGGTTTGGACAGAATTATGAGATAAAAAGTTAATAATACGTGATAGGAAGTACTAAACTAATGATTTAGGTTAAGAACTCAGGCACAAAACCTTATTGTTACCCTTAACAGTTGGAAAAGCAATTTCAATTTTGTAGGTTATATACAATAAAATGGCGGTCAATGTTAAAAAGCAACGTGAACCGTTAAAATTCTTATATGCAGCATACGACTGTTATATATCTGATAAAAATACTTAAGTGAACCACTATAAAGTCCAAGTCGTTATTTCGATACACTAGTGAACCTCTTAACAGTTATAAGGCATCTTGTGAACGTTTTAACAGCCGCTATGCAGACAGTCCCAATGGTAGTATAATAGGCTGCTTATCGGTAAACATGTTCAGCGCTCAGCCGTATTATGCGCCACATGTGTTCGATTATACGTCTATTGGTTTCATAATAGTTCACTCGTTCTCCTTTATAATAAGTCAGCGCAATAAAAGCTGCTTTAGCGGTAAACATGTTCAGCGATAAGCTGTATTATGCGCCCCATGTGTTCCATTATACGTCTATTGGCTTCATAATAGTTCATTCGTGCTCCTCAAAAAGTCAGAATAATAAAAGCTGCTTAGCGGTAAACATGTTCAGCGATAAGCTGTATTATGCACCACGTGTGTTCCATTATACGTCTATTGGCTTCATAATGGTTCATTCGTGCTTCCTTAAAAAGTCAGCGTAATAAAAGCTGCTTAGCGGTAAACACGTTCAGCGATAAGCTGTATTATGCGCCACATGTGTTCCATTATACGTCTATTGGCTTCATATTAGTTCACTCGTGCTCCCTTAAAAGTCAGTGTAATAAAAGCTGCTTAGCGGTAAACATGTTAAGCGACAAGCTGTATTATGTGCCATATGTGTTCCATTATACGTCTATTAGCTTCATAATAGTTCACTTGTGCTCCCTTAATAAGTCAACGTAATAAAAGTCCACAATTACCTCCTTATACAGCACATGGCGTAATTTTATCCACTAAACAGACCTTATAAAGGTTAAAGCATTTGATAACCCTTAAAGCTGTATAGGGTCGTAGCAAATATACCTTTATATCACTATTTGCGTATTAATGGTAGTTTTCAGAATAGAATAGAATAGAATAGAAACACTTTATTGACAAACTGTGTACAGAAGATGACATTTATACAAGAACATTGTCCCAACAGTTACCCGACATGGGCGTGCAATGTTTACTTACATCTACTTAATACCTATATTTACATGCAAATTATGTCTTAAACTAATTAGTTAGGTACTACCTAGAACTAATAGTTAGTTTTCGTGACTTAAAAGCTAGGTGTTATACATATCTCTATCATATTCAAAATATTCTTTAATGTTGTAAAATGCTCTCTGTATCAGCCAATGTTTTAATTTATATCTAAACTGATTGCCCTCTAGACATTTAAGTTCATCGGGGAGATTATTAAATATATCTATTGCATTTATATATGTACTGTTTTTAAAAATGGAGGTTTTTACTCTAGGACGAACTAAATCATGCTTATATTGGTTACGCAAGTTACTTTTAGTTTCCGATTTCTTAACAAAATATTCAACGTTATTCTTTACAAAACTACATAATTCTAAAATATAAATTCCAGTTAGCGTAAGAAATTCTTTCTCCTTAAAGTAGGCTCTATGTGATAGTGCTTCCTTAATATTAATATTAATTCCTTAATATCAGAGCCGTAATGCAGCTTTTAATCAGCCGTAAGCTATATAAATATCACTGAGATCTATTGTACAGCTGTAGGACCACGAGTGTGCTCTTATAAGTGTCTTAATACGCACAGAGCGTTAGATAGAACTAAAAGTGAGTAGTTAAAGAGCTATCTGTGCTACTTGGGAAAGTATGGTTGACAAAAAAACAAACACGCAAGTATTTTAAACATTATATATTTCACAAATTATGAGATTTATATACATATTTATAATTACTTATCCAAATTACACCAAATAAACGACAATAATTTTTTCAACAGATTTGGCTGTCAGTCGTTCACGTCGATTGAAAAAAAAACCATTTTAAATAGCTAAATGACCTTTCTGCGTTAACAGAAGTCACAAGAAGGTTAATTTAAGTCTCTAAAATATTGCACGCTACTATAGTTGTATTTTTATGACATTAAATGTCATTTGACGTACATTGTTTTAAAAATATATTAGAGCGGAAAAGGTTTTGTACCGTAAAGAGTTCTTTATATCTAGAGGTGTAATCCTAAGTCTACGTCACCGGAGACGCGCACGTCACGCGAGAGTACGTTGACCCCACAACGTTCCTACGCTGCCACTGCCGCTAAGCTGCCTGCTGTGTCCAAGTCTAAGCAGCGGCCGAAGAAAGGGGTGCAGAGCCTTCGTGAACCTGTTCACAAGGATCGGTCACAGCTGACTCTAAAAGAGTCGGGATGCGACAGAGATGGCTTCAAAAAGGTGGAGAGGAGAAAGAAGTCAGCTCGTTCGAATCAGTGCGGTACCGCACCGACTGGACCTAACCATTTGCTGCGTCCTGCAACACCGACGACGCTGCTTTATGTGTCCCGATTACACTACCTTACGAAGGTCGAGGAGATCGTGAAGTATGTACGAGCCAAGTCCGGATTCATCCTGAGGGTCGTGAAGTTGGAATCTCGACACAGTGTGAATTTTAATTCTTTTGTGCTGAGCGTTCCGACTGAACATCTAGCGACCTTCACCAAGGAGGAGTTTTGGCCGAAGGGTGTCAAGTTCCGGCGGTTCCGCGGCCGGCTCCCTGACACTGCGGGGTTGCGAACTGCATCGCAGCCATAATTGTGTTTTTAGTTTTAAGATATATTTTGTAATAATATGTATGCTAGTTTTAAGGTATTTATCTATGGGCCAATAGTTGCCTGAAAATAAATGTTTTCATTCATTCATTCATTCATTCATAAGTCTTTATTTTATAATTAAGAACAAATATGGATATTCAAATGTATGTATTTGTTTTTTCTGCCAACCATATCCGTTGCTACGAAAACTGCACGTTGATAATGATCACTATATATAACTGTGCAACACTGTGAAGCTACTCGTCTTATCTGCCCACGGCACAATACAACTGCATTTCGTGGTAGTTTTAGATATTCTGCCACGAAATGCTGGAACAACATACCGCCGCCCATAAGAAACTCTCACTCTATTTTATCTTTCAAAGTAAAATACAAAAAATATATTTTGAATTTGCAGAAATCTGCTCAAAGTTAGATCACGCGTAAGTGCCAAGTTTATTATTTTCAGTGAATAGTTTAATGCAATACTAGATAAATTCTAAGTCTTACAAATATGTTATTAAATAAGCCGTACATCATATTATACTTAATAGGTCAAATTGAAGTAATATTTATTTGTGATTTTTGTTCTGATCTCAATTTAGTTTATCCAATATTAGTTAAGTTTACGTGCTGACGCGATCGCTTGGACAGGTCTCCACGGAAGACCAGCGTCAAGATACCTGAAAGGTAACTTGTCATCAAGCTGAGGGGAGACCTATTCAGTGACGTTTATGTTTTAACTTATAAAAGTGTTGTATTAATTTTAAGCAATACTGTAAGCGTCCTGAATAAATTTATTTTCTTTCTTCTTTCTTTCTTTCAACATAGTACATTTTTTTAATTATTTTAATATAAAAAAATTTGATGATAGAAAATCTGATTTCCACTTGAACTAGTTTATTGTACATGAAGCAGGTACTCACCCAACAGCGGGTCACCCTCGTCGCTCGCCCCGTCTCCGGCCGCCATGTTTAACCGGAGCATGTCATCTAGAGCAACCAACACTATATTAAACTAAACCCCACATTCCGCGCCTTTATCCCGATAGAGTGCAATTTCTTCTTTGCAATGGTTACATCAAAGGATTTTTCTTAGTAAAATGTAAAATACACTTTTTATCTTGAAGTAATACATTTAACTTTCACATTTTTTCTGTTCTTAAACTAATGATAATATTCAATATTTTACAAATCCCCAATACCCATAGATTCAATATTCAGATTTATTCATATGTTTTAAATGTTTAGCCTGTTGCTCACACATCACACATTGTCACATCTTCTAAACCTGTTGTTAAAACTAATGACTCACGCAATATCTCATCAGGTGTTTGATCTTCTTCCAGCATCTCCGGTTTGACCGGGGGCTCTTCACCTGAAGCAAACATACAAGTTTATAAGCAACAGCCTAGTTTAGCCACAAGCTATTCAAACCTAGTAACCACTACTGCAAACCAAATTCCCATTAGAAACCAAGTAGAGAGGGTGCAGAACAAACTGCCAGTCAACACCTAAGACAAGCACATACATGTGTCTTCTAATACTTAGCAATGACATTATCTGAAGATTGCTACACAGACAACATCCGTTGTTATAACTGCTTGTCAGCTTAATTATACAATATATAATACATAATGATTAGTAATGTTCATTGAAGAGGAGTAGACTCACCTGATACCGGCTCACTGGTCGCATCTTCCTCCTGCATTTCTGGATTCTCTGGCTCAACGGTACACTCTTCCTCTATAGCAAACAAACAAAACAGAATCCAAATCACATCAACTTCCAGTTAAATTTGTGTTCAAACAGCAATTTTAAAGAAGTCCAATATATAACACTATTGGATTAGGGCACTCTATCCTTAGCAGGAGTGTGTATGGTGCCATCATCATTGCAAATCAATTGTGATTGTAACAAAGTTTTTCAGTAGACTTCTGTAAAGAGCTCCAACAGAATTACTACAATAGGGAATATTAGGCAAAGCTCTGCCTAGGTGGCACCTTTGTGGCACATACAGTAAACAAACCACATTGATAGATAAAAAGATAAAATATTTTTATTCGTGACGATCACAAAACATGTACGAACATGTACAGACAACAACAGAAGAGAACAATAAGTGTGCATCACGAAATGGACCCGACTCAGCATGATGCTAGCTATAAAGCCAGCGCTGGGCTTCCGTAGGGCCCATTCGGTGATGCCACGACAGATAACACAAAAAGATACATATTTAAAACATTTCAAAAGATACACAGAAGAAATAATTATGAAAACAGAAAATACAAGAAAACTAATTAAGAAACAAAACAAAATGAAAAGAAAAGCATAAACATAGACAAAAATTAATGGTACACGTAAAATTATGAACGCGACCATACCATGCGTCAACGCTTGCCTGCAGCTGCTAGTGCCAGCGGCGACTTGCGTAACTAAAACTATCTACAAGCATGGCATGGCATGGTCGAAAAGCTAAACTATAAGAAGATGGACAACACAATATTAAGTAGGCGTAACTTAAAATTATAAAGAAGTGAACAATGAAGTGATATGGCAAAGCAACGCGAACGTAAGTCAATATAAATACGAGAGACAAAACAAGTTATATGGAACTAGTGTCATGACTCAAAGTTTCCTGTGATTTTTGGTGTAAATACATAAACTGTTTGAGTTTGCATCTAAAAGTGTTAACATTTTGCAGGTTCCTTATTGGCGGAGGAATATTATTCCAAATCTTTGCTGCTGCATATCGGAAACTACCACAGAATGCTGATGTAGCATGTCGAGGTGGAAGTAGGTGTATTGCACACTGCCGGCATTCACACATCCTATTGATCGTCAACTTATCGTAAAGATATCGTGGGGCACTGAACTTCAAGACACCAAAAAGAAGACAAGCTAAATGGAGTTTGCCTCGATGCTGCATTTTTAGCATATTGTGTTGGTTGAGGAATGGAGTGACATGTGCCCTTGAAGATTGACACATCACACGTCACGTCAATCACATAGCCTACCGCGAAACAAGAATATCAAAATTTCGTTATCTAATCTTTCTATCACTCTTGCATATTCGATCGATAAAGAGGCAGATAAATAAATTTAGTTTTCACGTTTACCGGTAGGCCCTTGTTAACAAACGGCCTTGATGCATCAATGTCATATTTTATTGTCTGTGAAAACTTGACAATAAACAGTTTAAGGCACAGTATGCATAAGTTAGTCTATGAATTTACTGAGTCGGTAGTGCTGCACTCTGGCGGCAGAACATTGTAGTAATATCCCCTATTCACTACTCGTTTCATGGGCAGTGTAGTGTATTGAAATATGAGGGTACTTCAGCAAAACCAGTCTGGATTTGTCAGGTACGCAAGCACATGTGCTCTCCCGAATTTCGGCGATAATATCGCGATATAATAGTGGCGACGAGACAAATCGGTAGTAAAAGCGTGTATTAGGCTGTGTTAGTGAGTTTTTGTGAAGTGTGAGTGCAAAGTGCGAAAAATGGGTATTAAATTTGGTGAATTTGATATGGGTCATGGGTGCTGGGAAAACTACATTACAAGGTTTGAATTCTGTTTAAGTGCAAATGATATTGTGGATGCAGATAAGAAAAAGGCGAATTTGTTGGCGGTATGTGGCTCTCAACTATTTGATTTAATAGTTTCTTTGTCATCTCCAACTAGTATAGCGAACATAACCTATAAACAAATTTTGGAATTTTTAAAGGCTCATTTCCACCCCACACCTAATGAGATTGTAGAATCTTTTAAATTTCACTCAAGAAATCAAGAAGAGGGAGAAAAGGTCAGAGATTATGTGGCAAATTTAAGGAAAATGAGTATTCATTGCAATTTTACTGACTTGGACCGAACTTTACGTGATCGGCTGGTATGTGGTATTAGGAGCAAAGAGGTTCAAAGGAAACTGTTACAGTGTGAGAAGCTGACATTTACTCAAGCAACTGAGGTAGCATTTTCACATGAGAGTGCCACATTTGATTCCAGTATTATTGTAGTGCCAGGACCATCTAAACCAAACGTGGAGGTTGATGAACCTATGGAAGTAAACAAGATCACTAACAAAAAGGTTGACAAACAGAATAAACCATGCTACAGGTGTGGTAGGCAGCATAGAGGGGAGTGTAGATTCCGTTGGAGTAAATGTAATGCATGTGGCAGAACGGGGCACATTGAGGCAGTGTGTCTTAGCAAAAATAAACAGGATGGTGGACATAAATCAAATTGTAATGGGTTGTATGCAAATGTGAACAATGTGAGAGAAAATAAAGTTGACCCTTATATGATAAAGGTGTCAATTGATGATTCTATTATTGACATGGAAGTTGACACGGGATGTGCGTTTACTCTAATTTCTGAAGTGACAGCCAGACTCATTTGGAATGGAAAATTACCTGTGTTACAGAAGGATGATATTACATTAATTACATGGACAGAAAACCAATTGAAGATATTAGGAAAAACTAAAGTGCGAGCTTTGTTTAAGGGGTTACAAAATGACCTTATGATCTATATAGCCAGAGGTAATGGACCCAGCCTCTTAGGGCGAAATTGGTTTCAACCATTCGGAATACGGGTTCAAGGAGTAATGCATCTGAAAATAAACAGTGAGGAAATTAAAGGGCTCCTACAGAAATATAGTGATGTTTTTCAGGAAGGTTTGGGAAAGTATAAAGGCCCATTAGTCAAAATTAGTACCAGTTCTGAAACCGAATGGTAATGTAAGGCTTTGTGGTGACTATAGGTCTACGGTAAATATGGTAACCGACACGGATACATACCCTCTGCCCACTCTAGATGAGGCTTTCACAGCCATACAAGGTGGCACAATTTTCAGTAAAATTGATTTAGAAAGGGCATATACTCAGGTTAGTGTGGATGAGGCAACAGCACAGCTATTAACAATAAATACACCAAAAGGCCTTTATAAAATGAAACGTCTAGCTTTTGGGGTCAAGGCGTGCCCAGGCATCTTTCAAAGACTAATGTCTTCCTTGCTTACAGGAATAAGAGGGATAGCTGTATTACTGGATGATATCGTTGTAAGTGGCACAGATGTCGCTGAGCATAACTCCAGGTTAGAAATGGTCTTAAAGAACTTACAAGAAGCTGGGCTAAGGGTAAACAAGGAAAAGTGTAATTTTGCAGTAAGAAGTGTGAAATTTTTAGGATTCCTCATTGATGAATGTGGTATACATCCTTGTGAAGATAAAATACATGCAATTGAGAGTACACCGGCCCCAAGTAATGTAAAAGAACTCCAGGCATTCTTAGGATTGCTTAATTTTTATGATCGGTTTTTACCACACAAAGCTAATATTGCTGAACCATTGTATAAGTTGTTAAATAAAGATGTGAAATGGCAGTGGAATATGCGGCATCAGAAGGCATTTGAAATGTTGCGCAAGATGTTGTCGGGTACTGACACTCTAGTCCATTACGATGTGAATAAAGAGATAATTATGTCATGTGATGCGTCACAATTTGGCTTGGGCGCTGTTCTGGAACACGTGATGGAAGATGGATCTGTCAGACCGGTAATGTTTGCTTCAAGGACCATGAATGTTCATGAGAGGAATTATGGTCAGATAGACAAAGAGGCAGCAGCTATAGTATTTGGTCTTAAGAAATTCCACCAGTTTATTAGTGGCCGGAAGATTACGATCAGAACCGATCATAAACCGTTGCTGGGATTGTTTGAACCGAAAAAGCCCATCCCTAATGTTATATCTCCAAGAATGCTCCGCTGGGCTTTACTATTGAACTCCTATGATTACTCCATACAATATGTGGAAGGTAAAAAGCTAGGAAACGCTGATGCTTTAAGCAGATGGCCGTCCCGTGATCAATCGTCTGAAGAAGAATACTTAGGAGTCCTCCTCATAGAAGAGACTCCATCAGACCTGGAACTGTCAGCCAGTGAAGTGGCGAAACTTACAACTAAAGACAAGACACTAAGCAAGGTATTATACTGGATTCGAAACGGGTGGCCTAGCAAGGTGGATGCGGAATATAAGGGGTACTGGCAGAAACGTAACGAAATTTCAGAATATAAAAATTGCATTCTGTGGGGTAATCGAGTGATTATACCGGACAAAATGAGGCCGTATATCCTACAGGAGTTACACTCAAATCATGACGGGATAGTGATAACAAAAGCCATAGCACGAAGTTATTTTTGGTGGCCAGCTATAGACAAAGAAATTGAAAGTTTGGTAAATAAATGCGAAACTTGTGCTGAAAACAGAAATATGCCGGCACAAGTGAGCCATAAGTGGATAAGGCCGGAGAAGGCGTGGTCAAGATTGCATATTGATTATGCAGGGCCATTTCAAGGGAAAACGTTTCTCATCCTGATTGATGCTTATTCAAAATGGCCTGAAGTAAAGATTGTTCCTGATATGAGCTCAGGAACACTAATAAATGTTTTAAGGGACATATTTGCAGAACAAGGTTTACCAGACACCTTGGTCAGTGATAATGGCAGAAGCTTTATTTCAGATCAGTTTAAAGAATTCTTATCAACAAATGGAATAAGACAAATCTTGACACCACCGTACCATCCGGCGTCAAATGGACAGGCCGAGAGGACGGTTCAAACGGTTAAGAATAAATTAAAGAAACAGTCCACACTTCCATGGAACATAAAATTACCTACAATATTGTATGGGTTGCGTACTACACCCAATAGTACTAATGACAAGTCACCGGCGGAACTTTTAAATTGTAGGCGTTTCAGGACAAAGTTTGACCACCTTAATCCCCTCATATTCAAGAACCAAGAGGAAACGCAAGTATGTGACGAGAATGAAAACACTGAAGTTCGTTCATTTCAAATGGGACAGACGGTGTATTTCCGGAATTACAGTTCAGGACCACGCTGGTTGAAAGGAGTCATAGAGAAGAGACAAGGCATTTGTAGGTATATAATAAGATGGAACGGGAAGCTGATGAAAAGACATATTAATCAGATACAAGGTCATGGGGGAGAGGCGAGAGATATCCGCCAGAATACATCAGAAAACACTGGTCCTGAAATTATACATGACACGGAGGCGAGTAAAACATGTGAAGATAGTGATGACGATGAGGATATTAATGTAAAACTAAATGCTACTCCACCAGCCTCACAATGGGCTGATATCATAGGGATTTCTGGACCTCAGGATTATACGTTTAATCAGAGCCAAGAACGCATACCGCCAACCAACAAACGAGTAAGATCACCTTCATCACCACAAAACATGGAAGCCAAGAGATTAGCCATAGATTCCTATGAGAGTCTGTCAGAGTCTGATTATGAACAGACTGAAGATTCAAACTAAGACTTGTAGACGATGATACCTAGTTAGTTTAATATAAATATATATGATAGAGTGTAAGGACCGGACAGACAATTGAATAGTGTTAGTGAACTACCAATAAACAGTGAAACTTAGTGTTAGTGAACTATCAGTGATTAGTGGAACTTAGTTTTAGTGAACTATCCCGAGGGGAAGGCATGTAGTGTATTGAAATATGAGGGTACTTCAGCAAAACCAGTCTGGATTTGTCAGGTACGCAAGCACATGTGCTCTCCCGAATTTCGGCGATAATATCGCGATATAATAGGCAGTGTTTCCCTACCTTTGATACTCTCTAACTGCAGCCGCGCCTGCAGCTCCGCCTGGCTGCGCTGCACTTGCAGCTTGAAGTCGCTCGCGTCTCGCAGGCGGCCCACGCACACCGAGCAGATGCCGTATGAGCCCGAGCTGCCCACCACCAGCTGCAAGTTAAATTATTCAAACAAAAATATTTAAGTTTTCGCAATTTATGGTTAGTGAACTTGGATATATTACAATAACTAGATTGTCATACTTTTACTTACATGTATATTGAAGCTCTCTTTGATCATGTCGGCATATATCTCCGTTTTGCCGAGATGTGTGTACGGCGTCGTCAGGTCCTTGTCCGGAGCACACCGCAGGCAGCAACGACACGCGTGCGTCACGTCCATCACGATTCACGGCAACTGTGCGGTGCGCAGAAATACTACAACGGATTCAAAAGAATACCACAACAAGACGAACTGCTCTTTATATTGTTAGAGAATAGGCAGCCTTTTGAGCCTTTGCTAGAGTCAGTTAGGATTAGAGAATAAGTGTCAACAAAATTAAATTAAATAATATACATTATTACATTTATTAGCAAGAAAATATGAAACCCTAAACTAAAAATTCGACGCAATCCGCATACAAAGTGGCATGACACTGACATTTAACATTGGTTTGACAGATAGCAAAGCTAAGGATACGTTCAGAAATAGTAGTAAGTCTAAAGCTGTAACAAACGGGCAACTTTAGTCCGGTCCGAGGCCCTGTTCGATCGTATAGAAGGTGGTCCGCCGTAATACACTACCGCACCGCACCAAGGTCACAGGTAAGTGAGAGCGAGAAAGAGATATCTCGATATGCGGCACACCAAGGTTGCGGTACGGTACGGTAGTGTGGTATGACTCTACGAATTTGGGATCTCTCGGACTGAATGTCAATTGTCAAATTTTAGAGGTTATGTTATACTGTGTTAATTTAATTTTGCTGTAAATTAGTTGTACCAGCGCGAGTTGTCTACGATACGTATTTTGTAGTTTTCGCCCCGTAAATAGATATGCTCCAGCTTTCGTTGACTGTTCGAAGCTGTAACGAGAAAGGTATTTTCATTACTTACGTATGTTATAGTTACTATATTGTAGCTACTGTCACATGTAGGTAGTTATACTTGTTAACACAATTGCGTCTAACGCTATCCAACTTATATTTCTGTTACTATCTTATTTACCTCACACCACCTCACACCAAACTACTCTGTGTATACATAGGAGATGTAGTGACAGTTATTTAGTTTAGGCGTTTTTTTTTCTTAATGAAATGTACCTTATTTATGTATGTAAACACTTTATTGTACATAAGACAGGTTAAGATACAATTAAAAGAAAGTATACAATGTACAAAGGCGAACTTATCCCTATAAGGGATCTCTTCCAGTCAACCTTTGAGCAATTGAGAGTAGACAAATGAAAATGACAGACAAACAAACACATGAAACACATGTACAGAACACATGTACCTTATTCTGTTGGAAATTAAATAACACAATGCTTCTTGATCTAATGTGATTGCTGTGAGGCTCCACAAATCATCACATGATTTTGCATTGCAGGTTCTCACTGATACTAGCTTGTGGGCACACAACATGTCACTAGAGACAGTGTGTGTGAAGATGGAGCCTGGAGAGGTGTGTGTGAAGACGGAGCCCGGAGAGCAGTGTGTGAAGGAGGAGCGGGAGTGTGAGGACAGTGCCGAGCACGGAGTGAGCGCGGCGGCCGCGCAGGCCGGACTGTATGTTGATCATGTAGTCAAGGACGAGCTCGTGCTGGGCCCCGAGGAGTGGCACCACCCTAAAGTGTTCCCACTACAGGGTCAGTTTATTATGTTTTTAAAAATAATAATAGTTTTGCACCTGCAGCCCAAGAAGCTGAGCTATTTATTATTAATATGGTAAGATTGTGCACCCCTTAATATTTTACAATCTTACGTAAGTTAGGTTAGTTTGTAATCTTCCTACCATCAGTTTCTAATTTTACCAGCGAGATTGTAAACTGACGACTGTTTAAAATTATATGGTGATGTTTGACCAACTACTACGTGTGATTGAACTGACATTCGGAGTACAATGCAATGTTGTTTCAATTATTTACTCACATACCTAGAAAACACTTCTTGCCGAATCGTGTGGTAAATGTGTGGAACTCTCTACCAGAAACTGTTGTTAGTGCACCGTCAACACTTTTAAAAATAGACTGGATACACATTTTAGAACTTTAAAAAGTGCAAAATAAAATACAAGTGCTTCGATATACACGCATCAGCTCTAAGAGCTGCTAGTGTATCAAATAAAATAATAAATAATAAATAATAATAATAATAATACAACTTAAGTTCTTATGATCTATTTCGAGGACTTTTTAAAGACATGCACAGTTAATAATTTTTAAATTCTTATTCTTTATTTAACGCTTATTTCTCATGGCTATATATAGTTTAATTTTGTTAGTAAAATCTCCAATTTGGACTGAGGAAAGATACATAAACCTTAATGGTTATTATTAGTATGTCTTCACCTTATATAAGAAAGTCCCCCCACCGTGTCTGTCTGTTCGTGTGTATGTATGTTCGCTATAAACTCGAAAACTACTGAACAGATTTCAGACAGATCACCTACCTATCAATAGAGTGATTCTTGAGGAAGGTTTACTTACCAAAGTACTTGGTTGGCGCGATGACCCAAAATGAGTCTTAGCCTCCAACACAAGAGCACGCCACTGGCTCGGTCCAGAGCGGTGTCACGCCAGCTTTCGCCGAAGCTGAGGAAATTTTAGGTGTATAATTTGTTAAGGATTTGTGTAACCCGTTCGAAGCCGGGGCGGGTCGCTAGTTCAGTAATATGTAACAATATGATCAAAAATGACCTGTATACATACATAATTTTTACATGGATCGTTAGCTTGTTTGTAGATTATGGGAACACCAATAACTCCATATCGACAAAAGGTCCCTGTCGGTAGATAATGACACATACGACCAAGATAACTCTGCAGTAATTTTCATAAACAACGCACGCATGAACG
The DNA here is from genome assembly GCF_910591565.1 of Cydia splendana. Classification (NCBI taxonomy): domain Eukaryota; kingdom Metazoa; phylum Arthropoda; class Insecta; order Lepidoptera; family Tortricidae; genus Cydia; species Cydia splendana. Next base: position 1,004,970 of record NC_085979.1, read on the forward strand.
CCGCACCAATGCTTCAATCCGAAGCCAACTAAAAGTCCTAACTCCTCTCTCTGTAGTCTGCTTGCGGAGAGCTCTTTCTTTCTTTGGACACGTGGCGAGACGAGAATCACACAACCTCGAGAAAATCATAATGATTGGCCGTGTCAAGGGAACAAGAAGTAGAGGCAGAGCTCCAACTCGCTCGCTGGACGGATCCTCTCCTGGAGGCAATTAATAGTGGCACACAGTCCGCACTTCATCAGGCTCAGAACAGAGCAGCCTGGAGACTTCTTATAGATAGAGCTACTTATGGTGGTCACCACCCTCAGCTGTGAGGATAACGACGAAGAAGAAGAATATTCATAAACAGCTCGGAAGTGTTATTTTATAAACATTTTTGACTTTAATGATATTTTTTCGTTATCTTCCTTTGCATGTTCCTTTGTGGCACTCTACAGACCACACTTGTGGCCTGATTTGATATGACTTACTTCAATTGATTTGTCTTGATGTTTGGTCGTCCCTGTCACCCTTAACGCGCGTCAATCAGGCGAAATAGTCATTGAATGTAAGTGGTATATGTGTCGGCGGCCGATCGTAAGATCAGGCATATCGTGAAATTCCTAGGCATATCGTGAAACGTGAAAATCTTTGACTCGTTCCCTGAGTCAACGGAGCCCCGCTACGCGGGGCTCCTATTTCTGGGCAGTTTGCCCTTCGGGCATCTGAAGCAACCTAACGAACCTATCCTACCTATGTATTGGTTTAATGTGACTATCGTCAAAACATTACACAGGAACATTACGATCTGCCTGATCTTACGATCGGCCTACGACATATGTATATAATTTAAATTGTTTTGTTCATTTGTGTTCCAGTGTGTTCGGACGGCAGCGTCGCTCGCGCCAGGGAGCTCGCGATGGCTTGTTCCGTGGTGCTCGAGCGTATGCGCGGCGACGCGACTGTTCACAGTGGGACCAACACATACGGGTGCGGACACTGTGGCAAGCATTTCGGACACAAATATATTTTAAGGAACCACATACAAAACACACACTTGTCGACCGGACATAAACCATTTGCTTGTGATTTTTGTTGTTCTACGTTTTGCACCGAATCGCTTGCAAAAGAACACGAGAAGAGCGAACACGGGGTTACAAATTTCATGTGTGCTGAATGTGAGTATACAACAAGTTCCAAGAAAAATTTGGAGACTCATTTAAAGAGTCACTCTTTGGAGAATAATTTCAATTGTAGTCACTGTAGTTACACAAGTTCGTGTAAAAGTGATTTACACAAACACCAAACAACACACATCGATGGAATACCTGGCGACTGTCATTTCAAATGCAGTGTTGAATCAAACCTGCGACGTCACCAGAAGACGCACAACCGGAGGCACCAGAAAATACTCACTAGAAAACAGCCTTATAAATGTAGTCATTGCGACTACAAGTGCGGGGATAGTTCTAATTTAAGAAAACATGAAAGGACACATACTGGTGCGAAGCCTTTTCGGTGTAGCTACTGTGATTACAAATGCAATCAGAAGTCAAACTTACAACGACACCTGATGATACATACTGGGGTGAAGCCATTTCAGTGTAGCCACTGTTATTACAAATGCACTCGTAAATCAACCTTACAATTACACCAAAGGATACACACTGGAGAAAAGCCTTACAAATGTAGTCAATGCGACTACAAGTGCAGTGAAAGTTCAGCCATACGAAGACATAAAAGGACACATACTGGCGAGAAGCCTTTTCAGTGTAGCCACTGTGATTACAAATGCAGTAAGAAAGCATATTTAAAAATACACCAGATGTCACATACTGGAGAGAAGCCTTTTCAGTGTAGCCACTGTGACTATAAATGCAGTCAGAAATCACATTTAAAAATACACGATAGGAAACACACTGGAGAACAGCCTTACAAATGCAGACATTGTGACTACAAGTGCAGTCACAGTTCAAGCTTACGACACCACGAAATGTCACATACTGGCGAGAAGCCTTTTCAGTGTAGCCACTGTGACTATAAATGCAGTAAGAAATCATATTTAAAAATACACGAGAGGACACACACTGGAGAACAGCCTTACAAATGCAGACATTGTGACTACAAGTGCAGTCAGAGTTCAAACTTACGATACCACGAAAAGACACATACTGGCGAGAAGCCTTTTCAGTGTAGCCACTGTGATTATAAATGCAGTCAGAAATCACATTTAAAAATACACCAGATGTCACATACTGGAGAGAAGCCTTTTCAGTGTAGCCACTGTGACTATAAATGCAGTCAGAAATCACATTTAAAAATACACGATAGGACACACACTGGAGAACAGCCTTACAAATGCAGACATTGTGACTACAAGTGCAGTCACAGTTCAAGCTTACGACACCACGAAATGTCACATACTGGCGAGAAGCCTTTTCAGTGTAGCCACTGTAATTATAAATGCAGTCTGAAATCACGTTTAAAAAGTCACCAGAGGACTCATACTGGAGAAAAGCCTTTCAAATGTAAGTCTAAGTAGTCATTGTGATAAATCAACCCAACGATGTCACCAGAAGACGCATACTGGGCCGAAGCTTAAAAACGTAGCAACAGCGACTACAAGAGCGGCCTGCAGTACAACAGCACCTGCGAGGACGCCGGATGATACACGCGGGAGAGAAGCCTTATAGGGAACGGTCGGGTTATAGGGTATGCCACATTTTGACCTAAATTAGTTTATTTTTAATTTGTTTGAGTTAAGTTTTAAGTTAGGTCCCCCCTGAAAATCAGCGCTATGCCGTGGGAATACTGTTTAGTGTAATTTTGGTGTAATAGTTTTATTATAGTATTTATCGAAAGTTATACAAATTGTGTTAAAGGAATGTATAATGTATTTCTTTCTTTCTTAAATCGGAAAGTTAAACCTGACATCACTGCTTTTACGTCAGTCAATTTAAACATGTTTTAGAAAAAATATATACCTAAAAATTAAAGTGGTGAAGTATGGTAGTTACATTCGCAAGGTAGAGTAGTGAGTGAGCGCTGCGAGCGAAGTGGTGAGACATGTGGCTTCCGAGCCGGAGGTCGTGGGCTCAAACTACAGACACCACCGCGACTTCCTCGGGACTTATGTACATATGAGAATTAGAATTATTTTATTCGTAAGCACAAACAAACGAGACATTACATAATATAAAAGAAAACACAGAATAAGATTAAAGAGCCAGGAAATGGCCTCATCGCAGCATGTTGCTGGTGGCTTCCAGCGCTGATCTTCCGATGAGACTATCAAGTGAGAGACCACGGAAGGTAACAGACAAGAAGAAATAAGTTTTTGGCAAAAATTTCATTTTTGGTACAAGCTTTTATCGCTGACTGTACTTTTCTTACGACAGACAACTAATACTCATCGAGACAATTCTAAAAACCCCTAACACAATTAGGTTGCGTTGTTTCATCACAGAGTTCCTATGGCCACCAGTTCGACAGTACCATATTATTGTATTGTCATCAGAACTACATACAGCTGCCAATTTTCATGACGCTACGATCCTTGGAAGATGGTTAAATTAGTTACCTTAGATTCCATTACATAGTTACATACAGGTCGACCTAATAAAAGCTTGTTAAAAAGACATAAAATAACATACAGTTAAATAAGAAAAAGTTGCACAGCAAGAAGATACAACATAACAACTAAATTAAAGTATCGTTTGATATTTACCAGTTACCAGGAGATCCGTAGACGAACTAAAGTCACCGACATAGCCCACCGGATTAGCAAGCTGAAGTGGCAATGGGCAGGCCACATTGCACGCAGAGAAGATGGCCGATGGGGTCGAAAAGTGCTCGAGTGGAGACCACGGACTAGCAGGCGCAGCGTAGGACATCCACACACAAGATGGAAAGACGATCTTGTTAAGGTCGCCGGAGGACGCTGGATGCGGGTCGCTTCCAACCGGTACGTGTGGAGGTCCATGGGGGAGGCCTATGTTCAGCAGTGGACGTCTTATGGCTGAGATGATGATGATGATTACAAATCGATGGTCACAGCGGCTTGAGGCTGCTTTGTTGTTAGAAAATATAAGGAGTGACTTTGTATTCCACTACAATTAGTATAATTACTAAAATTAATTGATGTGTACTCGTATCCTCCAATAAAAATAATTATTCTATTTTACTACTTATTACTTATTTATTTTGAAATACCTATCCAATGACATCCCACATCATAAGGATAAAGCGAAAAACAAACGATCCCCACTTTATATCTAGGGAGGTTTACGTGTAGGCGATTTTTTTTTAGTTTACTATTTTACCACTAAGTATGTCGGCATGACTGATTTATATGTCAATGCCTAATTGCAGCTTTCTGGCACTAACGATCATGGAGCAAAGCTGCGGACGGACAGACGGGCATAGCGAAACTACTAGGGTGCCTAATAGTTGACTACGGAACCCTCAGGATCACTCGTGTCTGTCTGTCCCTCTGTTTCAGCCACTGCTACGAAACTACAGACTTAGTTGAAAATCTGTGCGTTAAGTAGGTCTGAGAATATACATTTTTACATCCCCCCACCTCTTCTCCGAAACTACTAATCCTAAAATTAAAAAATTAAAACTCACGACATTAGTTCTTTACATATAAACAACAGAAAAGCCCGTACACGCGAGTCCGACTTACACCTTTGTTGCCCTGATATGTCCACTCAATATCCTGATGAAGGATGGGAGCACACCGCGGGCTCGCAGCAGCGCACCTGCTCGCCGCGTGTACTGGCCCGCGCTGACTTGAAGCATTTAATATTGATGGCGCCTCCACTCTCCCCCACGTTAGCAGATATGCGGTTTTACATTATTTAAGTAAAGTTAAGGGAAAAGTACAGTCAGCTTCAATAGTAGCGGATGGAACAACGCGTCTTAAGTATCTGCCACCAGGAATACTTTTCCAAATAGAGATTAATCTCTACAGTTCGTGTCTTAGAGCATTTAATAACTGAAGATGCCTTTAAGAGCTTACGCCTATGCCGAAAACCGTGCACAATTGTACAAACTTTTGTATGGACTGATACTTATGGTTATTTTTACAGATCATGTAGAAATAGCAATAGGTACATTTGACGTCCTCTTCCCCGCAAAAATCGGCAGACAGTTTCGTACAAAAAATGACAGCCATGACCATGACGTCTTCAGTTGTTGTTGTTGTTGTTTATTATTTAAGTTGACAATTGTACCTTAACAGCTAAAGCCACAGCGGCACAAATTGGGAGACAGTAATATACTTATACATAGGGTACACAAGTATTTACCTAACAACATTATATAATACTATTTACAGGCATCTCTCGCTCTATCACTCTCTTACACTCAATCATCAGTCGTCCAATTGCACTCACAAACAAATCACACTCCGGGTGTGCCTCGAGCACGGAGTTGAGCAGAGCTTGCGCGCGTGCGACCGGCGCCTGCGCGTGCGCCCGCGTGCGCGCGCTGCCCTCCGCCAGCAGCGGGTGACGCCGCCCAAGAGTGTACTGGTTAGGCACAAATAATCGCATGAAGGCCTCGACAAGGGCTACGCTATCTATTGAGTTTCTAATAACGCCGATCGTGAATTTCGCCAAAGAGAGCAACCTCCGTAACTGGAGCGAGTCGTACCCTAGATGTCCCTGAAGAAACAGAGTAGGGTACATATACGGATAATAGGTGTGTATTTTTTTGTATAATGCCCTAAAATACGACTTTTGGACTTGCTCCAGCATAAGTATACATATATTTGCTTTCATGCGGACTCCACACCACTGCATTCTTTTCGAGAATGCTGCGCACGAGTGCCGCATATAACACGCGTGTGGCTTCCACAGTCAGGGGCGCTGAATTGCGCAGAACGAACCCCAGTCTTCTGTACGCAGTCTTAGCCACGGCCTGGACATGTTCGCGAAACGTTATATTTGGGTCAAAGAGAACTCCTAAATCCCGTACCTGTTCCGAGCGTGATATGTCGGCGCCGCCAATATTGTAACGAAATATTTGAGGTGTATGGGACCGGGTGAAAGACATCATTTCGCATTTACTTGCATTGAAATAGAGTTCATTTTCAACACTCCAACGATAGACCGCCTCTATGTCCCGTTGCAGCTCTTCGCAATCCCTTTGGCTTTGGATCGGTTTAATCAATTTCACATCATCAGCGAACATTAGCACAGTGCAGTGATGCACTTCGACAGGCAGATCGCTTATCAGCAGCACAATAAGAAATGGTCCCAAGTTGGAGTTACCAAATGCTCTAAGATTCGTGTCAAAGATGCAGTCTTATTGTTATACATATATTTTTGTGAAGCTATTAAAAAAGAGGGAGCTTTTGATGGTGATGCAGCTGACTCTACAATACGGCACACGTGTAGGCGCTCTTACACTTCCAGAACATGTAGATACACAATACTTACCGCTGCGCTACACCGACTCGGCGCCTCGAGAGCGGCCGGTACGTGACCCCGCACTGAGTAAGTAATAATCTTCTTCTTCTTAGTCGATTCCTCAAGGCTGAGGGTCGTGACCATCAGGAGTGCAGTTCTTCACCACCGCTCTCCAAACCCCCCTGTCTTGGGCCAGCTGTATTGACCCCTGGATGTTGACGCCCGTAGCGTCGCGTATGGCATCAGACCACCGAGCTGGAGCCCTGCCTCTACTCCTTCTCCCTTCGACGCACCCAACCAGAACGAGCTTTTCAAAGCTGGACGGGTCTTGGCGGGCCACATGGCCAAAGAAGGTCAACATTCTCTGGAAGCATGTAGTTGAAAGCCGGGTGGTAATATGTAGCTCTTCGAGAATAGACGCGTTGGTGCGGCGTTGCGTCCAGGATATGCCCAACATTTTGCGCCAGCACCACATCTCGAATGCGTCTATTTTTGCTCTCACACGTGGCTTCCATACCCATGTCTCAGAGGCGTAGAGGAATATGGAGAAGATAAGGGTGCGCATAAGTCGGACTTTCGTGTGGCGGTATATATTCCTGTTTCTCCAAATCTTCTCCAAGCGCTTCACTGCTGCTTTTGCGATTTGTGACCTTCTTATGACCTCCTTCATGCAATCTCCGTTACTGGATATCTGCGAGCCCAAGTAGACAAAGTCTTCCACCAAGTCCAGGTCACGCAGTTCCCCCGTCCTCTGCATCTGCCCAGCTCTGTCGATGAACATCAGCTTTGTCTTCTTCCGGTTGATATGGAGGCCGTATTGCGCACTGAATAATTCGACCCTGTTCAGAAATGTGGCGAGTTCTGTCTCATTGGCGCCTATTATGGTCGTGTCATCGGCGAATCGCAAGTTACTGATTAGGTGACCACCAACACGGATACCACCCTGCCAACTTTCCAGCACTCTGCGCATTATGTGTTCGCCGACCAAGTTAAATAATTGCGGGGATAGTATGCAACCCTGTCTAACGCCTCGCCCGGATTTAAAGGGATTGGACTCCATGTCTTCCAGCCGGACACGAGATTTGCCGTCGAGGTATAGGTTTTGCACCAAAAAAGACAGATGTTCAGGAATACCCATATCCTTTAGGACATCAAACATCTTCTGCCAGTCTATGCAATCAAACGCTTTGGCGTAATCGATGAAGCATAGGGCCATGGGTATGTTGAATTCTCTGGCCTTCTGAATTAACTGCCTGATATTTAAGATCTGCTCCCTTGTGCCTCTTCCCTTGACAAAGCCCGCTTGCTCTATTGCTATTTGTCCACTTATATAGTATTCCAGGCGCTTGTTCAGTATGTGCAATAGAACTTTACCAGCATGGGAGATAAGAGAGATAGTTCGGTAGTTCTCACATTTACGGGTAGAGCCTTTCTTATGAAGAGGGACGACAGTGGAATCTGCCCAATCTTCAGGCCACTGGCCCGTGCGCCAGACTTTCTGGCAGACAGCGTGTAGTATTTGGATGCCTTCATCTCCAATCAGCTTAATAAGATAATAAGCTGCGCTGTAACCCGATCGCCGCCGCTAGCTCTTTCTTTTAGTTTGAGAACCGCATTTTCGACCTCGCAGAGGAGTATGTCGGGCTCTCTACAATTGTAGTCAAGCCTCTCCCGTACATTATCGTGCTCGGTTGCAGAGTAAAGCTGTTGGCAGTATTCTCTCCATCTCTCAAGTACAAGGTCCCTATCCATAATAATATTTCCCTTTTCGTCCTCTATAGTCCATGTTTTGGATTTGAATTCCTTGGCAAGCATTTTTACCTTCTGAAACATGTCCTTAGTATGAGCGGTATTTGCATGCCTTTCCAGATCGCTGCATATGCCGTCTATGTAGTCATTGCGGTCTTTTCTACATTGACGCTGCACACTGGCATGAAGTTGAGCGTAGTGTTCGCGGTCTATATTAGAGTCCAGACCTCGGGCTTTTATACTATTCCTTAGCTCTATGGTTGTCCAGGTTTCGTCGCTCATCCAGTGAGACTTAGGTCTGCTGTGCGCAGTACGTGTGGTTATCGCTTCAGCTGTTTTGATAACGACGCTCTTAAGCTGTTGCCATGTAGCTTCCGCGGAGTCAAATGGATCCAGTTGCACTTGGCTGAGATTCTGCCGCATAAGATCTTGAAACGGGCGTTCCTCGCACTTAGCAAGCTTTATGACCTTCTTTGCCTTAGTTTGTTTTATTGCCTTCAGCCGGACCCTAAAAGTGGCCTCCAATAGTTGGTGGTCGCTTCCACAGTCCGCACCGGGACGCGTTTTGGCTGAAAGTATGGAAGATTTCCATCTCTTGCTAATAAGCACGAAGTCGATTTGGTTGCGGTGACCGCTAGGTGATTGCCAGGTGTACAGTCGGCGTGGATGCTGCTGGTACCAGGTGTTCATGATCGAGAGGCCATTTTCAGCACAGAAGTCCAGCAACATTTGACCTCGTTCGTTTCGAACCCCTAACCCGAACTTCCCAACAATCTCTCTAAGGTCATCGTCCCTTGTCGTGTCACCGATCTTCGCATTAAAATCTCCCAGAACAACAGGAATCATTTTGCTCGGGATGTCTTGATATACTTTTTCCAGTTCGCCATAAAATTCAGTGATTACATCTTCGGATGAGTTAGATGTCGGTGCATATATCTGTACTAAGTATATTGGCGATGGGCGAGCCGACAGCTTCAAGGAAACTATTCGGTCACTGACAGTGGCATATCCGATGACCATGCTGCGTAGTCTCCTTGATACCAGAAAGCCAACTCCACTGAAGCTATTCTCAGGGCTACCCGCGTTGATCATCAGTGACCCGTTAGAAGTTATAAAAAAAAAAAAAAAAAAAAAAAAAAATGTATTTATTTCAGACTAATAAGTGTCCATAGTGTGTTAGTAACAAGAACATACTTAATAAACAACTATATTAGTACCTAAACCTAAGTGAAGAGAGGACCAGTGCCTGACTAGGCCACTGTCCCACCTCCCCGCTACTACGCTCAGGAGGCTGTGGCGGCTGTCGCGGACTCTGCGGAGCGTCGCGGCGCAGCGCCTGCGCAGCGTCGCATGAAAACCGTCAACGTGCGCATCCGCGAACATGCCAGACGCGCTGCAATGCCGCGGCAGTCGCAACAGCACCCTGAAAGCGTCATTGTATTGCACCCGTAATTTATTGATCGAGCGCTGCGTGTATTTCGACCATGAGCTGCAGGTATACAGCGATGTACAGTACGCACGGAATAGCGTAATTTTAACTTGCGCTGTACACCGACTGAACCTGCGAGCTATCATGTTGGCTCTGATCGCCAGAGCCCTCCGCTCCCTCTCGATATCCGCATCGTCGCGTAAGTCATCGGTTACCAAGTGCCCAAGGTACTTAAACGAATTGACCCTCCTAAGCTGCTCTCCATTCAGGCGAATGGGTGGGACATGAGATGGGCACTTGGTTCCCGCCTTGAAAACCATGTATTCGCTTTTCGACACATTATATTTTAAATTATGTTTTAAAGCATATGACTCACAAATATTGATTAGGGTTCGCAGTCCGCCAACCGATGGGCTCAACAGCACCATGTCATCTGCATAGCTGATGTTGTTGAATGCTACCCTGTTCACGTGGCATCCGACATGCGTGCTGCTGAGCCCACCGATAAGCTCGTTAACATACAGATTAAATAATTTTGGCGAACTTAGTCCGCCTTGCCTGACGCCACAATCTAATCCGTACTCATCTGACAAAACGTTTCCCCATCGAACACTATTTCTCTGGCTCGCGTACCAGTATCTAAATATGCGTGTTAACTCCCTAGGAAAGTTTGTCTCGTCAAGCTTTTGCCAAAGTAAATTGTAATTTACAAGGTCAAATGCCTTAGAGAGATCTAGAAAACACGCATAAATAGGTGTATTACGCCGAGTATAGTACTCAACAGTGTTCTTTAGACAAATGATCGCACTTTCAGTCGACAGGCCGGCTCGGAAGCCGAACTGCGCGTCGTGTAAGCGCAAGCATTTGTCCAATTCCACGTTAAGTAGGCTGTCAAGTACTCTGGCTACGATTGTTGCCAGAGAAATAGGTCTGTAATTTGTCACATCAGATATATCGCCAGTTTTGTTTTTAACAATAGGTACCACTATGGTTTTCGTCATATGCTTAGGTAAATATGAGTGTCCGATGCACAGATTAAAAAACATTGCTAGGATTCTAGGCAAGTGAGGGCCACCAAATTGCAGGTGCTCGACGCTTAGGCAGTCGTGACCGGGAGACTTTCCCCTTTTCATATCCCGCAATGTTTTAGTTATATCTTTTGCACTATAACGTATCTGCAAGTCACTCCCTACCTCATCGTCAGGCACCCGCAACCCTTCTAACCCTACAACAGATGGCGCCTTATTATTAAAATGGTTCTTAAACACGTCAGCGATACCCTTGGTGTCTGAAATGCCGTTGACACTAACTGGGAGTCCAGTCTTCACTTCCATTTTCTTCGTAAGTTTCCAGAAGTTACGAAAGTCACACTTTTTATGATGGGCCGCGAGCATGTCCATCTTTATTTGATCTTGGTGATTTTGGACCCAACGCAGCCTTGATTTAAAGACTTTGCGACTAGTACGCATCGCGGCGAAAACATGACCCGCATTCGGTTTACCACATAACATCCAGTTTTGAAAGTGAAGTCTGGCCTCCCTGTGGGCCCCACTGACATGCTTATTCCATCCTACAATCTTTCTCTTTCCAGTACCACCTGCAATGTCTTTACTGTATACAGACGCCTCACTCAATGCATTTATAATATTTAGATACATGTCATCAAGAATATTAATGTGAAGTGAATTGTTTGTACAATACTTGGCACAACAGTCTCGAAGTTCGGCAGGAAACTCGATAGATTTTAACAACTCGTTACATTTATGTGTGTGTATTTATCAATTTCACATGGCGTCCTGTCACCCCAAACTATTTGTTTATGTTGCGGTGGCAAATTCACATTACACAATTTAGGTACCACTATATTTAGATTACACTTAATGACTAGAGGAAAATGGTCAGAGCAATAAACGCCACAATCAACAAAAACATCAACTATCGAGTTCCATCCCGCGGCAGTAGTTATGCAATGGTCTAACCAGCGTTTACTTCCGTGTGAGTCACTGAGGTACGTAAATGTGTCAGATTCAATGTTAAGTTTAGCTAAATCGGCACAAATCCAACCTTGCTCGGCACAGAAACTTAACAATTCGTCACTAAATAACTCACCGGGATGCGCATTATAGTCCCCTAACATATATACAGTTTCAATGCCGCTTTCCCTAACTATAGCATTCATTACACTAATACATTGCACGAATTCAGGTAAATTATCGACACAGTTGGTCGGCATATACGCACTAAATACTAATATATCTTTATTCCCGGAAGATATCTTAATAGCACTGATTCTAGCGTTATCGCACAAAATTACAGAGACACACGGAAACGTTTTCTTTCGCCACAAAAGCGCAGTCCCTCCATAGGGCCTCCCTCGGAGCATTCCTTCCGACGTATTCACAGCTGACGTACCGGTGCTGGCAAACTCGTCGCTTATACTATTCAAAAATGATAGGTCATGTGGCAAAAGCCATGTCTCCTGTATGGCTATCACATCCGCAAAAGAGCATATTCGTCTGATGTCATCTATGGAACGTTTTAAACTACGACAGTTAAATGAACACAAAACTATATTATTAACACTCTTATTCATTTAAATTTAGTTTATGAGAGGGTTATCTCAGGGGTGATAAAATAACACGGCCGTGTAGGTTATATAGTCAATCTATTCAGTCACAACAACAGAATCCGTACACTAGCCAGTTCTTTTATGCACACAGTTTGGGATTCAAACCCAATAATCACTAAACTTAATCTACAGTTATTCATTAAACAAAATAAACAAAAGTCTTCGAGAGCGCGTGTGAGACGTGTGTCGAGCCACAAGACAGAACGCGCTCGCAATGATGTTTTGCGGGAGCGGGACGGCAACACTACGTCTTAACGTTTGAACGAGACGGATGGCCATAGCTTCCGTTCTACTTATATCGCGCCGGGAGTTGTTCGCGAGAGGCGCGCGCGGGTAATTTAATTACGGGGTTTGCTATATGCTCCCCCTCTAGTCCTGGAGAACGCCCCCGCTCCTGGACTAGTACCCTATCATTCCTATCAGCCTTAGCTGGACGTCCGCGATTCCTCTTAGGAATAACAGGTCGTGGGGTATCGCCATCGTTACCTTGGTAACGGGTAAGGTCCTGAGTGTGGTATCTACCGAGAGAAATGTCCGGTTGTTCGGTGCTAGCGATTGTGTACGTCGTAGGGCTAACCTTCTCTGTTATGACGTACGGTCCATCGCGACGTGGGAGAAACTTAGCAGTTACATCCTTCGATGTATTACTCAGCAGATGCGACTTAAGGAGGACTAAGTCACCTACCTCAAATTCATCTGAAGGTCGGCGCGACGCATCGGCATACTGCTTTGCTTTATCCTGTTGGACCTCCACACGTTCCCTAATACCTGATAAGGAGTTCAAAAATGATCGGAGATACGGAGTTATCTGTGGGACAAAGTTATCTTTATCCAAGATGGCACGTAGGTCATGGATGACCTCTGTGGGTGACCGCATTTCCCTCCCGAAAGTTAAATAAGCGGGTGATTTACCTGTGGTGCGGCATCTTGCACTGTTCAAGGCGAACCGAATCACCGGTAACTTCCGTGGCCAAGAGGTGTGGTCTTCTTCCACGAGCTGTGCTAACATCGCTTTCATGTCTCGATTTTTGCGTTCCGCAGGGTTGGCTTCTGGGTGGTATAACGGGGCGAGATTCTGTTTTATCCCTAGAGCTGCCATGCACTGACGCATAACTGCGGATACGAACTGGACACCATTGTCGGAAATGACTCTACGTGGTAGACCAAAACGCATAAAGTACTCTTCGACGAGAATCACCGCACAAGCTTCAGCGGTGGCGTCCTTGAGTGCGTATAGCTCTGTCCACCGGGTAGCAGTGTCCTCGACGAGGAAAATCCACCTCTCCCCCTGGTCTCCTGGTGGCAAAGGACCGAATAAATCCATGGCCAGCACTTCATTGCGCTGGTTCATGAGCGGTGTCTGCAGAAGACCTGGAGGCTTGGTATTTGTGGCTTTGTAGCGTTGACAGTGTATGCAGGCTTTGACATAATCAGTGATTATTCTCCGCATACCTGTAAAGTAGTACAGCTGGGCAATCTTCTGATACGTACGATCGACGCCAGGGTGTCCGGCTACCGGCGAGTCGTGGCATTCCTTCATAATCTCCGGTCTGAGACTACTGGGTATCACGAGCTGTGGTGTTTCACTATCTGAATCGGGGTTGTACCTGTATAGTACCCCTTGTTCCATTAGGTAACCGCGCTCCGTCCATCGTCGAGATGCCACCTCGTCGGAACCCTCGATTTCTTTGATAATCTTATCCACCTCGGGGTCAGCGAGCTGTTCGCGCCTCAACTCTGCTGGGTTCTTCGTTGGTAGGTCGACCACGACTGAGCAGATTCCGCAGTGCTCACGGGAGTCCCCGGAGCAGACTGGCCTACTCAGCGTGTCGGCTACCACGTTCGCCTTCCCCGGAGTGTATTCGAAACGGATATCAAAGGCCTGGAGTCTAAGGGCCCAACGTACCAACCTCCCAGCTGGTGATTTCAGTGACAGCAGCCAACGGAGGGGCTGGTGGTCACTGCCAATGACGACCGGCTGGCCGTCCAGGTAGGGTCGAAAACGCTCTACCGCCCACACCACTGCGAGAGCTTCCCTTTCCGTAGTGGAGTAGTTCCGCTCCGCTGCGTTAAGAAGTCGACTGGCGTACTCTATAGGTCGCTCTTCGTTCCCGTCGCCTTGTAGTAAGACCGCTCCCAGGGCGTAGTTGCTCGAATCTGTCCTAAGAATAAAAGGACGACTGAAGTCGGCTTGAACCAAAATTGGAGCTGTGGTCAGAAGGCGCTTCAGCTCAAAGAATGCTTGAGTCTGCTCTGATCCCCAGATCCAGACTTGATTTTTCCTAGTTAGGCGTGTCAGTGGTTCGGAAACCTTAGAGAAGTTTGGTATAAACTTCCTAAACCACGAGCACGTTTGTAGAAAGGTTCGCAGATGCTTCAAAGTACCTGGTTCCTTCATCTCGAGTACAGCACTCACCTTATCAGGATCGGTGGAGACGCCTTGTTGCGTTATGACGTGGCCGAGGTACCTAACGCTTTCACGCGCGAAAGCGCACTTCTCCCTGTTGACATGGAGGTTGAACTCGGCCAAACGTTTGAAAACTGCCTCGAGGTCTTGTAAGTGACGTTGATAACCTTCCGAGATCACTAGAAGGTCGTCTAGGTAAGCTAAGACAGTTACGTCTTTTAATGCTGAGCAGGAACGTAAGCGGTCGATCAGCCGTTGGAACGTCGCCGGGGCATTTTTCAGGCCAAATGGCATACGCTTAAAGCGGAAGGTACCTAAAGGACACACAAATGAGCTTTTGTCCCTGTCCGCCTCCCTTAACATTACCTGCCAGTACGATGAACGAAGGTCAAGGGTGCTCATGTAGCAATCTCGCTTCGTATTCTGCAACAAGTCATCGATGCGTGGCATCGGGTAGGTATCGGATTTGGTAATTGCATTCAAACGACGGTAGTCCACACAGAACCGGATCTCACCATTCGCCTTCGGCACCATCAGAGCTGGTGAACTCCAAGCTGACTCGCATTCTTCAATGATATCGTCTTTTAACATCTTATCAATCTCCTTCTTCATCAACTCCTTCTTGGCTGGATTGAGTCGATAAGGTGGTACTGCTATAGGAGGATGCTCACCTGTTTCTATCCGATGCTCAGCGTAAGGGGTCGGAGCTCCCCCTGGTGTGAAGACGTGTGCGTGCCTGGTAAGAACGCCAGCGAGCGCTTGACGCTCAGCTGGTGTAAGATGACTTCCCTCGTCAGCCCGTAGGACGTTTGTGGCAGCACAGGTTACACTGGGCGAAGTAGGCTCGAAACACAGTTTATACTGAACCGTGCGGTTCCTGCTAAAACACCATACCAACTCGAGGAAATCAATATCTACCCCGGCAGCAGTAAGAAAATCGATGCCTAACAACGTTTCATTATTAGTCGCGTAAGGGAAAATTATGAATGGAATTTTAACGATTTCCTGTTCTAATCGCACCTCTAATACGGTAACTAGTACTTCCATTGTACGCGACACCCCATCAGCAAGCTTAATGTTGCGCGTTATCATGCGAAGCGGATGGTTCTGACGCAAGAGAATAGCATATAGTGTGTGTCCCGCGACGCACCGCCTCGCTCCCGTGTCTACCAAACCAGTGCCTTTCACGCCTAAAATCTCTATATTAAAAATCGGCCTTGTCGTTCGACTCACTGTCTCGCAATCCCCATCAACATAAGTCATGTACAGATTTAACAACTCATCGTCAGAAATTTTACTACAGTCCGCGTCAAAAAACATATCAACTTCCGTAACGCCCCTGCCATTTGAAGGGTTAATGCACTTTGACGCGAACGACGAGTATTCATTATTATTATTACAGGAACGATTATTATTACATACGCACAAAAGTGGGTTAGGACCGTTTGTTATATTAGGCTCGTTTTGTTTACGACTATCCATCATCGAACCTTTTCGCGCGTCTTCACTTGAAATTATTGAATTATTACTAGAACACATCGGAACTATAATAGAACTAAGCGGTCCGCGGCTGCGAAATTGTTCGTTACATGAATGAGGGTTAGTCGTTTGCAAAGAATGATTAGCACACGTAATATTTTTAAAAGCTATAGGTACCAAACAATGTACACATTTCTCGCCTATAGTTGTAGTGTTACATGCAGGAATCTTGTTACCACTTGGCCCATCGTATTCATAAGAATTATGAATAGTGCCACTTTCGACTTTATTATTATACGAAATAGGGCTCAAATTGCTGCATGTGTCACTCATAGCAAAATAGGGATTTTGTGATCTATCTTTCGACGTGATATTGCACGGGTTGAAATCGACACTGTAAAAGCTAATATCACTTGTTTCACTGTTAGATAGCACATTTGCACTATTTGCAGAGTTATTCTTAGACGTGGACTCACCTGAGTTCATGAGCTTACGGCACTGGTCTTTGGAGTGTCCGAACCTTCGACAATACGCACACACGGGTCGCAGCTTCTTCGCGGTCGCGTCCGCGGCGGCGGTGGTGACACTGGTGACAGCAGCGCCGGTGCCTTGCGCGGCCGCCGGTTGAGCAGGCGTTGGCGCCGGCGCGCGCGGCAGCGCGAGCGCGGACGATTGCGGCGCCCGGGACGGCGCGGCCGCGGCGCCGCTGGCAAGCGATGTACCCGTACGCGCCGTGGTTATCGAAGCGGGAGGCGCGCGTTGGTTTGAGGTCACCGTGCGGATTGAAGCCTGCGGCGGTGTTTGTTTCCTCTCCCCCTCGTCGTAAGAATCTTCCACGCTTCGCGCACGGCGGAGTAGCTCTTTAAAAGTTGCGAAGTCCTCCCTCCGTAGCCTCTTCCTTATCCTGCTATTCATGAGTCCGTACGTCATGTCAAGTTGCGCCTTTTCGGAAATATCTCCCTCGGGGAGTCGCGCGAAAAGGGAACGTATTCGCGCCACAAACACGTCGGTGTTTTCCGTTTGCTGTGGCGATGAAAATATCTCTATGTATAAGCGATGGGGCGGGCGGCGATCACCGTAGGCACTTATAAGATTCTCTTTAGCCTGCTGCCATGAAGTAATTTGCTGCTTCACACCCTGCCACCATGTCGCCGCGTTTTCTTTTAGAAGGTACGCCAGACCGCGCAGGACATTTGTATCCGAAACCTGTGCGCATTCACTATAGGCGTCTACTGCGTCAATAAATGCTTCCACTGACTCCTGCGGCTGGCCGGAGAACGTGGTCTTGCAGCCCGTTAACGTTCCTTGACCTTGAGCTGTACACGACGTAGTACGCGACGATACTGATTGTAACAACTCTTTCAGGGCTTCGGTCTGCGATCGCTGTAGCGTCTCTATGATGTTTTGCACATTTTGAGTCGAAAACATATTAATGTCGGCCAATGCCGTAGTCACCGCGTCGGCTGCGTCCGCTTCGCGAACTTCATCACCGCCATTTTGCGGTTCGTCGTCGGTGTCGGGCTCTGTACTGGCCGCTTTTCTCGTTTTCGGCGGCATATCGACACACTCACTAAAGAAATGTACTTTCAACTACACTTTCGAACGAACTTGTTATTATTTCACGTTGGATGCGCCATATATGAGAGGGTTATCTCAGGGGTGATAAAATAACACGGCCGTGTAGGTTATATAGTCAATCTATTCAGTCACAACAACAGAATCCGTACACTAGCCAGTTCTTTTATGCACACAGTTTGGGATTCAAACCCAATAATCACTAAACTTAATCTACAGTTATTCATTAAACAAAATAAACAAAAGTCTTCGAGAGCGCGTGTGAGACGTGTGTCGAGCCACAAGACAGAACGCGCTCGCAATGATGTTTTGCGGGAGCGGGACGGCAACACTACGTCTTAACGTTTGAACGAGACGGATGGCCATAGCTTCCGTTCTACTTATATCGCGCCGGGAGTTGTCCGCGAGAGGCGCGCGCGGGTAATTTAATTACGGGGTTTGCTATAAGTTTGTTATACTCGGACGTAGCAGCTGTAGCTCGCGTAGCACACGTAGCGACATTCGTAGCACTGGTACTTAATGGCGAGGCGCTCGAATAATGTTTATGTTTAGACGGCACAAAACGTCGAAATATAATGTCCTTAGGCCACAATGTTTCGTTAAGAAACAAATCCACTTTGGATCTAGGTACATAACATTTGTAGGCATTATGTAACTTCCTACTGTCCCTCATAGTAATTTGTTCCATGTTGACAATGACAGCTGTTTTCTCGCGTATATAATCGACGATATCCGACTGTAGTGTTTCCTTATGAACGTTTGTAATCAGTATCGGTATCCATGTTTCTGCTGCTCTAAACTTGCAGCTGACGTCAGTTGCCGCGATTCCGGATTTACCGAGAAACCGATTGCTCGCAGAGGATTTCTTCCGGCGCTCGACCGTTTTCCATTCACCCTGTTTTGCCATATCCGAAAATGACATTCTGTTCGTACTCGATGTGATCGTCGTTTTATTGATACCTTCGGTAGGTACGCTAGTCATGTCTGTCTGTTTTTCTGTTAACGCACGGCCGGCGGCGCTGTTGCTAACGGCTTGTTGTTTACCGGTTTGCGCTCCGGTGCTCGCAGTGGGCTGCAGCGGGCACGGTGGAGAGGGGCGGGGCGGTGCACTCAGTGAGTGCGCAGGCGCAGCGGCGTTGTTTACGATGATAGCCGAATCACCCATTCGTTGTATCGGTGACGGCGGCGATGGCGAAATAGCATGGCCATTCGAGTTTGAGGGAGACAGAATTGTTTTGTTCTGATCGTCGGTTGATTGGCTCAGCGCTGACATGTCGATATGCGCCAATCCTATTGGCCCGCTATCCAAGTAAGCACCACGTCTTACCGTGATATTTGAAATGCCAACGTCCCGATAACAAAGGTCGATATTCTTTTTCAGAACTGGCGGTGACTCTTTTTGATTCTTGTTGAAGGTTTCCAAGTACTCCATGGTGACATATTGCGACTTAATAATTCGTAACTCATTTTTGAGTGTCACTATATCCTTCAAAAGTGATGACACATCCACCGAATCGAAATCAATAGGGGGCAATTTCTTCAAATCACGGGCAACAAATACGGGAATAGTTTCCGGATCGGTAATTTTGAGTAAGTCCAGTATGTCGTCTATATCACGGCGTTCCTGTCCCTCTTTCCTTCTTATTATTTTTCGTTTGCGTGCCGGCACTGATTGAAACAGCAGGTCCTTGGCAGTTTTGATGTCAAGCGTAGTAAAAAATTCAACACAGATTCGGCACATGCTTTCGTCGTCCATAACACTGAGTTTATTGACCATAAAGGTCAATAGTTCGTTCACTACTATGTTACAATTGTTACACTTCACGATGTCTGCCATATTGCAGCGGCTAGCGGTTCGCAACGCACCCGAATCGCCTGAATGCGCGCGAGCGACTCTAGTTTTTGTAGTTATGTAGTGGCCAGACTCCTTAACGTGAGTTTCGCTTAGTCCTAGTACTTCCAGGCCATACTTCTGCATCATTCTCTCAACCTCGTCTGTTTTCCCGGGCCTGGAGATTCCCCGTACATTCCAGGTTCCAATTTTGAGGGTTTGTTGCTTGATGGTGAGTGTGCTCCCATGTGATGGTAGGGGTCCGTCAGTAGTCCATTTTCTGCAAGAAGCCTGCGGACGCACTCCCTTGCAGCCGGTCGCCAATTTCACACCAGGAGACCCGGAACCATCCTGGCGCCGATGGTCAGTCGGGTCGCATGACAGTACACTCAATGATCTAATTAAACTCATGATGGCTTTCTTGGGATTTGTAATCACGGTAGTTTCCCGTTCCTTTCCGTGTCAGTATTTCTGAGGCTATTTAAACCTCACGGCCACTGAAGCCGTCCCTTTCGGGGGTCAGGTTATCATATCCGCCGCCTGATACTCGGCGTTGTCACTCGTTTAGCACCACCCAGGGGGCACGTACAGGGTAGTAGAAGGTAATTCCTGTGGACGCGAGGACACCACCCCCCCTAAGTAATAATACTTTAGTAATGAATTAATGAATGAATGAATGAATAATATTTATTTCAGGACTAGTCCCATATTATGTTAGTAACAAGTCTATACTACTTAAATTTAGTGTTAGTGCAAAACAACATAAATAAAATTTAACAAATAAAACTTATAACCTACCTACGTGGAGCGCGATACATGGAGCTGTGTCCATCTCCGTATCAGCGCGGAATCCCAGCGGTCCGCGAACGCGCTCAGGAGCCCGTTGGTGCTGCAGCGAACTCGGGCTAGCAGGGAGGCGCACCGCTTGCGCATTATGGCAGCAAAATCGTCGGTCCGCGCCTCGCGCGTCCGCGCGTAATAAAAAGGACTCTCTCGTCTAGTATTAACGTCTAGCTGGTCAGGATGGTAGTTACAGTGGCGCCTACCGCCAACCTCTTCAATAGTTCGTTCGTCTATTTGCTTCTCTGTCGCTCTTGTATCATTTAAACGATAGAGGGAAAAAGACAATTGATCTAACGAAGTGGTTCGCGGTCATAGCGGGATTATTACATTTACCCTTTTTCAGGACACTTTCTGCTGAGAATGATAGAGAAAGCTGTATGTTGTCTCCCTGTCCTTCTTAACATTCAACATAGCGGAAAGTGTTTGGCGAAAGGATAGATATAATATCCCCTGTACGTCCTTATTGCAGCAAAAACATGCTAACTAGATATAAAGATAAATTAAAACATTTTGGTAGGTAGGTTTGGTAGAGACGTGGACCTTAAAGAAAGCCGACCGTGACCGCATTGATGCTTTTGAGATGTGGTGCTGGCGCAGGATGCTGGGGATTCCCTGGACAGCACATCGCACCAACGTATCGATTCTTCAGGAGCTCAAGATCCAGACGAGGCTTTCTACCACCTGCCTGCGAAGGATTCTGGAGTACTTCGGACACATAGCCAGGAAAAGCAGCGATAATCTCGAAAAATTAGTGGTCACTAGCAAAGTGGAAGGAAACAGACCTAGGGGCAGAAGCCCGATACGTTGGACTGACCAGGTTCGCACCACCCTCGACACCACCGTACACGACGCTCTTCACGAGGCAGCAGATAGAAGTGTGTGGCGCCGAGTGGTCCACACAAAACTATTTCGACGAGATGGTCACGACCCTCAGCATTGAGGAAACCGACGCGAGGAGGAGGAGGTAGGTAGGCAGTCATTGTTGAGACAATCCATACTTAATATTATAAATGCGAAAGAGTATCAAACACGGTGCAGAGTTAGCTTAGCCCGACCATGTTCCTCCTATGATAGTACACTCATTAACACTACAGAAATGAAAAGTAAAACAATGTACATCACCAACATTTTTATTCATTTGAAAATGTGTGGTATAGTGTCAAAAATTCAGAACTACTAATTGATCTTTTCGGCCGGTGTAAGCAAAATATTAAACAGAATAACAAAAACTTCGTATGTATTGAGTGTTGACACATTATCCGCAAACAGGTTATAGTTTTTCATATATCTTGTAGTTGTGTAAGGCTGTGTTTCCACCAGAGATGTGTGAGGATGCGATTGCGTAGCGAGGGATGTGTTTGTTAAGAACCAATAGAATCACTACACACTGAGCGTGGAAAACAAATGAAGTGATTCTGTTGGTTCTTAAAAACACATTTCTCTGCTTAGCGCACATCTCTGGTGAAAACGCAACCTTAAGAAGCCTCTCGCCGCGACACACGGCACTCGCTCGTCCTGCGCGACACACGCCGGCACGACACCGGGAACACATCGTGCACGCGCGTGCAAGGGAACCACGACACACACATCACACAGCCCACACCCGACGACACATGCTCTACCGGTAACTAGCGGATCATATTTTCCGTCACTTGCGGAACTAGGGGTTTTTGCCAGGATGTTTCCTTCTCAGATGTCTTTGTAAAGCGTATTTACATCCACTCTTGTAGTTGCAGTGGAAACAAATAAACGGCTTTTAGTCAGTATGTTTCATCAGGTGATTTTGTAAGTTTGATTTATTATTGCATTTGTAATCACAGTGGCTACACTGAAATGGCTTCGCCCCAATATGCATCATCAGGTGTCGTTGTAAGTTTGACTTCCGACTGCATTTGTAATCACAGTGGCTACACTGAAATGGCTTCGCCCCAATATGCATCATCAGGTGTTGTTTTAAGTTTGACTTCCGACTGGATTTGTAATCACAGTGGCTACACTGAAATGCCTTCACCCCAGTATGCATCATCAGGTGTTGTTCTAAGTGTGACTTCTGACTGCATTTGTAATCACAGTGGCTACACTGAAATGGCTTCACCCCAGTATGTATCATCAGGTGTCGTTGTAAGTTTGACTTCTGACTGCATTTGTAATAACAGTGGCTACACTGAAATGGCTTTGTCCCGGTATGTATCATCAGGTGTCTTTGTAAGTCTGACTTGTGACTGCATTTGTAATCACATTGGCTACACTGATAAGGCTTCTCGCCAGTATGTGTCCTTTCATGACTTCGTAAGGCTGAACTATCACTGCACTTGTAGTCGCAGTGACTACATGTGTACGGCTTCTCTCCGGCGTGTATTCTTTGATGAACGACAAGGTGTTTTTTCTGACTGCATTTGTATTCACAGTGGCTACACTGAAATGGCTTCTCGCCGGTGTGTGTCTTGTTGTGTTTTCGTAACATAGAAGTAACACTGCACTTATAGTCGCTACTACATTTGAAAGGTTTTTTTCTAGTAATAATTCTCTGGTGCCTCCGGTTGTGCGTCTTCTGGTGACGTCGCAGGTTTGATTTATTATTGCATTTGAAATCACAGTCGCTACACTTAAAAGGCTTTCCAAATAAGTGTATTGTTTGGTGTTTGTGTAAATCACTTTTACACGAACTTGTGTAACTACAGTAACTACAATTGAAACTATTCTCTAAAAAATGGCTCCTTAAATGAGTCTCCAAACTTTTCTTGGAACTCGTTGTATACTCACATTCAGCACACATGAAATTTGTTACACCATGTTCGCTTTTCTCGTGTTCTGTTACAAGCGATTCGGTGCAAAACGTAGAACAACAAAAATCGCAAGCAAATGGTTTTTGTCCGGTCAACAAGTGTGTGTTTTGTATGTGATTCCTTAAAATATATTTGTTTCCGAAATGCCTGCCACAGTGTTCGCAGCCATATGGTTTGCCTCCACTGTGAACAGTCGCGTCGCCGCGGAGGCGCTCGAGCACCACGGAACAAGCCATCGCGAGCTGTTCCCTGGCGCGGGCGGCGCTGCCCTCCGAACACACTGGAACACAAATTAACAAAAAGACTGTACTCTTACTATTTAATACAGGATATGTATAGAAAACAAACTTAATTTTGCGTGCGAGTTAGTGCCATACCTAACTTTTAAGGGTCTCTGGCAGGGGGTTGCAACCATCAAAACTGTCTGGCAACTTAATTTAAGAAATATCATTTTATAGTTCCCTCAATAACATAGGTATAAAATTCAGCTGGTATACTATGACGTTTTTGAACCATAATTTTATACGCCTTCATTACCTGCTGTATAGCTGCCAAACCCACCACGACCCAGATTTCATAACCGGGATCGTTTCTTACCTATTAAGGGGCCATTTATAGAAAAGCTTTCAGCTTTTATACTAAGACGTAAGTCTGGCAGTCTAACAGTTACCAAATGTAATATATTCAAATTCAGATGACAGACGTGGTTGATAGATACTTTGCCCTAAAGCTCATCGCTTAGTTACTGTTGTATTATTTATTTTGTGGGTTACGTGTTATTAATACGACCACGGCTTTCCTCTGAATATCACTATGAATGTATAGTAGCAGGAAGGAGAAGAGCAGGACAACATGACCGCACTAACCCGCCGCTGACGAGTCGCCGTCACTCATCACATCATCCGTCTCCGACTTGACGAGGGGGTCTACATCTGGAACAATAACAAGGAACTGCGTCACATGTAATAATATTAGTTATATCTACGACACGATATACACACCACAGCAGGCGGCTTAGCACGGTCGCGTTTTTATCCCTTGTCACCATGCCTGTCACGTTCTAACAAGTATGTAAGTGCGAAAGGGACGCGCATAGTGATAGTCGATAAAAATGGAACCGTGCTGAGCCCGCAGATGACAGTTATGTTAGCAGTGATAATTGTTTTAAACGGAAATAGGCGCCTTAAACTAAAAAAACTGCTTCTTGCTGTCTTCGGCTTTCATGGATAAACTCTCGAGCTAAATTCTCGAGTATATGCAATCTTTGACAAGCTCTCAACATACTCTAAGGGCAAGCAATCACAACCTAGCCTTTAAATACCCTATAAGAAAAAAAATCTGTTGATTTCATAATATAGGTGTAATGTTGGAAACGTGGTTGAATTTATTTTGTTTTGGACTCAATAGAAACGAAAAATGCAACTCTGTATCAATTGAAAATACATTGAAGTAAGTCTTTCAAGTAATTAGTATTATGGGTGCGGTTGAGGGCCTTAGGAGGCTTAGGAGATTGAAAATCATCCCTAGAAATAATTATTTAGAGTCCAAGAAAATAAACAAGACAAAAGCAATGGCAAATTGTTATTACTGCAAAATGTTAATATCCTATATTTCTGTGTATTCCTACTCATATGTGTGGTAGGTATGAAAGAAATACGTAAATTGTTTATTTCTAAAAGAGTAACATTACGTATATAATAATCATCATCATCATTTCAGCCTATATACGTCCCACTGCTGGGCACAGGCCTCCTCTCATGCGCGAGAAGGCTTGGGCTATAGTCCCCACGCTAGCCCAATGCGGATTGGGGACTTCACATACACCTTTGAATTTCTTCGCAGATGTATGCAGGTTTCCTCACGATGTTTTCCTTCACCGAAAAGCTAGTGGTAAATATCAAATGATATTTCGTACATAAGTTTCGAAAAACTCATTGGTACGAGCCAGGATTTGAACCCGCGACCTCCGGATTGAAAGTCAGACGTCATATCCACTCGGCCACCACTGTGTATATAATAATACATATAATATATATAATAATACTTGCTATATATTTAGGAATAAGAAATACGCTTTTGTAAAACTTTCACCTTTACTTTGTTACAAGAACATACACTATTAAATAACACTATAAACTCTCGCACACATAGACACATATTCAATTAAATAGGTATATGAACAAAACGAACGGCGGAATTTAAGATAAAAAACAATGAAATTATATCGCTATAGACCCGTTCGCGTAATTATACTATTATACATTGTATGTATGAAAACATGAACTAACCCATGAGTTCCTCGCTCTTCTCTTCCCCGACCTTCGACTGCTCCAACAGTATGGGCTCCTCGTCTGAAGCAAAACTTTATTATATACACATCAGACAAACACCACTTTATGAAGCATACACATAGAGTACCAGACATCGAGACTATTTTACTTGTAAAATGCCACGCAGCAAGCAACTCTGCCGAGCTCCACCCAACACCATGGTAACTACAACCCTGGTTTATCTCTTAAACGCAATTTCTGTTATTTTACCTAAGTACAGTACAGACAGGATATAAAAGTGGGGTCATTCCCACTAGTTACCACCAAAGTGAGTTAGTGATAGAACATTGTGTATTAAGAGAGGTAAACAAGAATTTACCAAGAATATACTTCCTGTACTCACATAACACATCAAAAACAGAGTTATCATCTGCACCATCATCAGCCCCCTCAGATTTGACCGCAGACTCAGCTGAACAACACAAGAAAATTTATTTAATAATAAAAAGCGCAGGGCAGCTTGTGGCGAGCTGTTGGGGAGTAACGACCCCACGGACCCGAGTGCTCCCGAGAGTCGGTCAGGGTCTCCGTCTCCGGCGTGTCTTCGTCGGTCGGAGTGGACCCCAAGGGGACCCGCAGGGCTCTCAGCTCTGGCTTGCCTTCATTGGCCGTCCAGAGAGGAGTCGCTAGAGCTATATGCTCCAGGGGTGGAAGTGAAAGATGCATAAGACGCGAGTTGGCACAGTGGCTGGTAACAGCCACTGGGTAGAAAGCGGCGCACACCTCTCGACACCCCTGAGCCACTCACACCGATGTTGCTCCTGGTCGTCTTTACGACGGCAGTTTCAGGGGCCCATCTAGTCAGCGGCGAGTCACCGCCTGCCTCGATGACGGTGTTAACATTGTTATGGCAGGTGTCCGGACCTCTTTTACAATAGCCCAATCTGATTGTCCACCCAAACATCAATCCATAGACCGGTCTACTGTTCACTTTTTCTACAATAGTCCCAATGCCTGCTGAGACGGTTCATGGGTGTCTATTGTTGCGCCTGTGAACGGGTTCCAGCAGGCGTTCTACATGACATTAAAGCTCTCCAAAGGGCTTCTACGTGTTGGATCTATATCCCCACGCAAGCCTATCAAAAGACCGGGATTTATAGGCCCGTGATATCTAAGGAGATAAAAATACTAGAAAAATAAACTAAGAAAATTATACTTTAGTTCTTCAAATAGAGACACACCACAGACAGACAGACAGCACAAGTTTAATAATGATGATGCCCCAAATAAAATAAATATAATAAGGTATCATCTGTCACCCTTCAGGTTTGGAATCCTAATAATGTTACATAATAATGTAAGCAAGTCTGAAGCCCTGAATTTAATGAAGAGAAACATTACTGCTAATGCTATCAAAATGGTAAAAGTAAGCACTGGTGGCCTAGAAGTAAGAGCGTTTGACTTTCAATGTGGAGGTTGCGGGTTCAAACCCCGGCTTGTACCAATGAGTTTTCGAAACTTCTGTAAGAAATATCATTTGATATCTAGTCACTTTTCCGTAAAGGAAAACATCGTGAAGAAACCAGACAAATCCCATAAGGTCTAGTTTACCTTCTGGGTTGGAAGGTCAGATGTCAGTCGCTTTCGTAAAAACTAATGCCTACGCCAATTCTCGGGATAAGCTGTCAAGCGGAACTCAAGACTGTCACCCATACCATCAGAGAATTAAAATTAGTTGTTGAAGCCAACCTTTAATAAGCATTCCCTGCAGCTCCACCTGGCTGCGCTGCACTTGCAGCTTGAAGTCGCTCGCGTCTCGCAGGCGGCCCACGCACGCCGAGCAGATGCCGCACGAGCCCGAGCCGCCCACCACCAGCTGCACATTCAAACAATTGTCAATTAACGCAATGATAAGCTAGTTTAAGGTCACATCCACCAACTAAATTGTAGTATTTACATGTATATCGAAGCACTGTTTGATCATGTCGGCATATATCTCCGTTTTGCCGAGATGTGTGTACGGCGTCGTCAGGTCCTTGTCTGGAGCACACCGCAGGCAGCAGCGACACGCGTGCATCACGTCCATCACGGCCACCGTGCGGATCGCAAGAATACTTCAATAGTCCCAAAAATAAGTAAAATAACACAACAAAACGAGCGTATCAGCGTACAACGCTAAGCCATAGACCTAGGGTTGCCAGATGGTCGGGATTTGGCGGGATTCTCCCGATTTTTAGCATGTGTTCCCGATTCCCGACAAAGTGAAAACTGTCCCGAAAAACAGCTTCACGTTATAAAACAATAATTTCATGTTCCGAACTGTCGTCGAGCGAACGAGCTGATGTAGTGCCAATAATGTAAAACATCGTTGTTTTTAATACAATTACTTTAATTTGAAAGTATTTTTTTTTCCCGACTTAAGCCCCAAAATCCCGAAAAATTGATATTGTTTCCCGATAATAGCGCCTTTCGATCTGGCAACCCTACATCGCTAAGCTAACCTCAATCATTTGACTTTGACAGTGTAGTGACACTGACAGTTACATCTTTTGACAGGTAACGAAACTAAAGGCCGTAACAGACTATCGCACCGCACGCGGTGGACCTTAGAGCGGTTCTAGGAATAGCTCATACTGGAGTGAGCTTTCACACTATCGCACCGAACCGTCAAAACGGTGCGATCTTAGCTAAGGCCCCCATTCACACTCTTCTACCTTGTAGTCCGCCTCATTGGGTAGGATTGTGTGCCGTCCTACAACACCAAGGGGCTGTCCATAAATTACGTCATCGATTTTTGACCCCCCCCCCCCCCTATAATCATCCAAAAATCATGCTTCAAATGACCCCATTTCCTCCTACTTCATGCTACCGTCATCCGATGTCCAGACCCCCCCCCCCCTAATTTGAAATGACGTAATTTATGAATAGCCCCCAAGTAGGATGCCTCTTGGGTCATACAAATCCTGCAAGCCCCGCCCACCGCTGTAGTCCGCCGCGTAGGATTGTGTGTGGGTTGTCGTCCTACGTTGCGGACTACCGTGTTTGACGTATGACAACAATGCGCGCCATTTTTGTGAAATTTATAAAGAAAATCGCTGTTTTTAGGACCAGAAATCAGCCAATCACTCCAACAAACAATGGAGGAATAGGCATAGGGGATATTACTGCAATGTTCTGCCGCCAGAGTGCAGCACTACCGACTCAGTAAATTCATAGACTAACTTATACATCATGAATCTAGGATATACCTGGATCTGGCATGAGTGGTGGGGGTAACTGACAGAACGGGATAGTCTTATCTTTCAGTAGGAGTAGCAGAGAAAGCGGTATTATTGCTTGTCCTTGTCACAGTCTCACTTTTTGTTTGTTCCCCACCTTTTTATTAGTATGGAGATTGGTGGGCAACAAATGAATTCGACCAATCACAGTGTCGCATTTGCGTATGTTTTGTCCCTCACGGAGGCACGCGTATACCACTTCTATGCGATCCTACCTTCTATGTTATACATACTGTGCCTTAAACTGTTTTTTGACAAGATTTCACAGACAATAAAATATGATATTGATGCATCAAGGCGGTTTGTTAACAAGGCCCTACTGGTAAACGCGAAAATCGAAAATTAGTTATCTGCCTCTTTATCGCTCGAATATGCAAGAGTGATAGAGAGATTAGATAACGAAATTTCGATTTTCTTGTTTCGCGGTTGGCCATGTGATTGACGTGTGTCAATGTGGTTTGTTTACTGTATGTGCCACAAAGGTGCCACCTACGCAGAGCTTTGCCTAATACTCGTATTCTCTATTGCAACAATTATTATAGTAGGAGATCCCACATATGGTCGACCTTCACCAATCTGTCTGACGGATGAAAGTATGAAAATATGTTACAGAACATAAATAAATAGGGTTGCCTAAAGGAATATGGTCAAGGCTATTTTTAATATATTTTTGAAAAAAAAATTCTTTCGGCAAATTTCACCGATTTGTCTGACGAACGAAATAAGTGTCAATGGAAAGTATACAACTTGTACAACATAAATCATCTAGGTTGCCTATCTTTTTCCTGTCACTATTATGTGGTTGCCGTGTTTAAAGAGGTGATTTTATATCGATAATTGCACTCATCTGTCTGAAGCTTGAATTATACATCAAAATGATGGTAATTTTATTGCAAATACAATGGCATAGGGTTGCCTGCGAAAATCCGGTCACAAATAAGGGTTGCCAGACTTTTAATTAAAATAAGAAGGGAAGACTTTTAGCGATAACTCATAAACTGCTTAACTGATCAAGTTTGACTTAATTTTATTTGATTGAGATTTTTAAGCACTATTTTTACGATTTTTTTCATATTTTTTGGACAGTAGGTTCAAAAGTTAGAAGGATAAATCTTTTTTTTTTCTTTCGAAACGATTATTTCCGAAATGATTTACTTTATCAAGAAACGTTGTTTAAAGACTCCCATTTATTTTTAAAGGCCTATCCAACGACATCCTACACTATAAGGTTGTTAGAATAAAAAAATTGTCACACACATTTTGTTTCTTTCAAAGCGATTATTTCCGAAAATATTCACTTTATCAAAAAATGTTCTTCTAAAACCCCTATTCATTTTGAAAGACCTTTCCAACAACATCCCACACCATAGGGTTGACACGAAAAAAAAATCTTCACGTACATTTTGTTTCTTTCGAGGCGATTATTTCCTAAAATATTCATTTTATCAAAAAATGTTTTCCAAAAAACCGTATTTATTTCAAAAGACCTATCCAACGACACGTCACACTCTAGGCTTGAAGCGAAAAAAATGGTCACATACATTTTTTTTTCTTTTTTTCCGTTTTATACCTATAAATAAATAAAAATAAAAATAAAATAAAAATTATTTATTTCAGATTTCTCAGATCCATATATTGTTAGTAAGACAAAGCGACTTATATAACTATGTTAGTACTTAAACTTAAATGTAAGGAGGACCAGTGGCGTATTAGGCCACTGCCCCACCTTTGTGCAACGACTGCCAGAAGGCTGTGGCGGCTGTCGCGAACCCTGCGCAGCGTCGCGGCACAGCGCTTGCGTAAAGTGGCGGGGAACTCGTCCACGTGCGCGTCCGCGAACATCCCCGAGGCGCTACAGTAGCGCGGCAGCCGCAACAGCACCCTGAATGCGTCGTTGTACTGGACCCGCAAGGCACTGAGCGATCGTTGCGTGTATCTGCACCACAGGCTGCAGGTATAAAGCGATGTACAGTACGCTCTAAAAAATGTTATTTTAACTCGTGCTGTACACCGACCGAACCTGTGGGCTATCATGTTAGCTCTGATCATAGTCTAATAAAACATGGTCTTCCATTCCCAGAGTGACACGGGCCTACGTCACAACAACATGGCCGCTATATATAGCGCTATCGCATATTATCATATAGCGCTGTCGGATGATGACGTAGGCCCGTGTCAGTTAGGTGACCTAGAAAAGACGGGAATGGAGTACCAGGCGGAGTATATTATTATACTGTTAGGCTCTGATTGCCAGTGCCCTGCGTTCCCTTTCTATATCTACGTCATCACGAAGGTCTTCAGTATGTTGTAAGATGTCATTTGATATGAGTTTTAAAATAAATAGGGTTTTTCAAAAACACATTTTTTGTTTAAGTGAATATTTTAGAAAATAATCGCCTCGAAAGAAACAAAATGTACGTGAGGATTTTTTTTTTCGTGTTAACCCTATGGTGTGGGATGTTGTTGGAAACGTCTTTTAAAATGAATAGGGGTTTTAGAAGAACATATTTTGATAAAGTGAATATTTTCAGAAATAATCGCTTTGAAAAAAACAAAATGCGTGTGACAATTTTTTTACCGTTTCAACCTTAAGCCCCCCATTCACACTCAGTCCTACCTTGTAGTCTGCCTCGCAGGACTACGGCGTAGGATATAGCTCACACACCCTCCTACGTTGTAGTATGCCTTGCAGGATTACGGAGCAAGAAATAGCTCACACACGTTACTGTTTTGCCGTCCATCATCAGTACTGCTTCGTTTCTCACAAGTGTCGGTCTACTTACTCTTGAAAATGTTACGTGCAATAAAAAAAAAAGAAAATAGCTCTTCTGCTATGTATTTTTTTGTTATTGGATAAAAATAAAAAAGAGTGTGGGAAACGAAACTGCTAAAAATTTGCCAGAGAGCGTCATATTTCTTAAGTATTGGTAATAACTGTTGCAATGCCTATTCCTCCATTGTTTGTTGGAGTGATTGGGTGATTGTTGGTCCCACAAAAAGCGACTTTCTTTATAAATTTCAAAAAAATGGCGCGCACTGTTGTCATACGTCAAACACGGTAGTCCGCAACGTAGGGCGACAACCCACACACAATCCTACGCGGCGGACTACAGCGGTGGTTGGGGCTTGTAGGATTTATAGGACCCAAGAGGCATCCTACTTGGGTTTGTAGGACGGCTCGTAGTCCGCGACCCCCATACACAATCCTACCCAACGAGGCGGACTACGAGGCGGACAAGGTAGGAGTGTGAATGGGGGGCTTCATAGTGTTGGGTGTTGTTGGATAGGCCTTTCAAAATAAATAGGGGTCTTTAAACAACATTTCTTGATAAAGTGAATCATTTCGGAAATAATTGTTTAGAAAAAAAAAAAAGGTTTTTCCTTCTAACTTTTGAACCATCTGTCTAAAAAATATGGAAAAAAATCATAAAAATAGTGATTAAGAAACTCAATCACATAAAATTAAAACAAACATGATCAGTTAAGCCGTTTATGAGTTATCGCTAAAAGTCTTCCCTTATTATTTTAATTAAAAGTCTGGCAACCCTTATTTGTGACCGGATTTTCGCAGGCAACCCTATGTCCAGTTAAAATACTTAAAGGCCCCAGTACACAATGGGCCATCGCCGGCCACTCCATGGGACGCATTTATGCGTTAGAGGGAGCAAGTGATATTGCTATCTCATTCTACCGCATGGCTGCGTCCCTTGGAGTGGCCGGCGATAGCCCATTGTGTACTGGGGCCTTAAGAAATATGACGCTCTCTGGCGAATTTTTAGCAGCTTCTTTTCCCACACTCTTTTTATTTTTATCCAATAACAAGAAAATACATAGCAGAAGAGCTATTTTCTTTTTTTTTATTGCACGTAAAGCCCCCCATTCACAATCCTACCTTGTAGTCCGCCTCATGGGGTAGGATTGTGTATGGGGGTCGCGGACTACGTGCCGTCCTACAACACCAAGTAGGATGCCTCTTGGGTCCTACAAATCCATACAAATCCTGCAAGCCCCGCTGTAGTCCGCCGCGTAGGATTGTGTGTGGGTTGTCGTCGTACGTTGCGGACTACCGTGTTTGACGTATGACAACAATGCGCGCCATTTTTTTTTAATTTATAAAGAAAATCGCTGTTTTTGGGACCAGAAATCACCCAATCACTCCATCAAACAATGGAAGAATAGGCGTTGCAACAATTATTACCAATACTTAACAATATGACGCTCTGTGGCGAATTTTTAGCAGTTTCTTTTCCCACACTCTTTTTTATTTTTATCCAATAACAAGAAAATACATAGCAGAAGAGCTATTTTCTTTTTTTTTTAATTGCACGTAACATTTTCAAGAGTAAGTAGACCGACACTTGTGAGAAACGAAGCAGTACTGGTGATGGACGGCAAAACAGTACCGTGTGTGAGCTATTTCTTGCTCCGTAGTCCTGCAAGGCGAACTACAACGTAGGAGGGTGTGTGAGCTATATCCTACTCCGTAGTCCTGCGAGGCGGACTACAAGGTAGGAGTGTGAATGGGGGGCTTAAGGCACGTAGCATTTTCAAGAGTAAGTAGACCGATACTTGTGAGAAACGAAGCAGTACTACCGTGTGTGAGCTATAATTTGCTCCGTAGTCCTGCGAGGCGAACTACAACGTAGGATGGTGTGTGAGCTATATCCTACGCCTTAGAGGATATAACCAACGGAGACGCCATGTCTAAAATTTTCGGTACAAAATAGTCTGCCGTTTTTTGCGGGGGAGGGGCACATCAAATGTATAGGTACGTCATGTCAGATAAACGTCAGTCCATACATATGGTTGACATGTGGTTGACCATTGGCCGCCTATTTTCGACAGAGGGGAACGCCTGTTAATGGCGGCTCCATTGTTAATTACTCCGAGTACGCCGTAGTCCTGCGAGCGGACTACAAGGTAGGAGTGTGAATGGGGGGCTTTAGGAAGTGAACAGGCCTTGCTGCTACTCCTACTGAAAGATTTCCCCCCCCAACCCATCATGCCTTATCCAGTTAAAATACTAGATTTATGATCACACCGCACTGCGACCTTGATGCGTCGCACCAATAAGCGAGAGCGAGGAAAAGATATTTGTTTCTTGCTCTCACTTATGGGTGCGACGCACCAAGATCGCGGTGCGGTGCGATAGTGTGTTAATACTTTAACATTTAATAGAAGGTCTGTAGAGGCCATAAAATAAGCGCATCATTTTCTTATCTGTGAGATAATGTCAAAATGTTTGAGGTTAGTTTAGTATTTTTTTAAGCATATTTGGTTCTTTGGAATCTTAGTCAAGTAAATCAATTGTCGTACCACCGCTACGGCTGATGGTATTGTTGCGAGTCCGAGTTGCTTTTGATTCGTGTGTTCGAAAATAAAGGCATACACAGATAGGTACGTATTTCACACTATGTTTTTTATTCCATGGTTTATTCTGAATGTAAACGTTTTTTCCATATACCTAAAGAGTAAAGGCCCCAGTACACAGTGGTCAAGGATAGTCCATTACAAGCCATTGTGTACAGGGGCAGGGGTGCGAAACTCCTGAGATCGGTCAAACTCGGCTCCGCTCGGCTCAGCATTGCTCCGAGCAATTATTAGGGTTGGCACCACTTGACTTCCTTCTGCGTGCACGACCACAGATAAGATAATCACTTGAATTTTGACAACCCTAAATAGCCGAAAGGGATAGTGCCATATATTAGAAAGGGATAGCATGATTCGACCCTGAACCGCTGTCAAACTTCGGTTTTGTAGGAAGTTTCCTTTCTGTACGGTAGTACTATTATTTATTCTGTGACAGGGGGCAATAGTATAGTCTAGGACAATGGCGGACGGCTCGGCTGGACATCAGTTGTCTATCGTGGTGCGCAATCGGGATGTTGTCGGTTTTTTTGACACTTGAAAGGAACCGTATGGGAATCGTGGCGCACCGTGGCCTGAAGTGTCACACAGTCGCCCATGGCAGTTGCTTGGCTTGGCCCATCGTCAGCCACTGTGTACTGGGGCCTTAAGAATAAGCTGACGCTACGTTGCTGAGACCCAACTGCGATTTCATAACGCGCCTATTTCCTCGTGTTTACGCCGGTTGTGATTTCAGAATGTTGTCTTAGAAACCCTACCCCAGCTTATATTTCAAATCTGTGCTGTGCAGGGGTGCCAAACGAATGGTCTTGCTAATTGATATTGCATTGCAGGTGTTGCCAGTACCAGTAACTACAGCTATAGTGCACAACATGTCTCTAGAGACAGCACATGTTGAGGAGGCAGAGGCGATGTGTGTGAAGACGGAGCCCGGAGAGGTGTGTGTGAAGGAGGAGCAGGAGTGCGAGAACAGCGTGCTGCGAGGAGTGAGCGCGGCGGCCGCGCAGGCCGGACTGTATGTTGATCATGTGGTCAAGGACGAGCTCGTGCTGGGTCCCGAGGAGTGGCATCGCCCTAAAGTGCTCCCACTACAAGGTCAGTTTATGATTTAAAAATAATAATAGTTTTGCACCTGCAGCCCATGAAGCTTAGCTATTTACTATTAATATGGTAAGATTGTGCACCTGTTAATATTTTACAATCTTACATAGGTTAGATTACTTTGTAATCTTCCTACCATCAGGTAGTAATAATTTTACTAGCGAGATTGTAAACTGACGATGTTTAAAATTATACAGTAATGTTCGACCAACTACTACGTGTGATTGAAATGATATTTGGAATAGAATGCAATGTTACTTCAATTATTTACTCACATACAACTTAAGTTCTTTTGATCTATTTTGAGGACTGTTTAAAGACATGCACAGTTAATAATTTTAAAATTAGTTTTTCTTTATTTGACGAAAACTTATTTCTCATGGTTATATATAGTTTGATTTTGTTGGTGATTATTTTGGACTGAAAAAGATACATAAACCATTCATCAAATAATCAATATTAGTATCGCTACACCTTATAAAACAAAGTCCCCCCGCCGCGTCTGTCTGTTTGTGTGTATGTATGTATGTGTGTACGTATGTATGTTCGTTATAAACTCGAAAACTACTGAACGGATTTTCAGACGGATTTCACCTACCTATCAATAGAGTGATTCTTGAGGAAGGTTTACTTGCCTAAGTACTTTATTGGCGCGATGATCCAAAATAAGTCTTAGTCTCCAACACAAGAGCACGCCACTTGCTCGGTCCAGAGCGGTATCCCGCCAGCTTTCGCCGAAGCTGAGAAAATTTTAGGTGTATAGTTTGTTAAGGATTTGTGTAAACCGGGCGAAGTCAGGGCGGGTCGCTAGTTGAGTACGAGTAATATATAACAATATGATCAAAAATTACCTGTATAAGACCTACATACATATTTTTTACATGGATCGTTAGCTTGTTTGTACCTAGATTATGGGAACACCAATAACTCCATATCGACAAGAAGGTCCCTGTCGGTAGATAATGACACAAGCAACCAAGATAACTCTGCAGAAATTTTCAGAAACAACTCGGAAGTGTTATTTTATAAACATTTTTGACTGTTATGATATTTTTTCGTTATCTTCCTTTGCATGTTACTTTGTGGCACTCTACAGACCACACGTGTGGCCTGATTTTGATATGACTTACTTCAATTGGTTTGTCTTGATGGTCATCCCTGTCACTCTTAACGCGCGTCAATCGGGCGAATTTCAAGATGTATGTTAGTCATTGAATGTAAGTGGTATATGTTTAACCCTTTGACCGCCGTTGGCATGTATACAAGACACAAATTCAACCGCTCGGTAAATGTGAAAAAAACATCAATTGTATTGTTTTTACACTCGTGTTAATGTTTTAGGTCTTTGATTTTAAAAATAATTGCATTAAAAGCAGCTATATAAATCCATTCTTTTATAATAAGGCTATCAAAAAAATTGCTCAAGATTTCAACGTTTTTCGTGTTCCTCGTCGCCGTTGTCTTGTATACAAGACAGCTAGGGATGGGAATGTTAACTCGATATGAGAATATTCAAAATAAATATCAAATCGCAAATCTAGTTGTATTTAAGAATTTGAACACCTGTTACATGCCAATTGGTGGTAACTAGTATACGTTAAACGAGAGAGAGACAGGCATAACTATAGCTGAAGTTCAGGGAGCTTCTTCAGCTGTCGATAGTAGAGTTAGACAAGTAAATCTGTCCTTGTGGTCTATTTGCAGAACAAATGATTCATTTTGAGATGATAGTGTAGTGGGGAGTGATACCCTGAAGTGACCGCTTCGCACAAGAATGGTACAGGCGGACGCTCGGAATAGTCAGTGTCGCCTAACTATGAGAATGTTATATATTTGAAATTGACGAAAAATTGTCATGGTAGGGAGGATGTAAACGGGATCTCAGAAGCTCATCTAAGGAACATGTCGAATGTGAAACATGCATTCCCGAACATTTCCGATCCCCACCCTTTTCCAATATTATTGTTCTTCACTCATTCACAATTCAACCCACGTGTAATTTTCCCCAATGCAGTTCCGATACATTTATATTATCGACACACGATGCGCGGCTCTAACCTTACGCTTATAAAGATTACGTACCGACAAGCGCTTACGCCGTTTACCTAGAGACTATTAATACTTAACCCGCGCGGAAACAGTCCTTGTCGGTCTGCACTGCGGGCAGTCCATGCGCGCCGTTGTCTCGTATACAAGACGTCTCGCACAGCCTAGTACGGTGATATTATGTCATGAATCGATATTGTTTAGTGGTTGTTTTTAATGATAAAGACCTTTATATTTAACATTGTCGTGTGTAAAAAACATGTTAATTTTTGGCATTTTCGAAATAAATTAAAGTTGGTTAAGAACAAAGCCAAATTGAGAAGTTTTTTACCATAAATTGTAAATATCGATATCACTATTTGCGATCCCTAAACTTTTTATTAGTTGTTTACTTAAAATTTACTCTGGCGTGTGAGTGAGCGTCTTTGCGGACTAGGTCCGGCGGCCAAAAGGTTAAATTGTTTTCTTAATTTGTGTTCCAGTGTGTTCGGAGGGCAGCGCCGCCCGCGCCAGGGAACAGCTCGCGATGGCTTGTTCCGTGGTGCTTGAGCGTCTCCGCGGCGACGCGACTGTTCACAGTGGAGGCAAACCATATCGCTGCGAACACTGTGGCAAGCATTTCGGAAACAAATATATTTTAAGGAATCACATACAAAACACACACTTGGCGACCGGACAAAAACCATTTGCTTGTGAATTTTGTAGTTCTACGTTTCAAACCGAATCGCTTTTAACAGAGCACGAGAAGAGCGAACACGGTGTTACAAATTTCATGTGTGCTGAATGTGAGTATACAACAAGTTCCAAGAAAAGTTTGGAGACTCATTTAAAAAGTCACTCTTTGGAGAATAATTTCAATTGTAGTCACTGTAGTTACAGGAGTTCGCGTAAAAGTGATTCACACGAACACCAGACAATACACATGGCTGGAGAGTCTTTAAAGTGTAGCGACTGTGATTTCAAATGCAATGTCGAATCAAACCTGCGACGTCATCAGAAGACGCACAACCGGCGACACCAGAGGATACACACTGGAGAAAAGCCTTACAAATGTAGTAATTGCGACTACAAGTGCACTAATAGTT
This sequence comes from Cydia splendana, assembly GCF_910591565.1. Lineage (NCBI taxonomy): Eukaryota > Metazoa > Arthropoda > Insecta > Lepidoptera > Tortricidae > Cydia > Cydia splendana. Next base: position 1,043,240 of record NC_085979.1, read on the forward strand.
CAACCTTACGAAAACACGAAAGGACGCATACTGGCGAGAAGCCTTTTCAATGTGGCCACTGTGATTACAAATGCAGCCGGAAGTCAAACTTACTAGTTTACCAAAGAATACACACTGGAGAGAAGCCGTACAGATGTAGTCATTGCGACTACAAGTGCACTAATAGTTCAACCTTACGAAAACATGAAAGGGCACATACTGGCGAGAAGTCTTTTCAGTGTAGCCACTGTGATTACAAATGCAGTCGCAAGTCACGCTTACGACAACACCTGATGATACATTTTGACGCGAAGCCATTTCAGTGTAGCCACTGTGATTACAAATGCAATAAAAAGTCACAATTACAACTACACCTGACGAAACATACTGGGGCGAAGCCATTTAAATGTAGCATCTGCGACTACAAGAGCAATCGGAAAGAACACTTACTAGTTCACCAAAGGATACACACCGGAGACAAGCCGTACACATGTAGTCTTTGCGACTACAAGTGCAGTAATAGTTCAGCCTTACGAAGACATGAAAGGACACATACTGGCGAAAAGCTTTTTCAGTGTATCCACTGTGATTACAAATGCAGCTGGAAGTCAAACTTACTAGTTCACCAAAGAATACACACCGGAGAGAAGCCGTACACATGTAGTCATTGCGACTACAAGTGCAGTGATTGTTCAACCTTACGAAAACATGAAAGGACACATACTGGCGAAAAGCCTTTTCAGTGTAGCCACTGTGATTACAAATGCAGTCGGAAGTCACGCTTACGACAACATCTGACGATTCATACTGGGGCGAAGCCATTTCAGTGTAGCCACTGTGATTACAAATGCAATAAAAAGTCACAATTACAACTACACCTGACGAAACATACTGGGGCGAAGCCATTTAAATGTAGCATGTGCGACTACAAGATCAATCGGAAAGAACACTTACTAGTTCACCAAAGAATACACAACAGAGAGAAGCCGTACACATGTAGTCATTGCGACTACAAGTGCACTAATAGGTCAGCCTTACGAACTCATGAAAGGACACATACTGGCGAGAAGCCTTATCAGTGTAGCCACTGTGATTACAAATGCAGTCAGAGATCAAGATTACAACAGCACCTGATGACACATACTGTGGCGAAGCCATTTAAATGTAGCGATTGCGACTACAAATGCAGATGGAAACAATGTTTAAAAATACACCAGTCGAAGCATACTGTGGTGAAACCATAACAATGTGGCATTTGCGATTGATTTGAGTGTTTAGTTTTAAGTTTATAAAATACATGTGTATGTTAGTCTGTAAGGTATTTGTAATATGGGCCTTGTTGTCTGATTTAAATTTCTTAATTAATAAATAAAAAAAATAAAAAAAAAATATTTCAATTCAGTTCAATTAACAATTTTAAGTAATTATACAGTGCTTTTCACAGTTACAACTGAATATCACTTGTTATACATATTTATATACATGATTACTGACACTGCACAATACAAAAAAATGGAACTCAAAAATTACCTGTGACCCCTACACTAGGCTAGGCCTGTATCGTAGGCTGACACAAAAACGATCACCAAAAATTTCTCAGTTACATCGATATAGATAACTAAAGAATTAAGGAATTAAACTAGTAAGTAACAGAATTATATTACAGATATAAACAATTTGTAGGATAAGAAAAGCGAGTTTTAACATATATTTAAAAGATTTATGAAACGGTACTCATAGTTATAGAAGTGTGAATAAGTGTCTGAGTGTATAGTTATAGGAGTGTGAATAAGTGTCTAAGTGTATAGTTATAGGAGTGTGAATAAGTGTCTAAGTGTACATATGTGAGTTAAGAATGTAGGCCGGGATTTATTTACTTGTTTATTTTTTCTGTTTTGTAGTAGTTTAAAGTGCTAAACCAATTGTAGGTGATAATTTTAACTTCTCTAGCAGTGCAGGTTTTAATGTTGCAAGCGTCATTAACTTTTCTATATATGTGCATATACATGAATGTGCCGAGTCTCTGCAAATTTTGAGACGACCACAGGTACGGGGACCACAAAAATACGTTTTTGTAATCGAGAATTGTAGTCCGTGAGTTTTAGAACTATATTATGAGCGATACCAGTGCACCGCAGAATGTATAGTTGCCGAACGCTTAAAACTTCACACTCTCTATAAAGCTGGTATGTCGGATGCCTACGAGGTCTCGAGTGCATAACTTTTAGAAGCGAACGCTGGGCTCTCTCGAGAAGTATTAAGAAGGAACTCGCCGCTCCTCCCCACGCTGGAATGCAGTAAGTTATTATGGACGGACACAGCGCTAGGTATGTGGACTTTAGGAGATCTTTGCTCATGACTCTGCGTAGTTTTTTGAAGACATATATTAGCTTTCTGACTCGATTTGCTGTGGCTAAAATGTGATCCCTGAAAGAGAGTTTTTCGTCGAGTATAACCCCTAAGTACTTAGTAGATGACGATCTTTCAATAACGTCACAGTCGTTATCAACTGAATCATTAACTGTGGAGTAGTGGATCATTAATTTGTCTAAGGATCTGGGGGCGGAGACAGCAGTCTTGTGAAAGCATACAAATTTTGTCTTAGCCAAGTTAAGTGTTAGGAGATTTTCTTGTAACCAATTTGCTATAAGGGACATGACATTTTCTGCGGTTGTTTTTAATGAGGCCCACGAAGTGTCATGAAATATGACTGCAGTATCATCAGCGTAGCAAATAATATCGGCCTTAGCAAGCTTTAAAGAAGACAAGTCGTTTATGTAAAGTAGGAACAGAGTGGGGCCCAGAATGCTGCCCTGAGGGACACCGAAACTGATTGAACTGGAGTCGCTTACTCTACCATCAATGTGGACACATTGCTTACGGTCCGACATGTATCTTTGTATCCACTTTAATGCAATTTGGTCTAAGTATTCTGTTAGGTAAGTTTTTTATGTCGTGTACAGCAAATACGAAGTTGTCAAAGACCTAGAAAGTCTCACCACAGAATTCTCAAAAAATAGGTTTGACTTTAAATTTTTCCAGATGTGAGCTATATTTTTTAGACAATTTCCATTAAGACACAGCAATTCCCAAATTCCAAAATTTCGCCCCAGACATCAAAATTTTAGATTCTAGCTCACTTTTTCTATTAGGCTCACCCATCTTAGACGAAGCCTTCCCAGGGTATATCAACGACAAACACCAAAATTTTAGTTTTTTTTCGGATCGCTTACTCCAAATTAACCCCCACATGGCTTACACGATCATTAAATTCTGCTTGTTTGTCCCCAAATTTACGTATGCCCTTCGATGCAGTCACTTTTGGAAATATCCCCAACTTTTGGCCAAACTAGACGAACTTATAAAAAATACCGTTTTTTCAATCATGAACATTCATTTAGACAACCGTCAATGGACCCAAGCCACCTTGCCCATCAGACATGGTGGTATTGGGATCCGTCCAATTTCGAGTATCGCTTTACCTGCCTTCCTTTCTTCGGTTCATAGCATACAAAAATTATTTTTCAAAATTCTAAAAATCAACACAGTTAACAGTTCGGACTTACCTTTTTTGTCAGAAGCCGTGGATAGCTGGAAGGCTGCCTGCCCCAACAAGGACCTGCCCGAGATGCGCCATTCGCAACATCAATGGGACGAGCCGCTCTGCGTGCTGGTACGTGATAATCTACAGGGTGGAAAGGCACGACGATCCTTTCCGGAAATGGGAGATAGTTTAGCCTAAGCTCTATATTTTCTCCATAGAAACTATGTTAATATGGGCAACCGTTTCTAAATTATGACCTTTTAAACATCCACGCAAAAAACTACTTTGTTCTAACCCTAACAGGTGACAGGGTCAATGAACTTACTTGTAAACAATCAGTATTCGACAGGAAATTATGCTAATTTGTTGCCATCTAACCATTTTTAGGTCTGCTTACAGCACGGTAAGAATCATTGCAGGATTTTCGCTTTCTTAGTGGTTCCACTTGTTCAATACTTGAATGAAATAGTTATGTTATTCCTTAATATTAATAATACTAACCACAACATTGTTAACAACGACAGTTCAAATGGTGACATTGACAACCACTCAAAAGTACGCAATCGTCTTATAAATATCTCTGGTTTCCTTGACTGATAAAAAGGTTTTAGTTTCTTAACACGTTTCACAAAATTATTTTCGAATAATTGGAAACTATCTAAAATAATTAAAAATAACAAGTAGGTTGTGTTAGTTGCACCAAATGAACTTGCAAAAATGAAATACTAAGAATAAATCAAGAATAAATACTTCTTCAATACCAAACTAACAAACCTTCTTGCGTGGTAGGAAATAGACAAGACGTCTGATGTTTGAAATTAAATTTTCATTGAACTATACTTATTGAATGTCATATTCTTCAAATAAAAATGTTAGATGCTCGTGGCTATTTAAATTTGTGGGGCTGTGTAAAAGATATGGTGTACCAAACCAAACGGAATGTGAAACTGCGGACGAAATGAGACAAAGGCTAATTGGTGCTTTCTGCGGAGGATAAATGACGAAGAGCATACACTATATCGCATGTGCATCGACATACTCGGGTACGGGCTGCGGCGGCGTTGTAATACACGGAGGTACATTTGAACACCGTATGTGAAAAGAAGATAGTATTAAATATTGGAAAAAAGTAATTATCTAAGAAAGTAATAAAATTGTTTGTAATATTTTTGCATGCATTTGATTTATTTGACATTTATGCGTCATTCATACATCATTGCGATACTGTCAACGATCGGAAAAAAGTGTAAAGTCCCGAGCTTTCCCGACGGAGATCCTTAATCTAGCCGTCATGTGCACATGCTATAGGGTTATCACCACAGTTAAAAAGTAGTATTTTTGCAATTTTTATTTTTTACTCAATTAACGATTCTTACCATTACCAATAGTCTCTGTATCACTTAAACGACCTAATACTTCCGGGAAGGATCGTCGTGCCTTTCCACCCTGTATATGAAACGGCCACCAGCCCTGCAGAGCGAGCTCGTCTTCTTGCTGGAACGAAATGGGAATCCGGCGCGTGGCTGCAGGCACTCCCTTCCAGTAACCTCGGCACTCTGCTAACCAGCAGTACTTTTAGACTCGCGGTATCCCTGCGCTTGGGGGCGGCATGCGTGGCCCCACACCGTTGCCACTGCGGCACTGACGTGTCGAAATTTGGAACCCACGGCCTCTCCTGCACCAAGAGCGCCGGCCGCATGGCACGCCACGCCAGTCTTAATGACATACTGCGCCGGGCCCTCGTCACCGCCGGAGCGCCGTCGGTTCTAGAACCGACGGGTCTAGCGCGTGACGATGGGAAGAGGCCAGATGGCATGACACTGGTTCCCTGGAAGCTGGGTCGACCCCTCGTCTGGGACGCCACGTGCGTGGATACGCTCGCGCCGTCCCATCTTCCAGGGACCTCTTCCAGGGCTGGCGCCGCTGCCGATGCGGCCGAGCATCTCAAGCGGCGCAAATATGCAGCCATAGACACCGGCTGCATGTTTGAGCCGTTTGGTGTGGAGACGCTTGGGCCGTGGGGTCAAGGCGCGCACAGCATTTACAAAGAATTAGCCAAGCGCCTTATAGACGCAACGGGTGACCGGAAGGCTGGAGCCTACCTCGCCCAACGCATTGGCGTTGCCGTTCAGCGCGGTAACGCCGCCAGCCTTCTGGGCACCCTACCGGAGGGCACAGACCTGGGGCCAATTTTTTATTTGTAGGTTTTTTATTTTTTAGGTAGTTTTAGTTTAGTATTTTTAGTTATTAGTTTAATTAATTTTTGTTCGTCATTATTATTTAGTTTATATTTATATTTAAGTTTAGTTTTTAATTAGTGTTGTTTGTTTACTTCCTTGTTCGTAATAATTATTTACAGTTACGATTAAATCATAATAATAATATGCAATTCCTCGGATACCCGATAGTTCCAGTTTCCTAATTAGTATTGGCACAGAAACCGTGTCAAACGCCTTGGCTAGGTCGAGAAACACTCCAGCGCATGCTTTGTTTTTGTAAAATAAATGTAAAATAAATTACAAGTGTCGTCAGACTGTAGCAGCGGAGCGGCATAGGGTATTTATATTCAAAAAGAGAGCTGAGAAATATTTAATTGTTATTCCTATCCTGATCTAGATTTAGTTCAATGGTAGTTAAGTTTACGTACTGACGCGATCTCTTGAACAGGTCTCCACGGAAGACCAGCGTCAAGATACCTAAAGGTAACTGTATAAAACGCCTTATTTACGATGTTGTCTCAATTTCCCGGTAGATGTCGCCTTTCATTTCGGAAACTAGCTAACGCTTGTATACCGTGGATTTCTTAAGATATTTATTGAAATTTGTATTAAGTGTGATTTGTGTGAGCCAGGCAAATATACGTCAGTTTATTATTAAACTCGGTATTTGTTCTTACTTCCCCTTCGAGACCTTGGTGCAGAATGTACATGGTCCTTCGAACCGGATAAGCGAGCGGCTTTTTGAAAGTTCAGTCCAGTGCGGACTCACTTCGTCCCGTGGTTAGACGGGTAAAGTTTCCAGCTACCTGGGATTACTAGCGCCATCTAGCGACGAGTAGCCGAAGCGAAACACGGAAGCGGATACGAGTGGCAGCAGTTTAGAGGTCAAGTGGCGCCATCTAGTACCAGCAACTGGAAAAAGAAGTTCAGCGAAGTGTGACGTCACGTCAGTTCAGTGAGTTGTGTCAAGTGTGAATCGTGAGTACTTAAAAATTTATTTCAAGAGATTTTCAACCTTGTGAACGATAGTTTATTTTGTGATATCAGTTTATTTTGCTATGGAATTTTGAACTTTATTTACAAGAAGATATTTACTTTGAAGAATTCGATTGTTTACATGGATATAGAAAATATTTGGCTGTAGTTTATATGGAATATTAACTTAGAATAATTTAGTAGAGTAGACACTTAGAATAATTCGGAAAATCCTGTTGGAACGGAGAATCCACGCCCGATTTTCCTCAAAGTGTATTAAAGTTCTAACACTTGTAAAATTTTCAAATATTTTATGTTTTTTTTTAAGTGTTTATTTCATAGTATTTTTACAGTGCTATAAATTTCAAATTCAAACTCTGTTTTGCCTAAAGCTATTCATTTGTAAACATCATGGATTTATTACTTAACTTTCAAAATGACTTGTCTAGTCGTATATTCAAGGCGCGAGTTAATTACAAAAAATCTCCCAAGGCACGCATAACGGAGCATTTCATAGAGAGTCGGCTAGACACCCTAGAGCAGCTTTGGTCAGAATTCAGACAAGGTCATAAAGAGTTGATGCGTACATATGATTTAGCACTTTTGAAAGCAAAGAGCTATATTGTTGAGGAGACTTATGACAAAACAGAGGATGAATACACAGATTACAGATGTGAATTGAAAGATGGTTTGGCTGACTTTATAAGTTTTCATTCAAGTCAGTCAAAGGTCAACAATGATGAAAATTCTTTCACTAGGACAAATTCTCTTAAATTGCCTAAATTAACAATTCCTAACTTTTCTGGCAAATATCAAGATTGGACAACATTTAGGGATTTATTTGTATCAATGATCAACAACAACAACTCTTTAGATAGCGTGCAAAAATTACAATATCTAAAAAGTTATTTGACAGGAGAAGCAGAGCAATTGCTGCGCAACACACCTGTATCAGACTCAAACTATGATCGATGCTGGAGTTTGTTAGAACAACGATACAATAACAAAAAGTATCTGTCACATTGCATCCTTACACGGTTACTGAGTCAAAAGAACGCAGCTTCTGAATCTCCTGCCTTCCTAAAAGATCTATTAGACACGTCAACAGATTGTTTGAGTGCATTGTCTAATTTAGACATTGATGTTTCCACATGGGACACCATAGTTATACATCTGTTGTCACTGAAATTAGATCCAGAGTCACGTAAGCAATGGGAGCTTAATGTAGCAGCTAACTCGGTTTCGGATGCATTGCCTACCTTTGATCAGTTCAAAGAGTTCTTAACCAGCCGGTACAGAGCTCTAGAGTTCATTGAGCCGAACATGAATAAGATCACCACTGCTTACCAGAAACCTTCGAGTAGTAGTTCAAACAAACAAAATGTTTTTCATATTGCTAGCGCACCTGTGTTAGCGTGCGAATTTTGTAGAGGGCCACACAAACTGTGTTTTTGCAAGAAGTTTGCAAACCAGGACTTTGTTAATAAACGCGAGTTTGTAACAAAAAATAGAATATGTTACAATTGTTTAGGGAGTAATCACACTGTTAGATTTTGCCAAAAAACCACTAGCTGTCGAATTTGTCATAGAAAGCACCATTCCTTGCTTCATTCAAGGGAGGTCCCAACTTTAGCTGCCAATTTAGGGAATGTAGGTCAGGTAGCTGAAGGTGTTTCGGAGGAAGCCACACACGTCACTCCAGAGAACAAACAAACAGAGATCAAGACGATAGTCAACTGCCATGCGACAGAGATTGCTAAAGAGGAAACGTTGTTACCCACAGCCCTGATAAAGGCTGAGTCGCAGACAGGTAATTATCAGGTGACACGCGCGTTGATAGATCAATGCTCACAGGCTTCATTTGTCACTGAAGCTGTTGTGAAGGCATTAGGGATAAAGAAATTTCCTATTAAAAGTTCAATCACAGGATTAGGTGGCGAACAGACCTCTGAGGTCCCTAAATATGCAGTGGAGTTGAAAGTTCAATCGCTCACCAATCCCACCTTCAGTATTGTATTGGAGGCGTATGTTATAAAGAAGATCACTACTTACCTCCCAAGCGAGAAGGTAGTAGCTCCAGAGTGGGCTGTGTTAAAGCAGATCAAGTTGGCCGATCCAACGTATAGTTCACCCAACGAAGTAGATGTTCTGTTGGGAGGCAAGGTTTATTGCCATATAATTATGGATGGACTACTGAAAGGTCCAAATGGGTTTCCACTAGCTCAGCGCACCACGCTCGGGTGGATTTTGTCAGGCCCACTAGGTTCGGCGAACTTAAAGGAAACGGAAAATGTTACCGTCTTACACACGCAGGTAATTGAAGAAAAGAAGTATAAAGATAAAAACAAACCTTCAGTTCACTCCAAACAGCTGACTGCAGAAATAGAGTACAAAGATCGTAGAGTATCTAAGTCGATGAGAAGAAAGGAGAACAGGAACATGGTGATGTTGCCTTTCATTCACGGACACACCTGCAAGACTCCAAAATCTCACCTTCCTTACAACAGCGCATCTGTCGGCAAACGAGAAGGTCCTGAAAAAGAATTCAAGGTTCACAAATTACTGACGACGGTACAGCCTCGAAACTGTACTCGTACTTACCAGGAAAAGTTCTGAATCAGATTACTTGTGATTACAAAAGATTTATATTATGACTGTTACATCTTTTCAAAAGTTTATTGTGAGAAACTGTCAAATGAAAATAGAAGTTCAACCTGCAAATAAAAATGGTTTATATAATTAAGAATTAGAAAAGAAAGAATAAAAAGAGAAATGTCAGCACACGGTGAAACTGCCGTTGCCATCGCTACCTGAAACATAAGAAAAATTAGTACATGATATGTAAATCACAAGCTACAACAGCAATGCTATGTATAAAGCGAAGTACAACTATTTTTATGCATTTCAAGTATTGTTTATATTTAGAAATATTTTACTTACCATGATCGGTTGTCTTCTCTAATAGAATCTTGTATCCCAGATGATCGTATCTTCAGTTCTTCTAGTAATCTTCAGTTTAAATTAGATCACAATGTAGCTGTCAAAACCTTATAAGTATATGTAAGGTGAATTAGTAGTAACTGGGGATATTTTAAATTTTTAGTTCTCGTGAGAACAGATTATTATTCCTAGAAAAAACTGGAGTTGAAGATGTCTTTTGAAGAAAGGGAATAATCTGCCTCAATCTTCTTTTGTCTTTTATGAAGTGTGGTTTTTCGGCAGAATTATACAAAATATTCCTGTTTAGATCAGTGTTGTTTAAAACAATATGAGTTGAGTCCGTAAGTTTCTTAACTTTAGTTCAAAACTGTGTCTTCGCAGTTACAATTCTAAGAAGTTAATAGACAATTAGATAATGTAGATTTATAGGTGCATTATTATTGTTACTTACAAAGAGTTTATGATATGGTGTGAAGATTAAAAGTTTATGTTGTGTTTATGCAAATGTGTTAAACAAAACTGAGCCCACCTTTGATTTGTATTCAGTTCACTTTTGATTCCTTGGTCACTTCATGGTGGGCGGTTATGATGAAGGACATGTCGTCCTTGGTGGGCGGTATGTATAAAACGCCTTATTTACGATGTTGTCTCAATTTCCCGGTAGATGTCGCCTTTCATTTCGGAAACTAGCTAACGCTTGTATACCGTGGATTTCTTAAGATATTTATTGAAATTTGTATTAAGTGTGATTTGTGTGAGCCAGGCAAATATACGTCAGTTTATTATTAAACTCGGTATTTGTTCTTACTTCCCCTTCGAGACCTTGGTGCAGAATGTACAGTAACTTGACACCAAGCTGAGGGAGACCTTTTCAGTGACGTTTGCTTTATATTCATAAAATTGTAATAATGATTTTTATTAACACACAAAATTAAATTTATCTTAAAAAATAATAAAACCGCCTTCAAAAAGGACAGATTAAAATATTATCCCGTTTTATATGCGCTAGCAACCGAAACGTTTGCAGTCGGTGCCAAGGCAAATAGTTACAATATATACTGGGTGTTTCTTTCTTATAAAACTACACCAGGGTGGGTTGTACTTTTTTTTAAAGATTAATGTTATTTTTCCATTTTTAGTTCTTATTTGATCCATCATTCTGTAAAACTCGTTCCTGTCTGGCCAAACTGTCATGTCACTAAACATTTTTGCACTTCGGGTATGTATCAATGTTCAAGGTATGGATCTGAAGCTGTCAAGATTTGAGGTAGGTAGGTATTTCTATGTACTTCATTTTGTTCTATGGGCACCAAGCGGAATTCCATTGCAGAACTGAGATATTGGTAGTTTAGCCAAAATGTCGTCATCCTTATTACCTAGGCAATAGAGACTAAGTAAGTAAATTAATTGCTGCAGGGTAGATGTTCGCGCACCGCCGGGCGAGCACACCGAATGATTTGCCGCGCTCGCCCGGCGGTGGACTCTATTGCCTAGGTAATAAGGGTGACGACATTTTGACTAAAATACCAATTACTCAGTTCTGCAATGGAATTCCGCTTGGTGCCCATAGAACGAAATAAAGTACAGAGAAATACCTATCTAATTACCTAACTCTCAAGTCTGTTGGTTTTGGGGCAATTTTGACGCATAGTCCTTTAATGAATGGATATTCAGTAAACTGCCTTGAAAACACAGTTTGAAAATGACCAAAAATACTACAGACCGACCCAGTGGCGTAGCTAGGGGGGGGGGGGGGGGCCGCCCCGGGTGCCATGCTAGCTACGCCACTGGACCGACCGCTCGCTCAAATGAGTCCCCGCCCCCGCACGTCGTCCTACCCCGGCCCCCCGCACCGCGCAGGCGAGGACTCATTTAAGCGCGAGGTCTATAAAACATTAACTGTTTAATTATCTATAATCAAATCACTTGAAAAATATTTTTTCTCAAAAATGGACGGCAAAGTCGACTTTGCCGTGTAACAAATAGGTCGCGAAGCGCGCAGTTTATGGTCAGCCAAAAATTAAAAAGTTAAAAACATTGCAGTCTCGATTTTGGGACTGTAATGTTGCATACAAATTCCATTATTTGTAGAGTTCCAAATTTTTTAAAACTTGAAATGGCCATATCAAATGAAGGGACAGGCCCATTAAACAGCCAAACAGATGATTAGTACCGCGACTATTTAGCTGTCTCAAATAGGTTGGCGTATTTTCGGCAGAAAAATACACTTCTATTTTTTTATTAAAAAAATAAAAAGGCGGCAAGGGCTTTTATCTGTGAAAATATATACGTAAGAACGTTGCTTTTGTAAAATATTTCTATTATATTTATATATCTTGCACCATTTTTGAGAAAAGCAGTATATATGACTCGGCTGGAAGGCTACTTGCTGGCTTCGGATTCAATTAAACGGACTCCCAAGGTCGTCCGTTTAAAACGAATCCTCAGCCTGCAAGTAGCTACTTCCGAGCCTCGACAATAATGTACTATAAATGGATGATTAAATTTATCCTTACTTACATTTTATCACGTGGATAAAACTATCCACAATACGCCTGCTGTAGGTATATATATCTTTTACCGGATCTCGCGCTCTATCCTCGTAAGGCCCAAGGTCCTACCTATAGTACTTATTCAGTTTGATGAAATTTAAATCATATCCAATTGGAAGAGTCGCATTTCTTTGTTTCGTTAAATTTGTATACAAAGCAAAATCAACTCTATTTCTTACAGTATAGGTTCAAATCGCAGTGGCAAATTTTGGCTTTTTCATTTGTATGGCCTTAGGGGGCTTTAGAGAATGAGATATCTCCGCTCCTCGAGCGTTGTTGTTGTGTGGGGATTCCACGAGCATAGAGTCTGTTCGGAAAGTGAAGAGTCGTAAAATGTTTGGGCCCCATACATTCCACGACTCTTCTCTTTCCGCACAGACTCTACTATAAGTAAGTAGTGTGAGCGCGGCGCAGTACTGGTGTCTACTCTGTGGCGCCGCTCGACGACAACATGTCGCCGACGTGACAGCCCGGGACGGTCGAGAGAGAGGGCGCTATGCGACAGTGAGTATGTAAGGAAAATAAGCAGAATACATAGAATAATACTTTTTATTAAAAGATACACATCAATCAATAAATGGGGTTGGCCGATCGAAGTATTTAGCAGATGGCGCCATCATAGTTTGCCCTGTCAATCCCTAGAAATGTGTAATTTTATTTTTATTGCCCTGGATGCCAGCTTTTTAAGCCAAATCTCATAGAAAAAGGGGCCAACTATGATGGCGTCATCTATGTAAACCTTTGACAGTTGCCAACCCCATTCTAAACTGAAATAAATGTCATATACTAAGAAAAAGTGATCAAGGCATCCAGTGCCCCAGGCTGGAATCGAACCAGCGTCCTCTGCTATCGCGGCAGGGATAGAAAGAGCTTGTGATTCTGAGTAGAAATAACATAGAAATTTGCAAATTAAAAAAAAAGTGTAGGGTACAACTTTAAATGAAATAGCCCGTTTGTACTAGGAGCAGCACAGCCCCTGCTTGTAGCGATGTGTCAATGTCAGTTGTAACTTTCCGATTTAGGACAAAAGGCGACATACCCTCCGCCGCGAACGATCCCTATAATAAGGGTTCTCTTCCGCGTCTCATCTGGTGTCTCCGCAGGTGTTGTTTCAGGCTGCACTTGTAGTCGCTATTATTGCTTTTTAAGATTCCTCCCATGCGTCATCTGGTGACGTCGCAGGTTCGATTTATCGCTGAATTTGTAATCACAATGACTACATATGAAAGGCTTTTCTCGAGTGTGTATCCTCTGGTGTTTTTTTAAATCCGATTTATTAGTGCATTTGTAATCACAGTGGCTACACTGAAATGGCTTCGCCCCAGTATGTTTCATCAGGTGTTGTTGTAAGTGTGACTTCCGACTGCATTTGTAATCACAGTGGCTACACTGAAAAGGCTTCGCCCCAGTATGTATCATTAGATGTCTTTTTAAGACTGACTTCTGACTGCTTTTGTAATTACAGTGGCTACACTGAAATGGCTTCGCCCCAGTATGTATCATCAGGTGTTGTTGTAAGTCTGACTTCTGACTGCATTTGTAATCACAGTAGCTGCACTGAAATGGCTTCGCCCCAGTATGTTTCATCAGGTGTTGTTGTAAGTGTGACTTCCGACTGCATTTGTAATCACAGTGGCTACACTGAAAAGGCTTCGCCCCAGTATGTATCATCAGATGTCTTTTTAAGACTGACTTCTGACTGCTTTTGTAATTACAGTGGCTACACTGAAATGGCTTCGCCCCAGTATGTATCATCAGGTGTTGTTGTAAGTCTGACTTCCGACTGCATTTGTAATCACAGTGGCTACACTGAAATGGCTTTTCGCCAGTATGTGTCCTTTCATGTCTTCGTAACATATAACTAGCACTGCACTTATAGTCGCAATAACTACATTTGTAAGATTTTTTTCTAGTAATAATACTCTGGTGCCTCCGGTTGTGCGTCTTCTGGTGACGTCGCAGTTTTGATTCATCATTGCATTTGAAATCACAGTCGCTACACTTCATAGGATTTTCAGCAATGTGTGTTGTTTGGTGTTTGTGTAAATCACCTTTACACGAACTTGTGTAACTACATTGACTACAATTAAATATATTCTCCAAAGAGTGACTCTTTAAATGAGTCTCCAAACTTTTCTTATAACTTGTTGTATACTCACATTCAGCACACATCAAATTTGTAACTCCGTGTTCGCTCTTCTCGTGTTGTGTTACAAGCAATTCGGTTTGAAACGTAGAACTACAAAATTCACAAGCAAATGGTTTCTGTCCGGTCAATGAGTGGGTGTGTTGAACGTGTCCTCGTAAAATAGACTTGTTCATGAAATGCTTGCCACAGTGTTCGCAGCGGTATGGTTTGCCTCCACTGTGAACAGTCGCGTCGTCGCGGAGGCGCTCCAGCACCACGGAACACGCCATCGCACACTGTTCCCTGGCGCGGGCGGCGCTGCCCTCCGAACACACTGGAACACAAAATAACAATACCTATTCGTAAAAAAATTTAAAAGTTAAAAACTTAAAAAACTCGGTAAATTAAAATAATGATGTTCTGCCTTTCCCCGAGCATTAAAGTATGCGGCTAAACAGACACATACTAACTACTCTGCCTTGGAACCAATGTACGATTTCATACCAGTTGCGGTGGAGACTGCAGGACCTTGGGGTGCGGAGGTTACGGAGTTTGTGTGAGAACTGGGTCGGCGATTAAGAGATAGGGGTTGGGATCCTTTCAGATCATTTCACAATGAGGACTATGGTCAGAACCTTGTACTGGACAAGAGTGTTTTGTGGCTGTTCATAATTTTTTTTAAAGCAACAACCTTTCTGTAGTACCAAGTTGCAACAATTTCAATTACCTAAATAATGTTTTTGAAAAATTTTACCATTTGACATTGAAAAAACCGGTCAAGTGCCAGTCGGACTCGCGTTCCAAGGGTTCCGTACATAAGTCCGACTCACGCTTGACTGCACATTTCTAATAGGTTTTCCTGTCATCTACAGGGTGACATTTGAGTCGTGATCAGTAATATGTTTTTTTTAACTCCATAAACAACGAGCAATTGAAGGAATGTTTACAAAAACAACATAACTGACTAAGCGGGCGGAGCGGCGGAAAGCGCCGAAATTCTAAAACGTAACAAATATAAGAGCCTCGGTAGAGAGTACCATTTTGTACCATTTGGTGTTGAAACTCTAGGTCCATGGGGTACCAGCGCGCATAAGTTGTTCGCAGAAATCGCGAAGCGTCTGGTTGACGTAACTGGTGACCAAAGAGCTGGCGGCTACCTCGCACAACGTATCAGTATTGCGATACAGCGAGGAAATGCCGCCAGCATCCTTGGTACAATGCCTCAAGGGCCTATTTTAGATTTAAGCTAGTTATTAATTTCGTTTAGTAGTACCACTGTATATATATTGTATGTAAATAAAAGATTTCACTGACTACTCTGATTGACACCTGAAACGATTAACAATGTTCTTAAAAAAGTGTCAACCGCTCTAAGCAGTTATGTTGTTTTTGTATACATCCCTTCAATTTAAATGCCCCTACTCTTTCTAAAATGAGACAAGTTTTTTTTTGTTTATTTTTTGTCATTTATTTTACTTTTATAAGTGGATTTAGGATACTACAAAGGCTTATTGGGATATTTAAATTAGTAAATGAATCGCCTCTTTGATTCGGAACTGTCATTGACATCAATCTTGTCATTTGTCCCAGTTAGAAATAAAATTTACTTATTTTTCATTTTAAATATCTTACAAAGTTGTTTAAATACCACATTGCCACTTTTAAAAGTAAAATAAATATAAAAAAAAAAATCTTGTCTGATTTTAGTAAGAGTAGGGGCATTAAATTGCTCGTTGTTTATGGAGTTACAAAAACATTACTGATCATGACTCAAATGTCACCCTGCATAAGTAAAGTACTATTTTGTGTATTTTTTTCAAAATTTTAGACCCAGTAGTTTCAGAGATAAAGGGGGGGAATGGTCGGACAGACAGGCAGACGCACAAGTGATCCTATAAGGGTTCCGTTTTTTCATTTTTAGGTACGGAATCCTAAAAAAACAGGTAATGTCACAGCCAAGGATGTCTGACAATGATTATGTTCTATATTAGTAATCTAATATATAAAAAATCTTGATGCAAAGTAGCTACAGTGTAATGTAAGCAAGTTAATTATTCCAGATTCCTGTACCATTGTCAGTTCAGGGCAATGGTTAGACATGGTGGTAGGTTTTGACACTCAAGAGCAATTTTTACCATAAACAGACCTTGAAACACTTGTGGTCGGTGCCACTCCTCAGGGCCAAGCACAAGCTCGTCCTTGATCTCATGGTCAATATACAGTCCGGCCTCTGCGCTCACTCCTCGCAGCATGCTGTCCTCACACTCCCACTCCTCCTTCACACACACCTCTCCAGGCTCCATCTTCACCCACACTGTCTCTAGTGACATGTTGTTGTGTGCTCACAAGCTGGTAACAGCGAGAACCTGCAATGCAAGTAGCATATGATTTGTGGAGTCTCACAATAATTAACATAGAAGGAATGTTGTGGTATTTCTTTAAATGTGTATTATTCAGGTGTCATTCTAGCAACCACGAAAAATAATAGAAGAAAAACAAAATTATACTTTAAAATATAGCAGAATAAGATCTGTACTATTGGGTCATGTACAAAGTTTATAAATAAAAGTGTTAGCAACACAATGAAAGAGTCATAAGAATAATAATAATCTTTTGATAAATATCCATTAGAAAATAACAAATAAAATACCAGTAACACTAGTTCCACAATGGCCTACATAGCCACCATGTCACATTATTTACTACTCGTTAAGAAACAAAATAATTCTAGACTAAATGGTGACACAAACTATACTAGGAGGCTAAAATAAAAGAAATCACAAAAATACCACTTGGCTTGATGTAAGGCCAAATGGGAGTATGTCCTGAAACTGTGCGCCACGACGCCTTGGGGCGCCGCAGACAATAAAGAGGGGCGCCGTAAGGCAATCTTCTTCACCATGTTATATACCTATTTCGAATGGGCTAGCTAGCAGGGGGGCTAAACATAAGCATTGAATGTAAGTACCTTTCTCGCTAGCCTCAGTAGTCTCGCTCGATCAACGAAAGCGTTAATCTAATTATTTATTCACTTGGCAAAAAATACAAACTAATTAACTAACATAACCTTAATAATTTGACAGCTTAAAGGCCAGTCCAGACGGGAACAATTTTTCGTCAATCCGATTAAATTGTCTGATCCAATCAGGTGGTATGTATTGGTATTGGCAAGTTCTGGTATGTATAGAAACGCCCCCGATTATGACCGATTTAAAGTAGCTAACACACTACCGATCCGCACCAAGGTCATTGTGGGACGCACCCATAAGTAAGAGGGAGAAAGAGATATCGCTTTCTCCCTCTTACTTATGAGTGCGTCCCACAATGACCTTGGTGCGGTGCGATAGTGTGTTAGCTACTTAATGTAGGTGCGGACCGTGCGGACGCAAGATTAACAATTTTTGACGTTAGTATTCGCGTCTGGGGACATTTTAAAAAAATGTAGAGCGCTCGAATATCACTATTAATCAAAAATTGCAGACGCATTTGATTATCTAAATCATCTTGTTTGGACTTCACTTTAATTGAAAAATTGGTGAGGAAATTGGAGTTTGACACCATGGACAGCTCGTTGAGACGTAATCTCTAAATACTAGCAAAAAGCAGAGCTTTGTAAGGGCTCGCGGAGTTTTTCTATTACCTAAACGTTCCGGACCGCGACTTTGATCCAATCCGAGGCTTGTTTCATGTTCGATCGAGTGGGTACGTAATAAGTCCGTTAAGAACGCAGCTATAAGTGAGAGCAAGAAAGAAATATGCTGTCCGGTACGCCTGTCTGTTACAGCTTTTCCTTTGTCCATCAAAAACGTGTCCAGACGACAAAATCAAATTGTCAATATCATCCACACGTAATAGGTATACAATTTCATAAGCGCTTATTACATCCTACACGGTCGCCCAGTACCCAGTACTTTTTGTAAGGAAGCCAACTGGCTTTCCTACATAATGTTGGGTCACCGAGCCAATGCCCTTGAATTTATTTATGCGACCACACCACACAATTGAGCGTAAAACTATCCCGTCTGTACACCTACTGGCGGTAATAATGCTGCTCCGCAAATAAACTTACGTATGATTTGCTCTCTTAAATGCTCATCAAGACGAGTGAGATGACCAAAACATCGTGTGCCTAATGTTGCAACAAACGTGAGTTCCACTATATACTGCCAGGGTTCAGCTACAGCTCTATCTTGAGTATCTCCCAAGTGCTCAAAAAGACGAGTCGGATGAGCAAAACAGCGTGTGCCTATGTTGTATAAAACCTGAGCTCCACTAGATACTGCCAGGGTTCAGCATCAGCTATCTTGGGTACTACTCTACCAAGTGATCATCATGACGAGTCGGATGTCCAAAACAGCGTGTGTCTATGTTGCACCAAACCCGAGCTCCACTAGTTACTGCCAGAGTTCAGCATCAGCTCTATCTTGGGTACTATACTCTCCTAAGTGCTCATCAAGACGTGTCAAATGACTAAAACAGCGAGTGCCTATGTTGCACCAAACCTGAGTTCCACTAGGTATAGCCAGGGTTCAGCATCAGCTCTATCTTGGGTACTACTCTCCTAAGTGCTCATCAACACGAGTCGGATGACCAAAACAGCGTGTGCCTATGTTGTATTAAACCCGAGCTCCACTAGGTACTGCCAGGATTAGCTGTCGTGCGAATGGGGGCTTAGGCTAAGCTCCATCGCACCGATTGACAGCTGTCATTTTCAAATTATGACAGTGGGCGGCAATGTAGCCAGCCGATGAAATAACAAAAATGCGGAAGCAGTGCTTTAAAAAGATACACATTTTTTAAGATTTTCATGGAAAAAGGTGCATTATATTACCTCACGCCCTTCATCTACCTCTAAAAAAGCGGAACCACATTAATTGAAATTCAATCTTAAAGGATTCCATTGCAAAAATTCATTGAAAAACACGGAAACATGGGACACTTGGCAACAT
This sequence comes from Cydia splendana, assembly GCF_910591565.1. Classification (NCBI taxonomy): domain Eukaryota; kingdom Metazoa; phylum Arthropoda; class Insecta; order Lepidoptera; family Tortricidae; genus Cydia; species Cydia splendana. The sequence continues at coordinate 1,062,526 of NC_085979.1, forward strand.
TGGCGCACGTGTGCGGCAGTCTGTAAGCTAGGATCGCACCGTTTTGACGGTTCGGTGCTATAGTGTGGAAGCCCACGCCAGTACGAGCTATTCCTAGAACCGCTCCAAGGTCGCGGTGCGGTGCGATAGTCTGTTAACGCTTTAATATAGACGATGCGAGAACTCGTATGCGAATTTTATTACATTGCGGTTTTTGATCGGTCGATTGAATTGGACGTACCTAACCAACAGTCCGCAATGTAACTAAAACCGCATGAGAGTTCGCGCGCCGTGTAAATCAGCCCTAAACTGTTTCTCGACATGACTGATCAGTTCATCGGCGTCACAGAACAAAACATACGAGTAAATTGACCTCCGCAGTGAATATACAGCAAGATTCAATGTTCCAGTATTTACAAAAACTTAATTGCTAAATTGCCGGTTCCGACCTGTCAAAAGTACGACGTGTGATTGCAAGTCTCCTGGAATTTTAATCTAAAGTGCAGCAACTTCTAAGAATCTGGCGAAAATATTACGTAAAAATACAAATCCATCTACCTAAAGCTGAATTAAAGTGTTTTCAGTGACAAATACAAGTGATTAGTGCAAGAAAACAGTGAAATACGAACAAGAACCGTATATATAAGTATAACAGTCACTACGTATAGATTGTCGAAGATTGACGTTTGACAGCTGGGGCTGCCACACGAAAATAACATAGACTTCCGACAGCTGTCAAAACATTACCTACCTACCCACAGTTTCAGTTATAAGACTTCACAAGTGTAAACAAAATGGAAAACCAAATTATGGACACTATCATGGCGAAACTTGAAGAGCAGTTTAAAAAACAAACAGAAAGCATTACAAAATCCATCACTGACAATATTTCTGCCACTATAGACGCTAAATTAAAACCACTTTTGGCGGAAAATCAAGAACTGAAAAAAGAGGTTGTTACCCTGAAAACGAAGATAAAGTATATGGAATTAGAGCAAAAGAAAAATAATATAATAATATATGGGTTAGAAGAATCGGAGAGTAACCACACGCAACTTCTGGAGAAAGTTTTAGAAACCCTTAATACTGCAAATGAGAAAGCAGACATAGAGAAATGGGACAAATGGGAAATAAGCAATGTTCGTAGACTAGGGAAGCCTGTCAAAGATAAACATAGGCCTATCCTTATTTCTGTAACCCTTGCATGGAGAAAATTTGAACTGTTTAAAAACAAGAAACTTCTACCAAAAAATGTTTATGTCAGCGAAGATTATCCTAAAGACATTTTGAACAAAAGGAAAGAACTTATAGCACAACAACAGGAAGAGATAAAAAAGGGAAAGCAGGCATACATTCGCTTTGACAAGTTGATTATAACAGACACGCCTGGAAATACTCGCGAAAAAAGGAAGCGTGTTAGTACTGTTTCACCCCAGAATCAGGACAAACCTGGGCAGCCAGAAGTAAGGGAGGAGCCCAAGAGGATGAACAGGAATAGCATGAAAGACTACCTAGTAAGACCAATGGCTGAACCCACACCTGGACCATCTTCAAAAAACTAACAAGTAACAACAAAAACCGGAAATCAAAATCAAAACAACCAACTGATCACAAAGAAAAACAACAAAAACAACCTCCCCCAAGCCGGCTGGTCCCCGTGGGGGAAAACGACCAACACCCTCCATTTAAGAAAAAGAAATAAACAACAACAACATATAAAACAACAACAACAACATAAAGATTGGAGGAGGCCTTTGCCACCTGGCAAACGGACACACAAAAAAAAAAAGGAATTAGGGAAATATATGAACCAGAAATGTATTGTCCGAGTAAAAAGGCTAAATAAATAAATAAATAAATAAATAAAATTGCTAAATAGGGGATATTACTGCAATGTTCTGCCGCCAGAGTGCAGCACTACCGACTCAGTAAATTCATAGACTAACTTATACATACTGTGCCTTAAACTGTTTTTTGACAAGTTTTCACAGACAATAAATTATGACATTGATGCATCAAGGCGGTTTGTTAACAAGGGCCTACCGGTAAACGCGAAAATCGAGATTTAGTTATCTGCCTCTTTATCGCTCGAATATTCAAGAGTGATAGAGAGATTAGATAACGAAAATCGATTTTCTTGTTTCGCGGTAGGCCATGTGCTTGACGTGACGTGTGATGTGTCAATGTGGTTTGTTTACTGTATGTGCCACAAAGGTGCCACCTACGCAGAGCTTTGCCTAATATTACCTATTGGGAATCAAACCGAGCGAAGCGATATGGGTCAGAATCCAAAATTTTAACCCACTTTTGTATTCATCGTTGTTAGCACATAGTACATTAGCACGAATTTTAATTCATAATTTTTCTAACAGATGGCGCTAGTAGTAATACAAAATGTTATTCCATTATTTTATTTTTTTAGGTTTATAAAATTATATTTTTATGTTTGATAACACATCTAGACATGCATTTAAATTACTATGTTAAATTTCAAACCTAACAGTGCGATAGTTTTTCCGTAAAGTGTACCACAAGAATGCATAGTTTGTCGAATAGTGATAATTATATATCTATGTTGACACCAATTTCTTTTCTGATCAAATGGGTCGATTTGGACATCCCGTGTACCTTTCGGAAGTTTCGGATGATCGGAGGGCCTACCGCGAATCACATTCGACGTGTTACCTCTCTGTCGCACTTATAATTCGTTTGCAAGTGTGACAGGGAGGCAATACTTTGAACGTGGTTCGCGGTAGGCCCTCGTATCACAGGTTATTAACTAGTTACTTTGGATTGGATCACAGACCAACCCCACACTACAGGCGCTGTTCTGTGAATTGGATCCGCTATCAGTCAAAAGATTACACTATTACATCCTCCGCGCCCACGCCAGTACGAGCTATTCCTAGGACCGCTCCAATGTCGCACAGTGGTGCGATAGTGTGTTAAGGCTTTTACAGCTGCACTGTCAGTGTCATTACACTGTCAAAGTCAAATTATTGAGGTTAGCTTAGCATATCTATAGCGTTGCACGCTGATACGGTCGTTTTGTTGTGTTATTTTTGGGACTATTGAAGTATTCTTGCGCTCCGCACGGTGGCCGCGATGGACGTGATGCACGCGTGTCGCTGCTGCCTGCGGTGTCCTCCAGACAAGGACCTGACGACGCCGTACACACATCTCGGCAAAACGGAGATATATGCCGACATGATCGAACAGTGCTACGATATACATGTAAATACTACAATTCCGTTGGTGTATGTGACCTTACACTAGCCTACAATTGCGTTAATTGACAATTGTTTGAATGTGCAGCTGGTGGTGGGCGGCCCGGGCTCGTGCGGCATCTGCTCGGCGTGCGTGGGCCGCCTGCGAGACGCGAGCGACTTCAAGCTGCAAGTGCAGCGCAGCCAGGCGGAGCTGCAGGCGTGGCTGCAGTTAGAGAGTATCAAAGGTAAAAGGAGCACATATCAAACAAGTAGTGAATTTTGGTCATTCTGTTTGAGTTCTGTGCAGCAGTACATTAAATAACTATGTTACAATAACACTTGATTTGCACTCGATGGTGGCACCATACTCTCTCCTGACTACTTATTGCTTTTGGAGCATACATTTATCAGGAAGATGATGTGATTTGTGTTCTGTTTGTTTGCTCTAGAGGAAGAATCTGCCATCGAGCCAGAGAATCCAGAAATGCAGGAGGAAGAAGGGACCAGTGAGCCTGTATCAGGTGAGTCTACTCCTCTTCAATGAACATTACTAATCATTATTTTTGTATATTAAGCTGACAAGCAGTAATATCAATTGATGTTGTCTGTGTAGCAATCTTCAGATAATATCATTGCTAAGCATTAGAAGACACATGTATGTGCTTGTCTAAGGTGTTGACATTGTGTTCCGAGACCACATCTTCTGGCAGTTTGTTCCAAACCCTCACTACTTGGTTGCTAATGAGAATTAGATTTGCAGTAGTGTTTACTAGGTTTGAATACCTTGTGGCTGAACTAGCCTGTTGCTTATAAACTTGTATGTTTGCTTCAGGTGAAGAGCCCCCGGTCAAACCGGAGATGCTGGAACAAGATGAAACACCAAAACTACTGGGAAAAAAAATTCCCACTAGTTACCACCAACTCGACTTGGTGGTAACTACTGGGAATTTTTATTCCCAGTAGTTACCACTGGTAAAAGGTGGGAATATTTTTTCCCAGTAGTTACCACCAAAATATTGTTAGAATTCAATACTAATAAAAACAGTATAAATAGTATAGTATAACTGTAGCGTGCTGTAATAAATTATTATGTGTCAGTGATTCAGTAAACTGCTTTAAAAGTGATCAAAAATATTAAAACAGTTTTTCCGGTATAAGTGTAAAAACTAAAATAGAAGAGTCTCATTCTAGAAATTAACTTATTATCCGAATTAAATTTAATTTATTAACTGTAAATTGAATTACATATTTATACAAACGAACAAACAAATCAGTCAAAATCCGATAGAACTGATTTCATTTTATTATTTACAGCTACTTCTTTTCGTTCTATTATAAGACGACGCAGAGCTGGAATATGTAGGTATTCATAAGAAAGAGAAAATAAGAAAGGGCATGGTTGTTATTACAACCGCTTAGGGCGCCCTTCGGATGGGCTGACTGCTCGGACTATCCAGTATAGGCTCGCATTCCAATTACGCTCGGGTAGTACATCGCTCGGTCATGTTACGCTGGTTGGCTCGATTGCTTAAACACCCACGCTAGCGGGATGGTAATAACACTCTACCAGAGGGGCAAAAGGTACTTCGTACTTATACATTCGTACACTTCGGATTAAGTTTTTTGTATTTAACTTTTATTCTTTTGGAAAATATGTTCTCAATCGAAATACGAATTCAGTTCTGTCGGTTTTTGACTGATTTGTTTGTTTGTGTGTATAAATATGTTATTCAATTTACAGTTCATAAGATAAATTTAATCCGAATAATAATTTAATTTCTACTTAACTAGAACGAGACACTTCTATTTTAGTTTTTACACTTATACCGGTAAAACTGTTTTGATATTTTTGATCACTTTTAAACTAGTTTACTGAATCACTAACTGACACATAATAATTTATTACGGCACGCTACATTTATACTATACTATTTATACTGTTTTTATTAGTATTGTTTCTAACAATATTTTGGTGGTAACTACTGGGAAAAAAAATTCCCACCTTTTACCAGTGGTAACTACTGGGAATAAAATTTCCCAGTAGTTACCACCAAGCCGAGTTGGTGGTAACTAGTGGGTTTTTTTTTTCCCAGTAGTTACCAGTGGTAAAAGGTGGGAAAGAAATTCCCAGTAGTTACCACTGGTAAGAACTTGGTGGTAACTAGTGGGAATAACCCGTTTGTTTCAGATGAAGAGCTCCTAGTCAAGCCAGAAATAAAAGTAATCGAAATAAGATATAATGACATGTGTTAATTTTTGTAGCTACCTATTGCACTCCGGGCTATATTAAGTAGATTGTTTAATATAAGAATTTTAAGATCCATTATACAATAAGTACCCCAACTTAAGTGCCTACCCACTACCCACGTCGTCATACTCGATGGATACTCAGCCCGGGGTCCGATTGGCAACTAATCGCAAAAATTGCCGTAGGCGCTAGTTTTTACGAAAACGACTACCATTTGACCTTCCAACCCATAGGAGAGACTAGGCCTTACTGGGAATAGTCCGCTTTCCTCACGATGTTTCCTTCACCGTGTGCTGCATAAAAATACATTGTTTCAAGCATTCTTTTTGTCTAAATACTTATACCAAACTCTATCGCGATAATCCACGCTCGACAATTCGAGTCTATAATACCTACTGTTAAATTTTAAATGTATGACACAGCCTGAAGTAGAGTTGTTGTTGTAGTGGAGGAGCGGGCAGTCAAGTCGGAGGTGTCGGACGCGGCGAGTGACGAGGACTGCGTGTCGGGTGAGTACTGCGACACCACGAGTCATTCCCACTAGTTACCACTAAGTTCTTACCAGTGGTAACTACTGGGAATTTCTTTCCCACCTTTTACCACTGGTAACTACTGGGAAAAAAAAAACCCACTAGTTACCACCAACTCGGCTTGGTGGTAACTACTGGGAAATTTTATTCCCAGTAGTTACCACTGGTAAAAGGTGGGAAACCGAGTTGGTTGGTGGACCGAGCAGTCAGCCCATCCGAAGCGCTTTATAAGCTGGTTTAGTAACAACCATATAAACCTGGCCTGTACTTATTTAGCCTGACTAAATTATGAATATTTAGTTCTGCGTCATATTATATTAGAACGAAATGAAGTAGCTTAGCTATCAGTATTGGAATATTTATTAGTATTGGAATCAAACAAAATTTTGGTGGTAACTACTGGGTTTGTTGTACAGTAGTTACTAACGGTAAAAGGTGGGAATAAAATTGTCAGTTATTACCACTGGTAACAACTTAGTAGTAACTAGTTGGAATAGCCCTAACACTACGATACTACTGCACATATTACGATACGAGCCACACTACATTATACTTACGTAAGTACGTACGTACGACTCATATTCATTATGGTATGTACCACCCATACTCGTGATTATATAGCGAGGATATTTTTAGTTTGCATGTAGCGGAGATGAGAATGTTAAGATGGATGTGGGGCGTGACGAGAATGGATCAGGATAAGGGATGAGTATATAAGAGGAAGCCTCACAGTAGCAAAAGTAAGGGCGAATCGCCTAGCGTGGTACTGGCCTGTGATGCGGAGGGATGAGTCATGTGACGAGAAAGGTATTACGAATAAATGAGGATGGAAGTAAGACAAATGGAAAACCGAGGAAAAGATGGATGGACTGTGTGAGAGATGATATGATACGAACGCAAGTGAATGAACAGCACAGATGACGGATGACAGAGAAGTCTGGAAGAAAAAGACATGCTGCGCCGACCCCAAGCGAATGGGATAATTGCAAGTGAAAGATGATGATGATGATAGTTGTGTTTGTCATAACCGGTTAAAATAAAAATATTTGATGATGATAAATGATACGCGATATAACACTTACAACCTGTTTAAATTGTTTTGTAAATGTGTGTTTCAGTGTGTTCGGAGGGCAGCGCCGCCCGCGCCAGGGAACAGCTCGCGATGGCTTGTACCGTGGTGCTCGAGCGCCTCCGCGGCGACGCGACTGTTCACAGTGGAGGCAAACCATACCGCTGCGAACACTGTGGCAAGCATTTCATGAACAAGTCTGTTTTACGAGAACACATTCAACTCGCCCACTCATTGACCGGACAGAAATCATTTGCTTGTGATTTTTGTAGTTCTACGTTTCAAACCGATTTAGAGTGTAGCCACTGTGATTACAAATTTAGTCGAAAGTCAAACTTACAACAACACCTGATGATACATACTGGGGTGAAGCCATTTCAGTGTAGGCACTGTGATTCCAAATTCAGTCGTAAGTCACACTTACAAAGACACCTGACGATACATACTGGGGCGAAGCCATTTCAGTGTAGCTACTGTGATTACAAATGCAGTCAGAAGTCAGACTTACAAAAACACCTGATGATACATACTGGGGCGAAGCCATTTCAGTGTAGCCACTGTGATCACAAATGCAGTCTGAAAGCACACTTAAAACTACACCTGATGATGCATACTGGGGCGAAGCCATTTCAGTGTAGCCACTGTGATTCCAAATTCAGTCGTAAGTCACACTTACAAAGACACCTGATGATACATACTGGGGCGAAGCCATTTCAGTGTAGCCACTGTGATTACAAATGCAGTCTGAAGTCAGACTTACAAAGACACCTGAGGATACATACTGGGGCGAAGCCATTTCAGTGTATCCACTGTGATTCCAAATTCAGTCGTAAGTCACACTTACAAAGACACCTGACGATACATACTGGGGCGAAGCCATTTCAGTGTAGCCACTGTGATTACAAATGCAGTCAGAAGTCAGACTTACAAAAACACCTGATGATACATGCTGGGGCGAAGCCATTTCAGTGTAGCCACTGTGATCACAAATGCAGTCAGAAAGCACACTTAAAACTACACCTGATGATACATACTGGGGCGAAGCCATTTCAGTGTAGCCACTGTAATTACAAATGCAGTCTGAAGTCAGACTTACAAAGACACCTGAGGATACATACTGGGGCGAAGCCATTTCAGTGTAGCCACTGTGATTCCAAATTCAGTCGTAAGTCACACTTACAAAGACACCTGACGATACATACTGGGGCGAAGCCATTTCAGTGTAGCCACTGTGATTACAAATGCAGTCAGAACTCAGACTTACAAAAACACCTGATGATACATACTGGGGCGAAGCCATTTCAGTGTAGCCACTGTGATTACAAATGCAGTCTGAAGTCAGGCTTACAAAGACACCTGATGATACATACTGGCGAGAAGCCTTTTCAGTGTAAACGCTGTGATTACAAATGCAGTCAGAAGTCACACTTGCAACGACACCTGATGATGCATACTGGGGTGAAGCCATTTCAGTGTAGCCACTGTGATTACAAATGCAGTCAGAAGTCAGACTTACAAAAACACCTGATGATACATACTGGGGCGAAGCCATTTCAGTGTAGCCACTGTGATTACAAATGCAGTCTGAAGTCAGACTTACAAAGACACCTGATGATACATACTGGCGAGAAGCCTTTTCAGTGTAGCCGCTGTGATTACAAATGCAGTCAGAAGTCACACTTGCAACGACACCTGATGATGCATACTGGGGTGAAGCCATTTCAGTGTAGCCACTGTGATTACAAATGCAGTCAGAAGTCAGACTTACAAAAACACCTGATGATACATACTGGGGCGAAGCCATTTCAGTGTAGCCACTGTGATTACAAATGCAGTCGGAAATCAAACTTACAAAAACACCTACTGAAACATACTGGGACGAAGCAATTGAAATGTAGCGATTGCGACTACAAATGCAGATTGAAATCATATTTAAAAAGACACCAGACGATGCATACTAAGGCGAAGACATAACAATGGCATTTGCGGTTCCATGTGTCGTCAGACTGTAGACTTGCGAAATCACCAAAAGATACATTCAGTAGAGAAGCGGTACAAATGTAGTCTGTAGTAGAAAAGATACTTAGTTTAGAATAGAATAGAATAGAATAGATTTATTCGTAAGCACAAACAATCGGAACAGTACATAGTATAAAAGAAAACACAAAATAAGATTAAAGTGCCACGAAATGGCCCCATCTCAGCATGTTGCTGGTGGCTTCCAGCGCTGATCTTCCGATGAGACCATCAAGTGAGAAGAATCACGGAAGGTAACAGACAAGAAGAAAAAAGACAGAAATAACATACAGTAAACAGTTAGTTAAATAAGAAAAAAGTTACAAGCAAGAAGATACAACATAACGACTATTTACAAAGATTATTAATTAATACAAAAACAAGCATCGTGCTCTAAATCGCTGTATCGATCCGGTCCGACCATATCTTGGTCTCGACTGATCAGAAGCGCCATGAATTGTGGTATAGTATAGGGAGACAGATTGTTGAGTTAGTAGTTCAGTAGTAAACGGACCATTAGATAGAGCGCATGTGTTTAATTTAATAAACCCCTCTACTCCTCTCGTCACCTCATGGCGACCGTGACACGTTTTGCTTACTAAGACTTTTTACTACTCGCGGACAATGGCTAGTCACCTTCGGAAACCGCTCGTGCGCACGCGCAGTCACGTTACGGACAGCAAAATTAAATATCGTAAACATGGGGAAACAATGTTCCAAGTGTGTTTGTGAGCAGAAGAACGAGGAGGCCGTAATAAATCAACACGGCGACGGCGGCCGCGCGGATTTAGACGCCGAGACCCACCATTACAACATAAATATTATGGTGGCCACGCTACTGGCCATCTGCGTCGCAACCATCATCATCCTCGGGATTCGACAATACTTCAAGTACCACCGTGGAATGGTACAGCGGGAGCTGACCAGGTTCAATCGCATGCGACAACGAGCATCGTTGGTCCGACGTCTCCGGGGCCAGCAGCCAGCCGATGAGCAGCAGGAGCAGCCGGCAGAGCCAGCACCCATCTGAAGGCCATGTCGTAAGAAGACAGCGATTTTAATTTAGATTAACATAAAAAGGTCCGTATATTTTAAGTTTTATTATGCCAGATAATTACAGATAATTAAGTAATTTCCTTATGTACGAATGAATTTTATAAATGTCAACTGACCTTCGGTCCATATATGAGCAATTGGAAAATATAAGAATTTCACTAAGAAAATTAGGTAAGCGAAGGGAAAAGTACCAAGAAAATGTTCACGTAAAGTTTCAACGCGCTACTGAATTATATGAATGTTACAAATCGATTATATTAAATGAAAGTGAATGTTCTGAAGAATATTGTTTAGGTTATATATTAGATATTTTAGTATATAGGATCGAAGAATCCTATGAGAAAATTAAGACTTATTGTAAGTTAGATACGAACATATCGGGCAAAAAGCCCACTATTTCTGAAACTACTTGTAAACAAACTAGAACAATGGAGAAATTTGACTTAAAAACGGCGGCAAATTTGGTTCCTGTTATGGACGGAAAAGAAGAGACAGTAGAAAAAATTATAGATAGTGTCGAATTATATAAGGATTGTCTCAAGGACTCGGCATGTAAAAAATTATTGGTTAGTTTTGTTCTTAAGACTAGATTGACTAAATCAGCGAAACTTAAGTTAAAGCAGGAGTATAGCTCGTGTGATGATTTAATTAAGGACATGAAAGTGTTTTTGCTAACAAAAAAGTCGCCAAATGCGTTACTCACGCAAATAAACAACATTTCCCAAAGTGATATGTCCATTGCGCAATATGGCGCTAAGCTAGAGTCACTCTTTGTTGACCTTACAATTTCGCAGGCCGATGCAAACGAGAAAGCTTACGAAATTTTAAGGCCACTTAATGAAAATATGGCTATCAAAAAATTTGCAGATGGGCTAAGGAATAGGCGTTTGAGCACTATCATATCAGCACGTAATTACACAGAGCTTAAGGACGCTATTCGAGCAGCAGAGGACGAAGAGACGTCCCAACCTCAACCATCGACTTCTAACTCGTCGGTGATGCACATGCGAGGTAAGTCGTATCGACAACCGGCTCGAGGGCGTGCAAGTTACTCGAATAGAGGTTTCAGGGGTAACCAACATTATAATTATAAGCCTTTTACGCATTATAATAAGACGTACAATAATTACCGCGGCAACCAAAATTATCGCGGTACCCAATTTCGAGGCACTTACACACAATCGAGTCGCGGGCGAGCTGCCCGTGGTAGGGGATATTATCATAACAATAATATTCACATGGCTCAACAGGGAGAGGCACCCGTAGTGCCACCCACAGACAACAATACATCCAGCCGAAATAAGTTTTTTCGAGACTAAAGGATACATTTTAACGGTTGATTTAAATAAAGCCAATTATACCTTCTTATATGTAGGCAATAACAAGTGTTCCCATCTCTTAGATACCGGTGCATCGTTGTCAGCAATTTGTACACGTGCACTTCCGAGAAATACACCCGTATATACGGATCGGATTGTTATAAATGGAATAGGTGGTAAAATATATTCTGAGGGATATGTTTACATTACATTAGAGGCTCCAAATGGGTTTCAACTCAATCATAAATTTTATATCTTCGATTCTTTACCTTGTAAATCTGATGGAATTCTGGGACAAGATTTCTTTTATAAATTCAAAACTGTGACTTTTGACTTAGAAAATTCGATTTTGATTTTGAAAAATGACTTAATTTCATACCAACTCAGTATGATACATACACCTTCTGTAAGTGAGGATTTCTTGAAAATACCAGCACGTAGCGAATCTATACATTATATTAAATACGAAAATTTAACCGAAGATAGTGTTATTTTTCCGCAGGAAATTCAGGAAAATATATTTTTAGGCAGTACGATAGTATCGCCAAGGGAAAACATCATACCAATTAGAATACTTAATACTAGCGAAAACGATGTGAGCATTCCAATTTTTAAACCTAAATTAGAATCATTAAATAATTATACAGCTTGTACATTTAATAAATGCGACTCAACTTCAAGTCGAGCTGATGTGTTGTTATCGCAACTGAAATTGGATCACTTGCATTCTGAGGAACGCCGGACGATAGAGTCTATATGCACTAAATATGCTGACATCTTTCATTTGCCTGGGGACATGTTGACAACAACAAAGATATATGAACAGTCTATTAATTTAAAACAGAATGCTAAGCCTGTATACACTAAGCCGTATCGTATTCCACATTGTCATAAAACAGAGGTAGAAAAACAAATTAAAGATATGTTAAAAAATGATATCATAGAAGAGGCTCAAAGTGAGTGGTCGAGCCCTATTTTGCTAGTACCAAAAAAATCTGATAAGTCTGGAAATAAATCGTGGAGATTAGTTATCGATTATAGAAAGGTCAACGACACAATACAGGATGATAAATTTCCTTTGCCTAATATAAATGAAATTTTAGACTCGTTATCAGGAGCTATTTATTATACACATTTAGATCTTAGCCAATCATACTATCAAGTAAAATTAGCTCCGGAAAGCCGAAAACTAACTGCTTTTACGACTAGCACTGGGCAATGGCAAATGAAACGCCTCCCTCAAGGGATGAAAATTTCACCTAGTGCGTTTTCACGTGTTATGACTGTGGCAATGTCAGGACTAAATTATGAGAAATGCTTCATTTATTTAGATGACCTCGTTATATTTGGAAGAAATTTAGATACTCACAACAAAAATTTACTATCCGTATTTGATAGATAGCGAAAAGTTAACTTAAAATTAAACCCGAGTAAATGCCAATTTTTGAAAAAAGAACTTTTGTATTTAGGTCATATTGTTACCAAAGACGGGATAGCCCCCGACCCAAATAAAATAAAAGCTATTCAAAATTACCCGACCCCCACTGATGCTGATGCCGTTCGCAGATTTGTAGCGTTTTGCAACTATTATAGAAAATTTATTAAGAATTTTGCTAGCATAACATGTCCATTAAATAAACTTTGTAGAAAAAATGAACCTTTTGAATGGACTACGGAGTGTGATCAATCATTTAATTTATTAAAATCAAAATTAATGTCACCCCCAATCTTGCAATATCCAGATTTTTCAGAAAACAATAAATTCGTTCTACAATGTGACGCTTCCGGTTTAGCCGTAGGCGCGGTTTTGTGTAATTCAGATTTAAGACCCGTTGCTTACGCCAGCAGACCTTTAAATAAGGCTGAAAAACAATATCCGACTATTCAGAAAGAATTGACAGCTATAGTATGGAGTGTAAAATACTTTAGACCGTATTTATTCGGGAAGACATTCACTATAATGACTGATCACAAACCACTGATTTATTTGTTTGGTATGAAAGATCCAAGTAGTAGATTATTAAAATTTCGGTTGACTCTTGAAGAATACAATTTTGATATAACATACGTAAAGGGTTCAGAAAATGTCATCGCGGATGCATTATCTAGAGTAACAATAACATCAGAGGAATTGAAAGAGATGAATGAAAAGCTTTTCACGGTGATGACAAGAGCGAAGAGAAGGAAGGAAGAGGAGAGTAAGGTAAAGACTGACAGTATCCCTAATAGTGCCCAAGATAAGCGGCTTGATCAACCGCGAATCGTGGAAATATTAAGGATACCGAATGATTCCGTGGAGATGGTTTTGTCAGATGAGTATAAAATTAACCAACTACGAAATAAAAGAGAGATAGATGCAGAATGGGAGTGTTTTGCATTTACGAATAATAAAAAAATATTATATATAAATCTCAGTTATTCAACACAATTCACGCGAGCCGTATTTGTGGAAAAATTGAGTAAATTTAGTAAAACAATTAATGTCGACAAAATATGTATGATAATTAAAAGAAGTGAAAATGAAGAATTCATGAAACAATTGTTAAATGAAATACAATGTAAAAATAAATATGAAGGGCCCAAGATTTTAGTGTTGAGAGGAGTTACGAGAGTAGAGAGTGAAAGAGATATTAAACATATACTAAATGACTATCATCTTTTGCCTACCAGCGGTCATGCTGGGGTGCGAAGAATGACAAATAATATTAAACGGAAATTTTACTGGCCAGGAATAGATAGAGACGTAACAGAATTTGTTCGAACATGTGAAAAATGTCAAAAAATGAAACATTCAAGGCACACAAAAGAGCCTATGGTGGTGACGACCACCGCAACTTATGCCTTAGAGAAAATATTTTTAGATATAGTTGGTCCTGTCGATAGGGACGATAGCGGTAATAACTATATACTTACATTACAATGTGAGTTAAGTAAATTCGTGGAAGCGTATCCATTAGCGAATAAGGAGACTAAAACAGTAGCTAGAGCATTAGTTAATAATTTTATTTTAAGGTTTGGAATTCCAAAATGCATAACAACAGATAGGGGTTCAGAATTTATTTCATCGGCCATGACAGAAGTATGTAAATTACTAGAAATTGAAAAATTAAATTCCACAGCATACCATCACGAAACAATAGGAGCATTAGAAAATTCACATAAAAATTTAGGCTCATTTTTACGCATACAATGCGACCAACATCCTGAGACATGGAGTCATTGGCTTCCTTTTTGGTGTTTTTGTTACAACAATACAGTTCACACAGCAACCAAATATGCCCCTTACGAACTAGTGTTCGGAAAACCTTGTGAAATTCCAAGTAGATTAAGTAATTTTGTAGAACCATTGTATAATGTTGATAACTATAGTTTAGAATTAAAGTACCGTTTACAAGTGGCGCATAAAGATGCGCGCGAAAACCTGTTAAAAGTGAAAATGGACCGTAAAAGTGCATACGACAAAAAACTTAATCCAGTGACATACAAGTGTGGTGATAAAGTGTTAGTGCGTAACGAAACCGGTGGAAAACTTAACTGTTTGTACGACGGCCCTTACGTTGTTTTAGAAGATAAGGAACCTAATGTCATCATACAAAAATGTAACAAACATGAAACGGTTCACAAAAATAGAACTAAACTTTTTGTACCTAGCATTTAAGGTGTTAATTTTACTTAATTGTAATTGTAGTGTAATTGTACGTAACTTCAAAGAAAAATGTTATTGTCAAACATTTTTCTTTGCCAACTACCCCTGTAATGTGGTATAGTATAGGGAGACAGATTGTTGAGTTAGTAGTTCAGTAGTAAACGGACCATTAGATAGAGCGCATGTGTTTAATTTAATAAACCCCTCTACTCCTCTCGTCACCTCAGAATATACCCACTGCAAGTACGCAAGCCGATGTGCATACGTGGTACAAATCTACCTAAGAACAAAATATTTCTTCCAAAAACCCGAGTGTAGTTCAAAAATAGTGAGAAGTGTGATCCGCCAGTTACCGGTGGAGCATGTGTCGGGTGTGGGCTGTGTGATGTGTGTGTCGTGGTTCCCTTGCACGCGCGTGCACGATGTGTTCCCGGTGTCGTGCCGGCGTGTGTCGCGCAGGACGAGCGAGTGCCGTGTGTCGCGGCGAGAGGCTGCTCGCTAGCCGAGGGGCTCCAACACACACGACACTGGACTGTATGCAGAATAATAATTTGAACGTGTTTTGTAATATATAATATTATTAGTATTCTATTCATATTAGTTCTAAACATTAATAGTGGAGTACAAAGTAACCACGTATTTATATTTTCTAACACGCAGCGGCCTCAAGTCGCAGTTGGCACCACGACCTTCGAGAATTCTAAGTATAGATTATCTCTGTCACTCAACACTCACGACACTGGCCTGTATGCACAATAATAAGTTGAACGTGTTTTGTAATATATAATATCAAATACATAAATGTAATGTGTTGTTTTTATTCTGTTTAATTTCCCACATCCAGCTGTACCGCTGTGGTGGATGGTAACAAGTTCCTCAGCAGCCCCGCTCCGGCAGGACGACTCCTTTTCCAATTTCAACCTTGTAATTTTTAAATATATTTTGACCTGTTGTACAGTAACTATAATTTCTAAATTCTAAAACAAACGAATGCTAATTCCTCTGCCGGAACCGCGACCCGGCAGGATTATAAACGACCACGTGGAAGATATTCTGCGGGATCGGAAGCCCTAGTCGCGGGACGTCTCCGGGCCTCGACGAGTATGCAAGTACCAGTAAGTACACTCACGCTCCGTGATTGTTACGCCTCTTAGCTAGGGATTGCAAACCGGATTGATTTTCAATCCGGCCGGATCCGGCCGGATTTTGGCCTCAATCCGGCCGGATCCGGCCGGACCGGATCCGGTTAGGTATAAGGATATTAAGGTTAATTAAATGACATATTTTTCAAGTTTTATGCGTTATATGAGAAACAAAGGTTACAAGTTACAAATGTATTCATAAAACAAATATTTGAAGTTAATAAGAAATAACTTTTTAACAATAAAATAAAACTAAGTGCTGATTTAGACGGCGCGCAAACTCGCATGCGATTTTAGTTACATTGCGGACTGTTGGTTACGTCCAATTCAACCGACAGATCAAAAACCGCAATGTAATGAGTAATGAAACTCGCATGCGAGTTTCATTACATTGCATCGTCTAATTGAGCCCTAAGTATTAAAAAGTGTCACAATGTCAGTCTCAATTTAAAAACAAAATTTGAAATCTAAGTCATTTATTAATTTTATTATATTTAATCATTCACATTCTGCTCATATTTACGTTTACAATATACCTAATTATAAATTAGATTAGATTCCAAAGGCTGTTAATGGGATAATTATGGGATGGGAATTGGAACTCCTTGAAAGGCCAAGTTTTCGTAACTGTTCTTTGATGGAATTATTTCTAACGCTTGACATCCATTCTAGTAACAAGATATTTTACTTTTAACCAAAATTATATGTAATGCGCTCCAATATTATCTTGCTTAAAAATAGTTTTATAGCCTAAATCATAAATAAATAAATAATCCATGAATAAGTATTTGGGGACAATCTTATACAGATCGACCTTACTCGTAGCCCCAAGCAAAGCTTGTACTATGGATAGTATGGATACTAGCTAGCTGGGTAGTACTACTAGACGACGAGATATATACGTACCTATAGTATATTGATAAATACATGCTTATATACATAGAAAACACCCATGACTCAGGAACAAATATCTGTGTTCATCACACAAATAAAAGCCCTTACCGGGATTCAAACCCAGGACCATCGGCTTCATAGGTAGGGTCACTGAATGGTCACTACCCAGCACTAGGCCAGACCGGTTGTTATACATGCCTTCCATGGCATCTCCATCCTTTAATTTTTACTTCTAAGTATTTAAGTAATCGTCGTATCGTGCCGATTCGTGCCACCAACATGAAAGAAGAGGAACTCCTCTTCTGTTCTCAATCATCGTCATATTAAATATCTTCTTATTTGACTAAATTTGGACTTTTTCATTCGTTCTTTATTCTGTTTAACTTCTTTCTTCTATCCGTCGCCTTTATCTCACCTAAAACGCACAGTAGGTGCTGTGTGCGGTATTCTTTTCTATTTTCCCGGATCCGGTCCGGATCCGGTGATTTTAACCGGATCCGGTAGCTCCAAAAAAGTGCCGGATCCGGCCGGATTACCGGATCCGCCGGACCGGATTGCAATCCCTACTCTTAGCGTTCTAGCTAAATTGGATATTCCATAGCGTAAGTATGGAACAACAAATTAATTTGACTCAGACACCCTGAGTGAAACCTACACGCCGAGTATATACACTTGCATTAGATAGGTACATCAACGAGTCATGAAATGATTAACTTTGTATGTCGATGAAGTCATGAATGATGGGAGACACTGACACTTGTGCTTCAACGTGCACGACGCGTTGCCGTGCTCCAAAATGCTGGCAACCTTGGAATGTACCGACTTTTTAATAAGGCAACCTAATAAGTTAATACAGTTCAATTAAGACAAAAATACCTTTCATTTGCTATAATTTACGATTATATAACTGATGAGGTGATGAGGGTATAAAACACCACTTACATTTTTATACCTGGCAACTCACACTTGGGCAGAGGGGAAAGTAGGCAACCTTTACTCTTTCAATTCTGTTGGGTAATATTCTCTTAACTAGTGCACGTATTTTTAAAATAACAAACGAGGGAAGTAGATTTTATAAGTTTATTAAAAATATTAATTACTTATTTAATATTATCATCAGTACGCAATTACTAGGCAACATATTTGCGATGTGTCAATGTGAATATTATCTATCATTTTTTCTTATCACTAATAAATAACAGATGACTGTATATATTTCTTATGCCGTATCTCGCACAGGGGAATGATAAAGCATAGAGGCGATACCATAAAGGTATACCTTACCATTTGCATACATAAAGGCGTTATACCAGTTATATCTCCGCTCCTTCTGCGTTGCTGCTGTGTGGGGGCTCCATGAGTATATAAGTAGTGTGAGCGCGGCGCAGTACTGGTGTCTACTCTGTGGCGCCGCTCGACGACAACATGTCGCCGACGTGACAGCCCGGGACGGTCGAGAGAGAGGGTGCTATGCGACAGCGAGTGTGTAGGAATGGTAAGGAAAAGAAGTAGCATAGAATAATACTCTTTATTTAAGGAATCAATTAATTTAATTCTAGTAATTGTAGTGAAATACACAGTCACTCTTTATACGAGTATTTTCTAACGCGCATCAGCCTCCAGTCGCAGTGGACACCGCGACCTTCGTTTGTGTAGATATCCCCATCTCTTTTACTCCAGTATTACAAGAGCGAGAGATACATAATATGCAGATCTCATTGTACTAGAAGGTTGTAGCGATGCTACATAATTTCCTATAGCAAACATATACTTTCTCATACAACATAACCTGTACAACATTAGTGTCGCATTTTTTAGCATGCTTAATAAATAAGGTGCTAAGCTTTCTGTTAAACGAATAGGTATATCTGTATGCATAATTAATGTCCTAATGGACTTGTTGATTTGGTATCTGCTTAATCTATTTTTGCCCGGTTACCCCGGCTGCCTCGGTTAAGCGGACTTAACCTCTTTGCCGAGAGAGGGGATGTGGCGTCTAGGTTCTGTTGTATTACAAGGTGATAAATAAAACTCAGTTGGTCAGTCAGGTGTGCTCCGCGACCCGCCTGTACGCCATGACAGTTGACAACAGAATGTCGACTTGCAGGTAGTTCGCATTGCACTTTTATTGTATAAACGTCACATCTCTTCCTTTGTATAATGATTTATTTATTTTATTTTATGCGTTAGCCATGCAACAATAGTTCAGTCATCTCACATCTGTTTATCTTATAACTGCTAGGTTAATTTAGATTCTAATTCCGACATACTACCACCGGTTCGGAAAACAGCGTTAACCTCAGACCCGAGAAGAACCGGCGGAAGAAACTCGGCGAGGTGTGGATATATTCATTTCTCAACAGTTCAACAATAAACATTTTTTAACAATATAACCTTGGAATATTTACACTATTCCTAGTATCTCTCTCAGTTGCTTAGCGGTCAGCTGGAAGAGATCCTTTAAAGGGATGAGTTCGCCTTTGTACACATTTATTCTATTCTCTTATTGTTATGTACTTGTTTAGCGTAATAAAGTGTTTTAATACAATTATGGTTTTACTTTTACAATGTCAGTCTCTCTCCTTCTCCTTTTTTCAGTTTTGAATTTCGAGTCTGCTTTCTTTTATTCAAATTGATAATAACTCGAGGTTTAAATATCTTACGAGTTTAACCTTAATTGATACATATTTTCTTTGGATGCTTACACTTTTCTAGGTATTTTCATTAGCGTTCAAGCTATATACACGTTTCACACAATTAATACCTATTTCGTGAATTTCCAATAAAATTGTAACATACAGGTCGCTTTCCAATAACATCTCGTACATGTACATTATTTATTGGCAACAACTGATTTCCTCAGTTTTACTTGGCTGTTTGATAGGTAATATAGTATAATATATAGATATAATGCAATTTATAATATACGTAAATGGTCCAATGTTAAGTAAGGTAAAAAGTCATACCAAATATCACAACCTATTTAGTTTTACTTGTGTACTGGTATGTTATTTACGCAAACCATGATCTATACAAATAGATTTCTATTACTCGGGTAAAATGATGTAGGTACCTACATATTTGACCGTTATTATTATAAATTGCATTGGATACATTATTTTATTACCGTTTTTTAATTATAATACTTGCTCAATACAGTATTGACCTCAATTATATTCAAGTATGGTATATCGACTGTACTGTTAATCTAGCAACTTAATGTTACTTATACAATGAATGATATTATTTATGTTATGAAAACAACTTTAATCCCTGCTTACAATTGGAAGTTGATTTTAGCCTTGACTATAGTATACAGTAGCCCTTGACTACAATATACACAGCCTTAATTTGACCATGGTTACAGTCACATTAATATTTTTTTTATAGACATTTTGCTTCCCTTAGGTTCAATTACTTACAGATATATTATAGAGCAAAACTAGCACCTGTGTATGTTCATTTTGATGGTGGCATATATTGTTTAACTCTAATTATGTATATTTTACAAGGAACCAATGGAATTTCATTACCATGAACACGGTTTCACCGAGTACATTGTTCGAAGATTTACTTTATTATTATTCCGTTGCTTTAATAAAACCCTAGGCCATTTTGGGTTTAAGTTCATACTTGGTACTTAGTACCTGTACGATAATTAAACAACGACTTAAGTAAATAACTCTTTTATAATATATATGTACTCTTGCAAATATAGAGGCTCGATCTGCAAACTCAATTTACAAGGTTTGTTTGATTTTGTTAGTTTCAACCTCAACTAGGCAAACTGCAATTTGGTGCAATCAAGATCACGTCTGGTCCTTACGTTTTTATACGTACACAGTATAAATTTCCCACTAACGTATCTGGGTAACTGTCCGATATTGACGCCATCACTTGGCCGTCCATTTTACGGATTTGGTTACTATGTTCGTATGTGTATGTTTTCACTATTAGGAACAAGTCTTATATAAAGTAGCGCAGTGGGAGTGCAAGGTTTCACGCATCGTCACTGATTGGTACTTTGTATTTTTTTCAGCATTTACTTTAGATACCTACACAATGTGTGGCATTGTGACGGACCCAGCGTCTATTTATTTACCTTAAATTGACCTTTGACCTGATTGTAAATTTATAGAATTACTATTGTGTCCTTTTGGCATTAAAATTAGTTGATTGGCTTTAGGTAATTTATTTATTTTTGGACTTTAATTTAGTCGGCCCGTCGACTTTTATCGGTACTCATTTAGTCCTAGTGCAGCTTTGCATTTTGAATTGGCCTTTGTAGGCACATTTATCACATGCCGGCACATTTTATCTTTTAGGGGGAAGGCGGCGCCATTATCGCAATCCTGTCTACCTGTTTGTTATGTTTGCCCAAAAACTATTTCAGTTGCCTCCTAACATTTTATCAAATTTGTTCCCATAATCACTTGTTTATTGTAACTGAAACCCCTAGATTCAATATTTTCCTTTAGATGGGCGGAGGCTCAATTTTCCGCATTGAAATCACATTTAGAATCATTAGGAATAGATTAGATTAGAAATTTCCAAAGTACAATTCTTGTTGCATCAGTCGAAACACGAATCGTTCATACAAACTCTGTTTTTGCGAAAAGTATTCTTATAATTTGTCGACAGCAACATTAAAAATGTCCATTACGCTAGCTTCTGAAACGTGCGTACTTGGAAGAGTGCTCGCAGATAGCAGGCACACGACACTCAGACACATTCTAAAGCGGACAATTAAGACATCATTGTAATTAAATACTATCCGTAAGTAAGCACGGAACATGTGCGTTAGGTAAGTACCTTCTAACTACCGAGTTTCTGTACTTAAGGAGTTATCGAAGTAACCTAACGTGTAACAAACAGAACAGGTAGACACATATACATAGGATTGGACCCCAAGACATACATTAAAGTTCAACGAGTCTTTGTGACAATAACCTGAGTTTCACTCCTTAACGTTAATTATAGTCACATATTACTAACAATTTAAATTTTATGGAATTTTTCCTGAGCTATATTTATTTTTAATTCTGAAGAACTTATCATTTGCACTACATGGGCCGATATCCCATGCAGCACTCGCGGAGTTTTCACTCCAATGGTATTTCCTTATTCGGACTTAGGTTCCACTCACGGAGTCTTCACTCCAATTGTAGGTATTTATTTATACGGAACTCGTATCTTGCATAAACTATACATTAATACCATTGTCTTTTCAGCCTATGAAACTCGACTTCTCTAGTTTTCATATTTATAGGCAAGGTTGTGTCAATGTCTAGTTAATTATTTTAAATGCACCATAGTCGGCATCAGCAACCCCGCCCCACCACCATAACCGCGGTACTTGCATTTGAAAACTCGTTTAAATAATTAAATAAAGAACTTATTTAAGGAGGACAAGGTAAGCATTTCATGAGTTTCCAAATGTAATCGATCACCGCGCAATCATTGCTGGCGCGGCAGAATTATTAAGCATAGCCATACCTTCCCAAGGCCCACGGTCCTACCAGCTGTAGTAGGTACTTTCTAAGTTCGGTGGAAGAATTTTTTACATTTATTCGGAAAATGGTTTTTTTTTTATTATAATTATTTTCAACAAAATCTGTTTACTGCACACATGTACGACTCTAGATTCTTCAGACTCTCAAGACTCTTAGACCCTTTAGACTTCTTTAACAATCTTTAGACTCTAACTTAGATTCAATAGTCTCCTTAGACTCTTTAGACTATTTAGACTATTAAGACTATTTAGACTCTTCTATTTAGACTCTTTAAACGCTTTAGACTATTTAGACTCTTTAGACTCTTTAGACTCTTTAGACCCTTTAGACTCTTTAGACTCTTTAGACTCTTTAGACTCTTTAGACTCTTTAGACTCTTTAGACTCTTTAGACTCTTTAGACTCTTTAGACTCTTTAGACTCTTTAGACTCTTTAGACTCTTTAGACTCTTTAGACTCTTTAGACTCTTTAGACTCTTTAGACTCTTTAGACTCTTTAGACTCTTTAGACTCTTTAGACTCTTTAGACTTTTTAGACTATTTAGACTCTTTAAACGCTTTAGTCTCTTTAGGCTCTTTAGACTATTTACTCTTTAGACTCTTTCGACTCTTTAGACTCTAAAGACTCTTTAGGTTTAAACTCTTAAGACTTTAGGTTCTTTAATTTAACTTTTTTTTTATTTTTTATTTCCTTATACATATATTATGTGATGTGAAAAGCAGTATGGGTCACATGGTAGCAAAATTATTTTCACTTTGGGCGTTAACACTTGAATCCCTCACTACGCTCAGTATTCCATTTTAATACCTCGCTTCGTTCAGGATTCAATGTTCGCCGTCGCCGTAACCATGACATTTTGCTCCTTAGCGACACAACCTAATGTTTAATTGAAGCAGAGTTGCATCTGTTTTGCTTCGTTCCATTTTAAACAAAACAAAATCAACCCTGAATCCTACACTATAGATTCAAATTTCAATAGCAAATTTCAGACTTTTTCCTTGTATGGCTGGGCCCCAGGAGGGTGAGTGCAATATTAACACAACAACATTTACAACCATAAAAGTATTCCATTTTTGGAGAATAAGTACTCATATTACGCTTAAGCTTTACGAGCAATTTCACCGACAGTATCAGTTTGTTTATTTATTTTTCCTTTTGCATTATAGAAACAAGACCCAGATAATATTATGCTGATTTGGTTAAATAATTTAAATGCATATCTAACTAGCACACGTAAGCTAAGTAGCACCATGTTGTATAGCAGATGATCTGTTGATTTTTATTGAGTCTGACGCTAAATAAAGCGTACACTTATTATTTATTTAGGTAGATAACTTCTGGTTAAAAGTGTTAACCCTATTATGTGAACTATTATTAAGCATTTGTCGTTAATTTGATACATTTGTGAGCTAATAATAAACTACAGCGCACCCAGATATTGTTTCAACAACCGTTAACGCAGACAGCACCACGTTGGTATACTTAGTTACCTGTAGTAAATTACCGGTGAACAGACATATTCAGCACTACACAGCAATATGCGCGACAGTTTATTTATTATACGTATAACTTAATTATAGTTTTACACGCTTCCTTAAATACACAGTCGCTATAAAAGTTTTATTCCTTTTTTTTTAATAACTTATTTTACTGTATTTGGCTTAATTTCTGTTCACCAACCCGTTTTTTGGAAAGGTAAAAGCATTAAATAGTATTTAAACTGAATAAGACGTTGAAATGTGCCCTATAGTAATAATATTAGCGTAAAAATAGTTCTTTTCTCGATCAAAATATAGTTTAAATACCAGAAGTGTACCTTATAAAGATGTTTATGTGCTCAGAGCTATAAATTAAGTCCACAATGGGTCCATCATACCTGTGCTATTTGGGTCATTCGTCTCCCTCCCTTTTATTGAAAAAATAATTTCAAACTGATAACTTTTTGTCGGTTATTTAGCAACTCCATCGATTTTTTTGTTTTTTCTTACGTTCTTTATCCTCGTCGCCATTGTGGCGTCTAGGTTCTGTTGTATTACAAGGTGATAAATAAAACTCAGTTGGTCAGTCAGGTGTGCTCCGCGACCCGCCTGTACGCCATGACAGTTGACAACAGAATGTCGACTTGCAGGTAGTTCGCATTGCACTTTTATTGTATAAACGTCACAGGGGATATGATATGATCTGCAGGCCGTGTGTCGGATGGCTATGCTGCCGTCCGGCGACTCCAAGGTGTCTTCGCGCGGGTCCTTCCCGTGAAACCCGAGCGCCGCGGGTTGTTCTCGCCTTAGCTTGTCACAGCTGGGGCTCGATGAACGCCTGCCGCCGGCCTACAATGTTCTACCTGCTACGCTAAGTTCCAGGATGAAAGCTACACCCGGTATCCGTGAGTGCACTAGACTTTCGTTTTAGGTTTTGGCCAAAACCCCGCGTCTCGTCCGTCTTATTTTTATACACTACAATGGCGCCCGAAGAAAGCTCAATTTAAATATATACCTGGTTACTGTGAGCTTGGGAAAGCGATATCATCAATTTATAATTTTTTGTCATTTAAAAAAACTTAATATTTGAAAAATTTGGTGAAATTATGTGGTTTAAAAATAAAATATTAATTGATTTGTAAGTTTACTTGTGACAGGGTAGCAAATTCATCAATTATTACAATTTTATTAGGCTACACTATGACTAATTAGCATAGCGCTTAGCCACAAATTATTTTTTCCACCACGCTTCATTTGAGAGCAAAGTGGTAATTTATTTTAACACTTCCTGTATAAAGTGAAGTGTTATCAATTTATTATACTTTATTACATACCCTGACACAAGCAAACCATTTTTTCTACCGACATGCCGGACGGGGAACGAGAGGAATTTTATGAAGTAGGAGGGGGGGGATACCTTAACTACCCACCCCTACCGTGCCGCGTTGGACACCCGCCCGCCCGGCCCACCCATTTCAAAAGTACTAAACAATTAATTCATTTTTATTTGTCAAACCAACTCAAACTTACATTCCGGAGACTTAGTTTAGTAGCATAGACGAGACGCTCTAAATTTTCTTGATTTTGACTTATTCGGTTCTAAATATAACTATTTTATAGAACTTAAATGTTCATATTATTTTGTTTTACTTTTTTGAAATTTGAGGAAATTGGTCTTAGAACCTACCTCAATTTCAGCTATCTTTGCATAGCATTTTTTTTAAAGTTCTACTGAAACATGCACCATTTGTATTCGCTAAAGGTAGGGACATGTTGTCGAACGGCATGCTGCAATCCATATGGAGTAGTATTCCTGATTCGTCACACAACCTCCGAATTTCCGACTGCTAGAGCAAACCGCTTTGTAGTTAAGGTAATCTGGAAAAAATCAGTTACCATTTAATTGCAAAGCATTGGTTAAGTGACATTATGCTCAACATTATATTTTACAAGGTGTATTTTCAAGCTAGCAACTTATTTTTATTATTCGGGTGAACTTAGGTAACAACCCATTTTTATTTGAGTATGCATACTGCCTTGACTCATTTGGTCAAGATTTTTTTTAAGCATTTCCTGGAAAATCAAATTTTTTTGTGACTACACACCCTAAGGGTCCAGGGTGATGTAATTATATTGGATATAATTCACTGACTTAGACATGAAAAAGAAAACCAAGTTTTCTCTTTTTTCACTTAGTGTAAGCCCGCTGGCTACAAATTGGGATTTGACTTGAGTGTGAGCTACAAGTTAGCCTCCACTATTATTAATATAATTTGTAGACATAAATTAGCAACTAGTTACCACATTACATCAAGGTACTGGTAACTTAATTTTGTAGTCATAGGCATGTACATAGTAGGGCATGCTATATTAAACTTAATTATTAATATTGCACTATGTATATGACTACTTGTAATATACTAAATAGTAAGAATTTATAAATATAGTTAAAAAAACTTAATATTTAAATTAGGATTTAAATACTTTAGTGAATCTTAGAAATAAGAATATCTTATTATTATTTATGTTGAATAGTGGTCAGACCAGTCAATTTAGGATTACTTGCATTGGAAAAAATACCTTTAGTTAGGTTGCAGAAACCACAGTGTAATGGCCATGCACTGTGATCTCTAGTACAGTTAAAATTTAGAAATAAAACTTGTAGTCCCAGAGATAGACATAGGTAGATTTTAGCATGCTTAATAAATAAGGTGCTAAGCTTTCTGTTAAACGAATAGGTATATCTGTATGCATAATTAATGTCCTAATGGACTTGTTGATTTGGTATCTGCTTAATCTATTTTTGCCCGGTTACCCCGGCTGCCTCGGTTAAGCGGACTTAACCTCTTTGCCGAGAGAGGGGATATTGTAGCGATGCTACATAATTTCCTATAGCAAACATATACTTTCTCATACAACATAACCTGTACAACATTAGTGTCGCATTTTCGACGGAATAACATACACCAGAGTATGACACTTATGTAAAACTGTAACGTACCTTCCTAGCTGCAGGTTGATTAGCATATCCAGCCGCATGGCTAGCTTGTTAGGAAGAATCAAGCCCAAACAACCATGCCACTTTGGCGAAACTTGTCATCAAATTTGCATGAAAAGTGCTGCACAGAACTAGACTTTATGCACACGAAAATGATCCTTGCAATTAACTGTAACTGTTTATATCGATCACATCCTGATTTAATGAGTATTTTAGAATCATTTATGAAACTATTTAGAAACATAAAAAAGACTTTCGTTAGGTAGTTCTAAGTGTCAAGGCGCAATGACAGCTGTAAAATCACGCGTTTAGTTACGGCATAAGCAGGGGATATATTCCAAAGGAAACTACAATAAAAATGTAATTATTGGTAATTATTATTAACCACTAAAATACTACAAGTATTAATGAACAGTAATATTTTCCGAGAATCATTTGATTTGGAAAAGGTTTAAGTTGGCTTGACGTTTAATGTGTTGATGTGAATCAAAACGCGACGTGACCGGTAGGTGGTGATTTGGAACTGTCACTTACACTTGGAATGGGGATACGCTAGCATGTAGATGGCTCCTGGTTAAAGATTAAAAGAAATTGCCTCGTCTCCGTCGCCGCCTGGTCCGGCTGGAGGGAGACCGATTTTATAATGTGCGTATATCGCGGTGCGTGAATTGTGCGCGTAATTTACCCAGTGCGTCCCGTGTCGCCGATGGACATGAGCACGGTTGGTGGTCGTGTCTCCTGGCGCGTCGTTGCGCGCCCCCGATTCTGCTGAGCGTCATGTTGACGCTGCTCCCACGCCGTAGGACGCGGCCCTGATCTGCAGGCCGTGTGTCGGATGGCTATGCTGCCGTCCGGCGACTCCAAGGTGTCTTCGCGCGGGTCCTTCCCGTGAAACTCCGAGCGCCGCGGGTTGTTCTCGCCTTAGCTTGTCACAGCTGGGGCTCGATGAACGCCTGCCGCCGGCCTACAATGTTCTACCTGCTACGCTAAGTTCCAGGATGAAAGCTACACCCGGTATCCGTGAGTGCACTAGACTTTCGTTTTAGGTTTTGGCCAAAACTTCGCGTTTCGTCCGTCTCGCGATCGTAGGTTAAGAATTACCATAGTGTCGGCCCACAGCCGCTGACGGCTTGTACAAATAAATTGTATCCTTGACAGCGCCCGCCCCGAAGCGGAGTGCCTTGTAACTTACCTAGTATGGATTATTAAAAACGCATGCCATATATTTGGTCTTGTCTTTTCAGTATCCTACCAAGTCCCCATTAACCAGGTTAGGTTAACAAGAGGACCCTTGCACTCCAAAAGCCCAAGGTTTTACGGCAGATCCTACCTGTGGCACTATTTCCATTAATTAGTAAAATCAGTTAAAAACATCACTTTTCCTGCCTTACATTCTACCCAGCTTTAAATCCCATTTTTATTCACTACAATGTCCCGTCTTATTTTTATTCACTACAAGGTGTGGGTTGATGTTCTCACGCTCGCCCTTTCAGTTACTATAATATGCAGGTTCCTCAAACTTCAAAGCAACTGGTAAATATCAAACGATGCTTCATATGTACATAAGTCCCAAGGAGTCGGTGGTGTCTGTGATGTGAGCCCACGACCGCCGGCTCGGAAGCCACGTGTCTGGCCACTTCGCCCGCAGCGCTCACTCACTACTCTAACTTGTAGATCTAAACTAAGATATTTCTCCACGTAAGGTATTTAAATTGACTGGTGTAATGGTAGTGATTACATTAGTACACCGGAGCGCGCGCGAGCTGTAGGGGGCAGCACAGGAGCCGCCTGCTTATTGCCGTCAATGTCAGGATTAACTTTTCAATTTAAGAAAGAAAGAAAGTAAATACATTTGTTTAACAGTACAATTTGTATGTACGAGTATACTATTTGAAATAAAAAATAACACAAATTAGATACTAAACAGGATTTGATTTGATTTCAGTATGGACATTTCTTAAATCGAATGAATTAAATAAATTTAGATCAAAAGGTCAAATGCGGTGGTTGCCGAGTGGATATGACGTCCGACTTTCATTCCGGAGGTCGCGGCTTCAAATCCTGGCTCGTACCTATGAGTTTTTCGGAACTTATGTACGAAATATCATTTGATATTTACCACTAGCTTTTCGGTGAAGGAAAACATCGTGAGGAAACCTGCATACATCTGCGAAGAAATTCAAAGGTGTATGTGAAGTCCGCAATCCGCATTGGGCTAGCGTGGGGACTATAGCCCAAGCCCTCTCGCGCATGAGAGGAGGCCTGTGCCCAGCAGTGGGACGTATATAGGGGCTGTCCATAAATTACGTCATCGATTTTTGACCCTCCCCCCTAAAATCATCCAAAAATCATGCTTCGAATGACCTCGTTTCCTCCTACGTTATGCTACCATCATCCGATGTCCAGACCCCCCCCCCCCCTAATTTGAAATGACGTAATTTATGATTTTTTTATTTTTTATTATAGATTAAAAGGTACCCTCTAACGCGAACGTTCCCTACAAGGTTTCTCTTCATTGTGTATCATCCGGCGTCGTCGCAGGTGCTGTTAAGGCTGCAGTTGTAGTCGCTATTGCTACGGTTTAGGCTTGTTCCCTGTATGCGACTTCTGGTGACGGCGTAGGGTTGCTTTATCACGACACTTGTAATCACAACGACTACATTTGAAAGGCTTCTCGCCAGTATGTCTCCGTTCGTGTCTGTGTAAGCTTGACCTATCACTGCACTTGAAGTCACACTGACTACATGTGTACGGCTTCTCTCCGGTGTGTATCTTCAGGTGTTGTTGTAACAGTGACTTCCGACTGCATTTGTAATCACAGTGGCTACACTGAAATGGCTTCGCCCCGGTATGTATCATCAGGTGTTGTTGTAAGTGTGACTTCCGACTGCATTTGTAATCACAGTGGCTACACTGAAATGGCTTCGCCCCGGTATGTATCATCAGGTGTTGTTGTAAGTGTGACTTCTGAATGCATTTGTAATCACAGTGGCTACACTGAAATGGCTTCGCCCCGGTATGTATCATCAGGTGTTGTTGTAAGTTTGACTTCCGATTGCATTTGTAATCACAGTGGCTACAATGAAATGCCTTCACCCCACTATGTATTATCAGGTGTTGTTGTAAGTCTGACTTCCGATTGCATTTGTAATCACAGTGGCTACACTGAAATGGCTTCGCCCCAGTATGTGTCCTTTCGTGTCTTCGTAAATTACAACTAACACAGCACTTGTAGTCGCAATGACTACATTTATAAGGTTTTTTTTTAGTGAGTATTCTCTGGTGCCTCCGGTTGTGCGTCTTCTGGTGACGTCGTAGTTTTGATTCATCATTGCATTTGAAATCACAGTCGCTACACTTAATAGGGTTTCCAGCAATGTGTATTGTTTGGTGTTTGTGTAAATGATGTAAATCACTTTTACAAGAACTTGTGTAACTACAGTGACTACGATTAAAATTGTTCTCCAAAGAGTGACTCTTTAAATGAGTCTCCAAACTTTTCTTGGAACTTGTTGCATACTCACATTCAGCACACATAAAATTTGTTACACCGTGTTCGCTTTTCTCGTGTTCTATCACAAGAAATTCGGTTTGAAACGTAGAACTACAAAAATCACAAGCAAATGGTTTTTGTCCGGTCAATAAATTAGTGTGTTGAATGTGTTCTCGTAAAACAGACTTGTTCATGAAATGTTTGCCACAGTGTTCGCAGCGGTATGGTTTGCTTCCACTGCGAACAGTCGCGACGCCGCGGAGGCGCTCGAGCACCACGGAACAAGCCATCGCGAGCTGTTCCCTGGCGCGGGCGGCGCTGCCCTCCGAACACACTGAAACACACATTTACAAAACAATTTAAACAGGTTGTAAGTGTTATGTTATAACGCGTATAATTAATTTAACAAACATCGGCTTTGTAGGGGATATTCATCGAAATATTTTTATTTTAACCGAGCTATAACAAACACAACCATCATGATCACCATCTTTCGCTTGCCATTATCCCATTCGCTTGGGGTCGGCGCAGCATGTCTTTTTCTTCCAGACTTCTCTGTCACCCGTCATCTGCGCTGTTCATTCACTTGCGTTCGTATCATATCATCTCTCACACAGTTCATCCACCTTTTCCTCGGTTTTCCAATTGTCTTACTTCCATCCACATTCATTCGTAATAGCTTTCTCGTCACATGATTTTCATCCCTCCGCATCACAGGCCAGTACCACGCTAGGCGATTCGCTCTTACTTTTGCTACTATGAGGCTTCCTCTTATATACTCATTCCTTATCCTATCCATTCTCGTCACGCCCCACATCCATCTTAACATTCTCATCTCCGCTACATGCAATCTAAAAATATCCTCGCTATATAATCATTAATCACGAGTATGGGTGGTATCATCATATATATAAAATTGAAAAACCAGAACGGGATAAAAAACGAGCGAAGAAGAGAGATGGCGCCTTACAAATTTCTTAAAAAGTTTTTGACACGTATCTCGAATACAACGCACGTATGATAAGAAAAAACTGTTTAAATCTATTATCTACATATGAGAATAAAACTAGAACATAAAAACTATCGCTTTCGATGCGTACTTAATTTACAATAAGGAAAAGAAATTTTCATAACAATCTTCATTTTACGACTTCGACCATTTCTCGGGAACTCTCGGTTGCTTTCGTTTGGCGGTGCTACAGATTAGACCAAATAATCCGTAAGTTAAAGTAAACTAAATTATGTTTGTCATGTTGGTATACAGGTATTTCTGAGTTTTTTTACACGAAGTAAAATAAAAAGTGCTGCCAACCTCAACCTTAGTCCATAACCCATACGAGTGAATTATGCCATTTATGACATATCAATCAAATTAATATTATCGTATAATTATCGTGTTAATAATTTGTATTTTATTGTTTTAAATTTCTTTATGAGTTATTATTATTCAGATTGATTTTCATGGCTCGGCAAACATTGTCATTCGTCCAGGGAAAGGGCTGCCGAGATGAGCCAAAAATACAAAGTTATAGAATGGGAGACGAGCGTACTTGGGACAACAAAATGGGAGACGCCCGATGGCGAGAGCTATCGCAAGATCGCAAGAATTATAAAGCGCTTCGGATGGGCTGTCTGCTCGGACCACACGCTCGCATTTCAATTACACCCACCTTTACAAAATCCACCAACCAACCAACTCGGTTTGGTGTTCCTACCTACTGGGATTTTATTCCCAGTAGTTACCACTGGTAATAACTTAGTGGTAACTAGTGGGAATGACTCGTGGTGTCGCAGTACTCACCCGACACGCAGGCCTCGTCACGCGCCGCATCCGACACCTCCGACTTGACTGCCCGCTCCTCCACTACAACAACAACTCTACTTCAGGCTGCGTCTTACATTTAAAATTTAACAGTAGGTATTAAAGACTCGCATTGTCGAGCGTGGATTATGGCGATAGAGTTTGGTATAAGTATTTAGACAAAAATAATGCTTGAAAGAATGTATTTTTATGCAGCACACGGTGAAGGAAACATCGTTAGGAAACCGGACTATTCCCAGTAAGGCCTAGTCTCTCCTATGGGTTGGAAGGTCAAATGGCAGTCGTTTTCGTAAAAACTAGTGCCTATGGCAATTTTTAGGATTAGTTGCCAATCGGACCCCAGGCTGAGTATCCACTTTTCTATACATCGAGTATGACGACGTGGGTAGTGGGTAGGCACTTAAGTTGGGGTACTTACTGTATAATGGATCATAAAATTCTTAAATTAAGAATGCAATCATATCTAATTTCGATTACTTTTATTTCGAAGATCGTATTCTTGAATCTCTGATGTTATAATCTTTAGTCCCGGTCCCGGTATATTGGTAGATTAGAGAAAAGCCTTACCAATAATACAGTTTGTGTTTCCTATTCAAGTTGGTACTTACGCGACATCTCATCACCTGTAACATCTTCGTTCGCCAAGTCTGGCTTGACTAGGAGCTCTTCACCTGAAACAAACATACTATTTGTGGTTTGTGTCGACGACTCAGGGATCTCACACCCTCGCTCCGGATCGTGCCTGGTGCAACAGATCTGGTTCAGTGTGGCCACGCTGCCAGTGATATGGTAAAGTTTAAATTTTCTTAATTTCACCACAACAGAAAAAAGCCCTTCAGATAGATGACAGTATGAATCATATAAATGTGCAACGTAGAAAAAAAATCTGATATTTTTAATTAAAAAAAATTAAAACAAAACACCCCTCGATTGATAGTTTTAAAAAAGTTGTCCAGAAAGAACAGCATTGAAATGCACTTTGTGCTTATTTAAATTGGTGAAGTAATAAACAGGTCTAAATAGACGTAGACGTAGTATACTCCATAGACGCGACTGCTACAGGCGCAATTGAAGTCTGATTTCCACTTGAACTAGTTTATTGTACATGAAGCAGGTACTCAGTGTACTCACCCAACAGCGGGTCACCCTCGTCGCTCGCCCCGTCTCCGGCCGCCATGTTTAACCGGAGCATGTCATCTAGAGCAACCAACACTATATTGAACCTCATGTTCCCCACAGTAACCGGGGCTGAGTGCAATTTCTTCTTTACAATGGTTCCGCCATAGGATTATTTTTAATAACACTTGTTATCTTGAAGTAATTTATTTTACTTTCACATTTTTTTCTGTTCTTACACTGCTGATAATATTAAATATTTTACAAATCTCTTAATACCCATAGATTCAATATTCACATTTATGCAGATGTTTTAAATGTAACTTTAGCCCATTGTTCACACATCACGCATCATCATATCTTCTAAACCTGTCCTTAAAACTAATGACTTACGCAATCTCTCATCAGGTGTTTCATCTTCTTCCAGCATCTCCGGTTTGACCGGCAGCTCTTCACCTGAAGCAAACATACAAGTTTATAAGCAACAGGCTAGTTTAGCCACAAGCTATTCAAACCTAGTAACCACTACTGTAAACCAAATTCCTATTAGCAACCAAGTAGTGAAGGTTTGGAACAAACTGCCAGAAGATGTGGTCTCGGCTCACAATGTCAACACCTTAGACAAGCACATATTTGTGTCTTCTAATGACATAAAGTATCTGAAAATTACTAGATACAGGCAACATTGGTTGTTATTAGTGTTCCAAAGGACTCGAGCCTTTTAGTTTTTTTTTTAGGGCTTGCCTCATATCTTGACGCCTAAAAGGCTAAAAGCCTATTTCTGTTTAATTAGTAAAATAGGCTTTTAGCCTTTTAGGCATCAAGAGATGAGGCGAGCCCTAAAAAAAGACCTAAAAGGCTCGAGTCTTTTGGATTACTAGTTGTTATAACTGCCTGCTATAGCTTATTTTCCCCTCATGTGCTGCACATATTTTTTTCCAATACTTTCCTTGTATGCTAATCCACATTTTGGCATATGAGAAGTTAAATAAAATAATGATTATTTATCATTGCAGAAGAGTAGACTCACCCAATACAGGCTCACTGGTTCCATCTCCATCCTGCATTTCTAGGTTTTCTGGCTCAACTGCAGATTCTTCCTCTAGAGCAAACAAACACAAAACAAGTAAACATTATCTGCCTGTTATAGTTATGCTCACACAGCAACTTTCAAGAAGTCCAATAACACTATCTAGCGGGCTATTGGGCAGTCAATGCTTAGCAGGAGGGTGTATGGTGCAACCATCTAGTATTGCAGATTTAAGAGTGATTGTAACATAGTTATAAAATGGCCTTATGTACTCAATCAAACCTTTAACACTACTCGCAGCCTGCAACTCCGCTTGGCTGCGCTGCACTTGCAGCTTGAAGTCGCTCGCGTCTCGCAGGCGGCCCACGCACGCCGAGCAGATGCCGCACGAGCCCGAGCCGCCCACCACCAGCTGCACATTCAAACAATTATCAATTAACGCAATTATAGGTAGTGTAAGGTCACATAAACCAACTAAATTGACATATTTACAATATTTACATGTATATCGAAGCACTGTTTGATCATATCGACATATATCTCCGTTTTGCCGAGATGTGTGTACGGCGTCGTCAGGTCCTTGTCCGGAGCACACCGCAGGCAGCAGCGACACGCATGCATCACGTCCATCGCAGCAACCGTGCAGAGCGCAAGAATACTTCAATAGTCCCAAAAATAACACAACAAACTGAGCGTATTCTACAAGCGTACAACGATAAGCTAACCTCAATTATTTGACAGTGTAATGACACTGACAGTTCAGCTGTAAGCCCACTTAGGCACGAGCGCTTTTTCAACGCGCGTTATTTTAATTGCATTTTTAAATTGATAGTGATATTTGAGTGCTCTACGTTTTTAAAAATGCCTCCAGACGAGATTGCGTATAATATGAATAACGTCAAAAATTATTAGTCTTGCGTACGCAACGCGGATTGGCGAAAAATTGTTCCCGTCTCATATATCTAATTACATAGATGAGCTATACGCGTGCCTCCGTGAGGGACAAAACATACGCAAAGCGACAATATTAAAAACACGTTTTAACATTCCTGACAACATACCAAAAACAATCTACGTAATTCTGTCGGGTTTATTGTTGCCCACCATAAACCATACTAAATTTTTCGTGAGGAACAAACAAAAAGTGAGACTGACAAGGACAAGCAATAATACCGCTTTCTCTGCTACTCCTACAGAAATTTCCATAAGTGCATCTCGTTCGGTCGTTTGGCCCCTCCCCCGTGTCATCTCTATGTTATTGTACCTCTATGTCCCGTCTGGACTGGCCTTTAAGCTGTCAAATTATTAAGGTTATGTTACTTTGTATTTTTTGCCAGGTGAATAAATAAATAGACTTTCCTTTCGTTGATCGAGGCTACTGAGCTCCTAGTGAGTATTATATTCTTTGCTACTGAGGCTAGCGACAAAGGTACTTACTTTCATTACTTATGTTTAGCTACTTTTACGTACTCTGTGCTGTAGCTATACTTGTTCACGAGATCGCGTCTAACTCTATCGAACTTGTATGTGATCCCAGGAATATCTCATTTACTTCAACAGTATAGTACTTAGTCCAGGGGTTCCCTATATTTTTCAATCCGCGGCGCATTTGCAAGTAAAAAATTTAATCTCGGCGCCCTGACCTAGCTAGACTATTCGAAAAAGGTATATAACATGGTGAAGAAGATTGCCTTACGGCGACCCTCTTTATTGTCTGCGGCGCCCCAGGGCACCGCGGCGCACAGTTTCAGGACTTAGTCCCATTTGGCCTTACATCAAGCCACATGGTATTTTTTTAATTTCTTTTAGGTATTTTAGTCTCCTAGTATTTTGTGTCACCATTTAGTTAAGGATTATTTTGTTCCTTAATGAGTAGTAAATAATGTGACATGGTGGCTATGTAGCCCATTGTGGAACTAGTGTGACCTGTTATATTATTTGTTATGTTCTAATGGATATCTATCAAAAGATTACTCTTTCTTTGTATTGCTAAAACCTTTATTTAAAAACTTTGTACATTACCCACTTGCATAGTACAGATCTTATTCTGCTATATTTTAAATATTAAGTTTATTTTTCTTCTAGTCTTTTTCTTGGTGTTGCTAACACTTGCATCATACACATATTCTGATAGAAATGAAATACCACAACATTCCTTCTATGGTAGTTATTGTGAGACTCCACAGATCATGTGCTCCTTGCATTGCAGGTTCTCACTGTTACCAGCCTGTGAGCACACATTAACATGTCGATAGAGACAGTGTTTGTAAAGATGGAGCTTGTAGAGGTGTGTGTGAAGAC
Organism: Cydia splendana; assembly: GCF_910591565.1. NCBI lineage: Eukaryota > Metazoa > Arthropoda > Insecta > Lepidoptera > Tortricidae > Cydia > Cydia splendana. The sequence continues at coordinate 1,099,385 of NC_085979.1, forward strand.
GGAGCCCGGAGAGGTGCATGTGAAGACGGAGCCTGGAGAGCTGTGTGTGAAGACGGAGCCTGGAGAGCTGTGTGTGAAGGAGGAACGGGAGTGTGAGGACAGCGTGCTGCGAGGAGTGAGCGCAGCAGCCGCAGCGACTGGACTGTATATTGATCATGAAGTCAAGGACGAGCTCGTGCTTGGCCCAGAGGAGGGGCACCAACCACGAGTGTTTCAAGGTCTGTTTATGATAAAAATTGCTCTTGAATGTCAAAACCTACCACTGTGTCTAACCATTGCTGACTGAGATGACAATGGTAAATGGTGGTGACATCACCTGTTTTTTTCAATGTCAAATGGTGAAAATTTTCTAAAACAAATTATTGAGGCCATTGGAAGGGTTGCAATTTGGTACTCCAGATAGGTTTTTTTTTAATGATGAACAGCTACAAAACACTCTTGGAGTACAAGGTTCTGACCAATGTTCTCATTGTGTAATACTAATGATGTGAAAGGATCCCAACCCCTATCTCTTAATCGCCGACCCAATTCTCAGACAAACTCCGTAACCTCCGCACCCCAAAGTCCTGCAGTCTCCACTGCAATTGGTATAAAATCATACAAGGCAGAATAGTTACTATGTTTCTGTTTATCCGCATACTCCCATACTCCGCAGTCGAACCAGCAGCACTGACGGTGTAACTCATTGTCAGATGGGTCGGGGCAAAGGTGCTGACACACGTTGCGTCCCATAAGAGGCATCGACCCTTCTATCTAGGAGCCAATGTAAGACCATCTAGCTGTTTGCCATCAGCACGGTACTAACCCGGAGGCTCCAGGACACAGGGAATGTTGGCTGATACCAAAACCCTGCGATTTCTGCGAACTACTGCTGACGCAAAAAACGCCCAGCGCAATTATTTGGCACATAATGTGTTCCAAATGTTATACCGGATGTGGCCTGTAACACGAGCAAATAATTAAAACTTGTACTCCTCAAATGGTGACACTTTTGTTCAACAACTTTTAAAAATTATGAAGTATTTAGAGTCCCTATTTTTCATACAAAATAAATATTATCTTCAATGGACGCCATCGCCACGCCATTATCATTGTGATTGACGTTACTTGTCACGTCTTAAACATAACAAAATTCGCAATACATTGCGTCTTAGAATAAAATGTAAAGTGTATTAAAAATCAAACCACACGTTATTTTTAAAAGTTGCTGAATAAATGATGGTCAGTATGAGGAGTACAGCCTACAGTTAAATTTTTTGCTCGAAGTACAGGCCACACCCGGTATATTATGTCATAAAATTAATATACTGAACAAAAAATATACAAATCAAAACATTATTTATTAAAATTAAACGACGGTTGCTTGCGAAAATAAAATCATTGGCGAAAAGTTGATTATTAGTTTTTTAAGTCTTTATTTTTTTTTACAAACATCTTACATTATTTTGTGTTTCAGTGCGTTCGGAGGGCAGCACCGCCCGCGCCAGGGAACAGCTCGCGATGGCGGGCTCCGTGGTGCTCGAGCGCCTCCGCGGCGACGCGACTGTTCACAGTGGAGCCAAACCATATGCCTGCGAACACTGTGGCAAGCATTTCAGAAACAAATATATTTTAAGGAATCACATACAAAACACACACTTGTCGACCGGACAAAAACCATTTGCTTGTGATTTTTGTTGTTCTACGTTTCACACCGAATCGCTTGTAACAGAACACGAGAAAAGCGAACATGGTTTTACAAATTTCATGTGTGCTGAATGTGAGTATACTACGAGTTCCAAGAAAAGTTTGGAGACTCATTTAAAGATTCACTCCTTGGAGAACAATTTGAATTGTAGTTACACAAGTTCTTGTAAAAGTGATTTACACAAACACCAAACAACACACATTGCTGGAAATCCTATTAAGTGTAGCGACTGTGATTTCAAATGCATTGATGAATCAAAACTGCGACGTCACCAGAAGACGCACAACCGAAGGCACCAGAGAATACTCACTAGAAAAAAATCTTACAAATGTAGTCATTACGACTACAAGTGCAGTGTTAATTCTATTTTACGAATACACGAAAGGACACATACTGGGGCGAAGCCTTTTCAGTGTAGCTACTGTAATTACAAATGCAGTCAGAAGTCAAACTTACAACGACACCTGAGGATACATACTGGGGCGAAGCCATTTCAGTGTAGCCACTGTGATTACAAATGCAGTCAGAAGTCACACTTACAACTACACCTGATGATACATACTGGTGAAGTGGTGAAGCCATTTCAGTGTAGTCACTGTGATTACAAATCCAGTCGGAAGTCATACTTACAACAACACCTTATGATACATACTGGGGTGAAGCCATTTCAGTGTAGCCACTGTGATTACAAATGCAGTCGGAAGTCAAACTTACAACAACACCTGATGATACATACTGAGGCGAAGCCATTTCAGTGTAGCCACTGTGATTACAAATGCAGTCGGAAGTCACACTTACAACTACACCTGATGATACATACTGGTGAAGTGGTGAAGCCATTTCAGTGTAGCCACTGTGATTACAAATGCAGTCAGAAGTCAGACTTACAAAGACATCTGTTGATACATACTGGGGCGAAGCCCTTTCAGTGTAGCCACTGTGATTACAAATGCAGTCTAAAGTCACACTTACAACAACACCTGATGATACATACTGGGGCAAAGCCATTTCAGTGTAGCCACTGTGATTACAAATGCAGTCGGAAGTCACACTTACAACAACACCTGATGAAACATACTGGGACGAAGCCATTTCAGTGTAGCCACTGTGATTACAAATGCACTAATAAATCGGATTTAAAAAAACACCAGAGGATACACACTCGAGAAAAGCCTTTCATATGTAGTCATTGTGATTACAAATTCAGCGATAAATCGAACCTGCGACGTCACCAGATGACGCATGGGACGAATCTTAAAAAGCAATAATAGCGACTACAAGTGCAGCCTGAAACAGCACCTGCGGAGACACCAGATGAGACGCGGAAGAGAACCCTTATTATAGGGATCGTTCGCGGCGGAGGGTATGTCGCCTTTTGTCCTAAATCGGAAAGTTACACCTGACATTGACACATCACTACAAGCAGGGGCTGTGCTGCTCCTAGTACAAACGGGCTATTTCATTTAAAGTTGTACCCTACACTTTTTTTTTAATTTGCAAATTTCTATGTTATTTCTACTCAGAATCACAAGCTCTTTCTATCCCTGCCGCGATAGCAGAGGACGCTGGTTCGATTCCAGCCTGGGGCACTGGATGCCTTGATCACTTTTTCTTCGTATATGACATTTATTACAGTTTAGAATGGGGTTGGCAACTGTCAAAGGTTTACATAGATGACGCCATCATAGTTGGCCCCTTTTTCTATGAGATTTGGCTTAAAGGGCTGGCATCCAGGGCAATAAAAAAAAATTACACATTTCTACGGATTGACAGGGCAAACTATGATGGCGCCATCTGCTAAATACTTCGACCGGCCAACCCCATTTATTGATTGATGTGTATCTTTTAATAAAAAGTATTATTCTATGTATTCTGCTTATTTTCCTTACCATCCTATATACTCACTGTCGCATAGCGCCCTCTCTCTCGACCGTCCCGGGCTGTCACGTCGGCGACATGTTGTCGTCGAGCGGCGCCACAGAGTAGACACCAGTACTGCGCCGCGCTCACACTACTTATAGTAGAGTCTGTGCGGAAAGAGAAGAGTCGTGGAATGTATGGGGCCCAATACATTTTACGACTCTTCACTTTCCGAACAGACTCTATGCTCGTGGAATCCCCACACAACAACACCGCTCAAGGAGCGGAGATATCTCATTCTCTAAAGCCCCCTAAGGCCCAGCCATACAAATGAAAAATCCAAAATTTGCCACTGCAATTTGAACCTATACTGTAAGAAATAGAGTTGATTTTGCTTTGTATAAAAATTTAACGAAACAAAACAAATGCAACTCTGTTCCAATTGGATATGATTTAAATTTCATCAAACTGAATAAGTACTAGAGATGCAACGGATAGTTGTTTGGCCGGATACCGGATATTCGGCCTGACCATCGGCCGAATATTCGGCTGGCGGAACTATACCTTCATTTCGGTTTTTCAGGTGCGCATTGTGCAGGTCTAACCTGTTTCCTAGTGAACATTCGCGCGGACACATTTATAGGTTCGAAATGAGTGCACGCGCAAGTCAGTTGAATGTTTAAATTGTTTTAAAATAATAAACGAGTACGATTATGACCGTGACTGTTTCTTAAATCCAAATTGTTTACTCCGCAATCAAGCAATGTTTCTATCCGGTATCCGGCCGGATAGTAGGCCACTATCCGGTATCCGGTCGGATATTAAAATAATGGCCTGATAGGCCGGATACCGGATAGTAACCGAATATCCGGTGCATCTCTAATAAGTACTATAGGTAGGACTTCGGGCCTTACGAGGATAGAGCGCGAGATCCGGTAAAAGATATATATACCTACAGCAGGCGCAGGCGTGTTATGGATAGTTTTATCCACGTGATAAAATGTAAGTAAGGATAAAAATCATCCATTTAAGGCGCTCTTATACTCGAGTTTTACGTTTTCAAGGGGGTGAAGCAGACGCAGCGATAGAATAGGCAGAGGGGCACCCCGCGCGCCCCGCCGCACGATTCCCGCGCAACACGTCTACTTCCTTATTCTGTCGCCATCCGTATTCTGGTTTGTTAGTTCCGAATTTATTTTCGGAAATTTATATTGAATAAGGTTTATATATTGACTAAATAAATAAAATTAAAATTGATAGGCTAATTCGTATTTTGATGAGTATTTAATGAAATTTACAATGGTGGTAAGTATAGATAATTATATGTTCACTGACGAAAGAGTGGACTGTAAAGAGGGGACGATAGGGGATAAGTTTAGGGGCTGGTTGAGCAAGAAAGTTGTTGTATGCTAGAATTAACCTATGAAATTCAATTTAAGTGCGAAATAGTGTGAGACGAAGTTACCTTTGCAATCCGGTGGTTGTGGGTTGAACCGTTGGTCTCCGTTGTGGACTGTTGGTGGTGGTCCGGGCTGCCCTTGTCGCCAGCTAGAGGTAAGCTCAGAACCGTTACCTTCAGTCGGCCAACTTAGACCTAGGATTCTCCACTGCACAGATGGGCGTCCTTCGGCTACACAGCACTGATTTTAAAGAGTCTAGAGATTGGCAGTAGTGCTTTTAACAAATTGCGAGAAAATTAACGAGAATAGCGAAAGGCGATGCGAACTGGTATTAGTTTAATGACATACTGGCTCTGACCGCTTGTGACAGAGCAATATTTAAATTCGAACCGTGACTTCGGTGTCGCCACAGTATTTACAAAAAATAATCCTAAAAATACAAAGCCAAAGCTGAACATTCCGCCCACCAAAATGCATTGTATTTTGACTAAGCGAAAAGGAAACAATGAAGTAAGGTAAGTGCGATAATATTAAGACTAAAACGAAAAAATGGACAACACAAAGGTAGCGCTCTAAAGCGACTACGCAGGCAGTGGGCACAGTTTGACCACAGGCCGTTTGTACAACCCTGTGGCCGTGCGCACAGTAACCACACGACAGATCCCGTCGGATCCGGGGTGTGTGTCGATGATGCGACCCAGGGGCCATTTCATTGGGCTCGTCTGCTCGTTCACAACGAGCACTAGTGCACCAATTTGGACGTTGGGCTGCCTATCGTGCCACTTCATCCGCTGCTGGAGAGTATGCATATACTCCTTCGACCATTTGTTCCAGAAGTCCTGGTGCATCTTCTGAAGCAGCTTCCAGCGTTGGAGAGGGCTAAAACGAACGTCTGATAGGTCTTCCTCAGGCACGACCGACAGGGGCTCCGTGGTGAGGAAATGACCGGGAGTCAGAGCCGTCAGGTCGTTGGGGTCGGTGCTAAGAGGAGTGAGGGGCTTGAGTTGAGCAAAGCCTGGACTTGGGTTAAAATCGTCGAGAATTCCTCATACGTCAACCTTTGGTTCCCGACGACACGCGACAAGTGTGTTTTCACGGCCTTGATTCCAGCTTCAGCGAGCCCTGAGAAATGTGGGCTACCCGGCGGGTTGAATCCAAAGTTAATTGAATGGTGTGCGGCAGCATCCTTCACTAGACGTTGCAGGATGTTGTTCGCACCGACAAAATTTTTGCCTTGGTCAGACACTAACCTGCTGCACCGACCACGACGAGCGACGAAACGCCGAAGTGCGGCGAGATAAGCATCCGAAGACAACTCTGTGACGAGCTCAGTATGAATGGCCTTTGTTGCGGTACAGACAAAGACGCAAATATAGCCCTTGTACGTCTTGTTACCGCGTCCGCGACCGAGTGCGATGTCGAAAGGCCCGCCAAAATCGACCGCTGCGCTCGAGAAAGCCTTGAGCTGGGATATTCGATAGGACGGCAGGTCCCCCATGAATGGCGCAGGGGCACCCAGTGGCCGCACCCGAAAGCACTTCATACATTTCGATACCACTGCGTAGATAGCCCGTTTTGGACACATGATCCAAAAATGCTGCGACAACAAGTTGTGAAGCGTTTGGATGCCTGGATGCATGAACCGTCTATGATATTCGTCTATAAGAAGGAAGGTCAGACGATTGTCGCGAGGTAGAAGCAACGGATGCTTCACGTCGAAGTCGAGAGAAGCTCGCGACAGGCGACCGCCCACTCTTAAGAGACCCGCTTCGTCTATGAATGGGGACAATTTTCTAAACGCTTTGGGAAGAGAATTCGAAAGCTTGTTGGAAATCTTTTCGATTTCCTGAGCAAAGCTGCGCTGTTGCATGAAGCGCACGAGAGTCATCAGTGACTGTTTTACTTCGAGAGGTGTCAAAGGTCCGCGTAACAGCTTTCCAGTCGTCTTTTGGTTCTTCGCGTTGTTCGCAAAGCGGCGACAATACGCTAAGACGCGTTGAAGTGTTCCTAGCAACGAGAACTTCTCTAATAGATTGTCAACTAGTAGAATCAACTAGTAGAACCAAGTCTTGGGGAAGCAAACCACGCGATCCGCAGTCAGCTGGATTGTCAGTGGTTCTGACATGATGCCAGGAGTCGGGAGGAATGACGTCTTGGATATGACTCACACGGTTGGCCACGAATGTTTTCCACCTGGATGGACACGACTCGATCCAGGTTAACGTCACACTTGAGTCCGACCATGCGTAAATTCTATCTACCGAGTGGAAGGGCTTCAAAGCCTCCACGACCGAAGCCATCAAGTCCGACAGCAGAACCGCTGCGAGCAATTCGAGACGCGGCACTGACAATTTGCGTAACGGCGCGACCTTGGACTTCGCACACACTAGCTTGACGTCAACGTCGCCCTCCTCAGTCACTGTACGGCAATAGATTACGGCACAGAAGCCACGTTCTGATGCGTCACAAAATCCGTGGAGATGTAGCACGTCGAATTCCCCGACTAAACGGCGAGGCACAGCTACAGCACTCAGCGACGAGAGTTGAGTTTTGAATTCCTGCCATTCCAGCCTGATGCTTTCCGGGACATCTCCTCTCCATCCCAGGAAACGCCCGAAACCCAAAGCAACTGCATCAGATACTTGGCGAGAAATGTTACAGGCGAGAGGAAACCCAATGGATCGAAGATTCTAGCTATCTCCGACAGAATGGTGCGCTTCGTGCACCGACCATTAGGTGTAGATGCTACACGAAAACGAAAGGAGTCAGATTGAGGTTGCCATAGCAAGCCCAATATCTTTAGAGAAATGTCAGTCATTTCTTCGAAATGTTTAAAGTCTTCCGAGTATAGATCGGAAGACGGTAGGCTCTCCAGGAACTCACTACTATTGGAGGTCCACTTCCTGAGATGAAAACCCCCCGACGACAGTATTTTCGTAAGTTCCGCCTGAAGCGAACGCGCCTGCTCGACAGAATCCGCTCCGGTGACGACGTCGTCGACGTAGATGTCACGAGCGAGTACGGTTGAACCACCTGGGTAGCTGGCTGCAGAATCACTGGCAAGTTGAGCCATTGTACGAAGAGCCTGGAATGGCGCAGCAGAAACCCCGTAAGTGACCGTTTTAAGACGATAGTCGCGCACAGGACCGACAGCAGAGGGCCGCCACAAGATGCGCTGAAATTCAGCGTCCTCTTCAGGAACCAGAATCTGCCTGTACATCTGTTTCACGTCACCTGTGAAGACGACGGCATGCCAGCGAAAGCGTGTGAGCAGATCGAAGATGTTGGTCTGAAGCTTGGGCCCAGCGAGAAGAGTAGCGTTTAAGGACGTCTCGTTGGCGTCCTTAGCGCTTGCGTCGAAAACTACGCGAAGAGGAGTGGTGACGGAGTCACGCAGAATACCATGGTGAGGTATGTAATAGAAGTGGCCTTCACTTGTTGAAGGAGGTTCCACTTCCTCCAAGTGACCTCGAGACTCATAGTCATTCATGAATTCCACATACGCCCTTTTAAACTCGGGGTTGGAATTCAATTTGCGTTCCAACGTCGTGAACCGCTTGAGAGCGATTTCGCGCGAATTGAGGAAGGTAGGTTTGTTCGTGGGGTCGACAAATGGTAATGGAACTACGAACCTGCCTTCTTCATTGCGATAGTATTTTCCACGAAAATAGTCTTCGCAGCGTTGGTCCTCCTCAGATACGAAAGGTTTAGTCGGAGAACTAACGTTTTCTAATTCCCAAAATTTTTTTATAGAATCGTCGAGCGACAAAATTTGCGAAGGACTCGACACGAAAAAACAATGTTTATTATTGTTGCGAGACGATACGAAAGCGCTTGATGTGAGCTGACTCTCATCACACTCACCCATTACGACCCATCCATAGATGGTTTTCAACAGAGTAGGCTGTCCAGGCTCCCCGCGCCGTATACCGGGCAACAACGACGAAACGAAGACCTGTGCGTTAAGCAACAAGTCCACCGGCGCCGGACGGGCAAAATCAGAATCAGCCAGCGATAAATTTTTGGTGTGTGACCAACCCGACGAATCGACAGGTTGTGGAGGTTGGTCAGCACATACCGGCGACAAAACGAAAGCTTCGAGTTTAGTACTCAGCGAAGTGGGTTTATTACCCAATGGCTTGATCTCACATGAAAGTGAGCCAAATGTTTGATTGGGCGAGTTACCGATGCCAAACACATTGTGTTGGCCAGAAATCTCAAACCCTAGCATTTCAGCACAAGATTTCGATATAAGGTTGCATGCACTAGCACCATCCAGAAGTGCACGCACTGGGCGGAAGACACCAGAACTGTCCCGAATCAACATCTTGGCAGTAGCAAAAAAGATTGTATTATCTCCCGACATAGCAGTTAGAACCATGTTACTACTACTACTGCTAGTACTGCTCATGCTATTGCTAGGTGGTGCAGTAGCAGTCTCTGTGACCGTGGGTGCTTCAACATTCTTAGTAAAATGCAATAAGTTATGGTGTGAACGATGACACACACTACAGCGAGAAGCCCGACAAGTTTTCACCCTATGTGCATTCGAGAAGCATAAAATACACAAACCCTTCTCCTTAACTAGATTAAACCGGCCATCATTATTGAGATTCAGAAATTTGTTACATTTGTCGAGACTATGTTGACCCGAACAACAAACACAGCTCGGTGTTGACGGAGTCGAAACGACCAGGGCCGTTTTGTTTTTAGTCAACGGTTTAACATTCTGAGATTGAGGCCTAACACTAATACTTGAGTTTTCCAAAGCCCTGCTCCGCTTTTCAATAAAACTTTTCAACTCGTCAAACTTTGGAACCTCAGTATTAGAAGTGAGTTGTAATTCAAATGCTTCCCGGGTAGCGACATCTAACTTTGTCCATAGCAAATAGTACAACATAAAGTTTTTATCGGGGAGGTTAAATTTTGACAAAATATTTAAATTTTCATTGAAAGTTCTATAAACCCGTTCCAAATCTGTTTTGTTCTTCACTGGCTCACAATTTAGCAGTTTTTCATAATACATTACAGCAATTTGCCTCTTCCTATCATAATAATTGGACAGCGTCTCATATGCACTGCTATAATTGTCACCTGACAGAGGAAAACTTTTAATTAAATCATATGCGGAACCCTGAAGGCTTGACAATAGGTAATGTAATTTCTCAACATCACTAATTGTGCTCCGACTATGTATGAGGGAGTCATAAAGCTCTTTGAAAGACACCCAGCCTTCCAATTTTCCATCAAACGGCTTAATCGCTATTTTAGGAAGCTTGGCTAAATTATTTTCAAGCGTTAAAGGCTTCACATCCGACTTATCACTTATCTCACTCTTAGCCATTTGTCTTAACCTACATTTCACTGATTTCAACTTACTTTCAAATTCCCTCGTAACTTCGTACTCTTCCACACGTCTTTCAGGTTTCAGCGGACGTAAAATCCTTAACTGAGCATTGTGAAAGTCTTTTTCTAAATCCTTTATGTCCGATTCATCATAACCTTTTAAGTCCGAACTTTCAATGTTCTCTAATCTAAAAATAGCATACCCGCGCGCGACCCGGAACATATCTACAGTCGCGGGCTCTGTATCACTATCACCATGTACACTCATATTGTTTTAAATGCAATTAATCACACTAAAACGACGAAAATAAACACAAAACTATTTGCAAAATAACGTTGACTAAGTACTGACTGACACGAGTGACACTGACAGCTGTCGTCGACACTTGACAGCTATGAAAATGTTGCCAGCAGTATTAACCACGAATGAACGAATGGTTTAGTAAAAGCACTACTACACGACCACCAACTTTCTTGCTTACCCACGACTTTTTTTATAAGTCTACCCTAAATTTAGAATTAAACAGATGATATGACGAAACGAATTTGAATAAGCAACAGACAACGACAAACGAAAAACCAAAGGTCACTTTTCAAATTATGCGGCTCGAAGACCAAAATGTTCACTGACGAAAGAGTGGACTGTAAAGAGGGGACGATAGGGGATAAGTTTAGGGGCTGGTTGAGCAAGAAAGTTGTTGTATGCTAGAATTAACCTATGAAATTCAATTTAAGTGCGAAATAGTGTGAGACGAAGTTACCTTTGCAATCCGGTGGTTGTGGGTTGAACCGTTGGTCTCCGTTGTGGACTGTTGGTGGTGGTCCGGGCTGCCCTTGTCGCCAGCTAGAGGTAAGCTCAGAACCGTTACCTTCAGTCGGCCAACTTAGACCTAGGATTCTCCACTGCACAGATGGGCACGGCGTCCTTCGGCTACACAGCACTGATTTTAAAGAGTCTAGAGATTGGCAGTAGTGCTTTTAACAAATTGCGAGAAAATTAACGAGAATAGCGAAAGGCGATGCGAACTGGTATTAGTTTAATGACATACTGGCTCTGACCGCTTGTGACAGAGCAATATTTAAATTCGAACCGTGACTTCGGTGTTGCCACAGTATTTACAAAAAATAATCCTAAAAATACAAAGCCAAAGCTGCACAGTATACAATACTAGAGTATTCCTCAGTAAAATAAATAATCAATCATTTCTAATCACAGTTAATTCCACGTTGTTTTATCATTCATGTAGTCTTGTGTGATATAATAAGCTTTAGAAATCGATACTTTTGGCTCTCCTAAAAATCGCATTTTGTCCGTTAAACGCTTTAAGCCTACGGTAGTCGATGTCCCATATAACCATTCCAGTCGCAGAATCACAAAGTGGTAACTAAATGTCAGATGTGTCGTAACAGAGTCCATACAATGTGTCTAGAATTGTTTCGAAACAAAGTGTCGTCGCCGTGTCTACACTTTTCCGTAACAAGGTGTCGACACATTTGTGTGCACTTTGCGTGCGGTTTGCGACTAAATCTGACAGCAAATTTGTGACAGCAAATGTCAATATAAAATACCTCTTGAAAACCAAGGTTTGTCAAACTACTATTAGTGTCTCGTGTGCTCGTAATTCTAGTAAGTCATCATGGGCAATGCAAATGATAATAATCGACCGAAATCATATAAACACCCAACACCCGTCAACCTTTTACAGAAAAGTTTTTAAAGAAATTCAATAAGCTACTTAGGTCAGGCAACGAATGCTCCAAAAGTTGTAGAGGGAAATGCTCGGACACAATTTTTGACTCCGTAACTCGGTTTGACAAGTTAGGAGGTGAACATATCAAAAGTCCCCGGCCGTAGCCCTTGAGCGGGGGGGGAGAGCGGGGGCTTTGAAGGTCCCATTTTCCCGTTTTTCGATTATATCTCGGAAACTATGCATCTCAGCGACATGGCCACTTATACAAAATGAAAGTTTATTTAATTTGTTACAAGTTTATTCAGTCAATTTTTTCGATATGTTGAATAGTTTTTGAGATATCCGCTCTTGAAAGTTTATTTAGGGCTCTCAATTTTATCTTGATATATATATCTATATCAGTGAAGGTGCTAGGCCGTGTTTGGTATCGTTTTCGTATAAATCTGGGGTGCTGAATCCATTTAAGATATCACATTGACACCATTCCACAAAATAAAAATAAATCTTTTTAGGGTTCCGTACCTCAAAAGGAAAAAACGGAACCCTTATAGGATCACTCGTGCGTCTGTATGTATGTCCGTCTGAATACACAAAATAGTTCTTTACATATAGATGACAGGAAAACCTATTAGAAATGTGCAGTCAAGCGCGAGTCGGACTTAATGTACGGAACCCTTAATACGCGAGTCCGACTCGCACTTGGCCGGTTTTTTTGAAACTCTTCTTGACGCTTAACCGCTGAACCGATTTCGTTGAAATTTGGTATAGAAATAGTTTGCGTCCCGGAACAGGACATAGGATAGATCTTATAACCAAAATCATCTTTTGAAGGTGTGAAAAGTGGCGTGGAAATTTGTACGGGAAATCAATAACCGCTGAACCGATTTATATGAAATTTGGGATGGTCTACATCTTTGATTTAGTTAAAAATGATGAAAAAACATGACTTCAAACCTAAACTTAAACAGTATTCTTCAAGAAGTCAATTCTGAATTCCCCCCTACACCTCATTTCACACCTTTAAAGGATGATTTTTGAGATAACTTATTATATCCTGTCTCGGGACTCAAAATATATGTGTACCAAATTTAAATTAAAACTGTTCAGCAGTTTAAGCGTGAAGAGGAGTTTAAAAGAAAGTATTTTAATAAGTTTATATGTTTTTACTTCGGAATGGTGTCAATGTGATACCTTAACTAAATTTGGTACTGCGAATTTATACGAAAACGATACCAAACATGGCCTCGTAGCTTTACTGTTGTAGAAGTCAAAATAAAATTGAGAGCCCTAAATTCTTATTACTTGGCCAAACTTGTGTAGAAGGAAAAGGTAAAATAAAAGTCTTCGGCAGGAATATAAGACACAAATATATTTTTTTTTGCGTTACTATTTCATTCATCAAATATAAACATACCTTGATTATACTATTCTAGTGAGATCCTCATAGATAAACAAAAACATTTACTTAAAAAATTACAAGGTCGAAATGTCACGGAACTTGTGAGAGTAATATGTGAAAAATATAAACTTTTATGACAAAAAAAATCTGGACACAATTTAAGAATCACCCAATTGCGTCGAGGAATCATCTGTATTTTTGCTTGTTTCATTACCTCCTCGCTTCTTTTTTGTCCTTTGTATTCTGTAGCAATTTGTTAGATCTGAAAATAAAGATAACTTGCGTCGTCACGGATTTCGATTTATAGGTTTTAGGGAGTGCAGAATTCGAAAACGATGATCATTTTATAATCCAAGATGGCGGCTACGTATTTTGTCATAAAAGTGGAATCCAAAATAGTCATCATTTTCGAAATCTGCGCCCCCAGAAACCTATAAAACGACATCCATGACGACTTTTATGACATAGTGCATGGCCGCCATCTTGGAATCCAAAATAGTCATCATTTTCGAAATCTGCGCCCCCTAAAACCTATAAAACGATATCCATGACGACTTTTATGACATAGTGCATTGCCGCCATTTTTAAATTGAAAATGTTATCATTTTCGAAATCTGCGCCCCCCAAAACCTATAAAACGACACCCATGACGACTTTTATGACATAGTGCATGGCCGCCATTTTGGATTCCAAAATGGTCATCATTTTCGAAATCTGCGCCCCCTAAAACCTATAAAACGACATACATGACGACTTTTATGACATAGTGCATGGCCGCCATCTTGGAATCCAAAATGGTCATCATTTTCGAAATCTGCGCCCTCTAAAACCTATAAAACGACACCCATGACGACTTTTATGACATAGTGCATGGCCGCCATTTTGGAATCCAAAATGGTTATCATTTTCTAAACCTGCGCCCCCCAAAACCTATAAAACGACACCCATGACGACTTTTATGACATAGTGCATGGCCGCCATCTTGGAATCCAAAATGGTCATCATTTTCGAAATCTGCGCCCTCTAAAACCTATAAAACGACACCCATGACGACTTTTATGACATAGTGCATGGCCGCCATTTTGGAATCCAAAATGGTTATCATTTTCTAAATCTGCGCCCCCCAAAACCTATAAAACGACACCCATGACGACTTTTATGACATAGTGCATGGCCGCCATTTTGGATTCCAAAATGGTCATCATTTTCGAAAGCGGGGCCCCCTAAAACCTATAAAACGACATACATGACGACTTTTATGACATAGTGCATGGCCGCCATCTTGGAATCCAAAATAGTCATCATTTTCGAAATCTGCGCCCTCTAAAACCTATAAAACGACACCCATGACGACTTTTATGACATAGTGCATGGCCGCCATTTTGGAATCCAAAATGGTTATCATTTTCTAAATCTGCGCCCCCCAAAACCTATTATACGACACCCATGACGACTTTTATGACATAGTGCATGGCCGCCATTTTGGATTCCAAAATGGTCATCATTTTCAAAATTGGGGCCCCCTAAAACGTATAAAACGACATCCATGACGACTTTTATGACACAGTGCATGGCCGCCATTTCGGATTCCAAAATGATCATTATTTTCGAAATCGGCACTCCCTAAAACCTATATATCGACACCCATCTCGACTTTTATGACAAAGTGTTTTGCTACCATCTGCATGCAAGACATTTCTATTATTTTTACGTACAAAAATGGCCCCCTGTCAACTTTCAATCGAGATTTAATCGATAATTTATTCCATTACTATTCAGATTAATTCAATTTCAATCTATGTTAGGTCGACTAAAATAATCGCGATTAAAATTTGAGAATTAACTTTTTTTATTCCATTAATTAGTCGAATAAACAGTTAATCGATTAATGCCCATCTCTGACCACGGCATTTTTACACTTTGAGAATATCTGAAAACAAATCAACACAAGGAGCCATTTTGCAAATCCAGTAACTTTGTTATTACTTTTGACAGCGCGTGTCATGTGTCAACACAGAGTCGACACAAAGTCGAAACATTGCAACTACTTTGTGACTGCAATATTTCTCAGCCTTAAACCATATTTATACATCATAATTAACAAGTTTGGTAGTATGTAAAGCGTTATTTCTGTTATTTAAGTATAGTATACGCATCGAAGTACTAAAAATGCTTCAAATAATATAGTTATGAACACAGGCACTGAGAAGTAAACAATTTCATTTCCGGCTAAACTACAACAATGTGGTGGCGCGTTGATTATATTACACTTAGTTTATCAAATCACTCGAGCAGTTTAATTCCCCATAATAATTTAAGTCATATTGTAATATAAATGCAAACAATATATAATTACGTCTTGTAATCCGTTTAAGAGATGGCGTATTAATGTCACTTATTTTTATTTAAGTATTTTTCCATCTGACAGTTTCCATTTGACAGGAACAAAATGAACGAATGAACGAATGATTTTGGCATAAAGTAGTCGCAAAGCCGAAACAATGTGTGCCTTCGAGCAACACCGGCTTCCGACACATCGGAAGGGAGGGGCCCAAGCGATATCTCACCGTACAAATCTTTCTGCCATTTTTCGCGGGGGGAAAGGTGCACACAGTCGCACTTCTCACACACTTACATACAAAATCCAATCTGTAATGACGACACAAATGCATAGAAAATGACACACGTCAAAGACAAATCTTGCAAACCTCGATCTCTTTTTGTGTACGGACGAGTGACAAGTGTCACAACACGCACACTAACACATTTTCGTTGAAGTATGTTATTGTATTCTGAGAGATGAGAAGTCGGATTTGTCGCTCGACCGATCCGCAATTTGTACTGAGCGAGCAAAATCGATAAATCCAACAATTACATGAGACTAAAATATAATAATTGTGTTTGAATGTAATTAAACGTATGATATGTTCAAAAAAATATTACATGTGAAATGTAACACTTTCTTTTTGTAAATTTGATGTCCCCGACCTCTTTTTATAACAAAAAAAACCGAGCAAACAGGCATTTTTGTGCAGCAGTGTTCACGCGCGCGTCTGGACTCGGTCTAGTGAAAAATCCAAGTGCAACTAGTTTTATTACCCGCGCTAGATTAGATTGACGCGCTAATCTTGTACCTCGGCAGAGGGGAAATAGTGCGAATGCCGCCTCCCTTCCGTGTTGCTCGAAGATGTGTGCACACGGCGACCACACTTTATGTCACTTTGTGTCATGTGTCGACCCTTCCCCATTTCTGGTAACTGTGTCGACACGGCGACGACTCTGCGACTGGAATTGTGACCGAAACAGACGGTGTCGACACAAGATGTGTCAACACCGCGTCGTAACGGCGACTGGAAATGGTTGTATGGGGTGTACCGTAGTTGGTAACGAATACACCCCGAACTTAGAATAAAAAAGTCTGAGTATGTCACTTACGACCCCCTACTAAACAAGACTCACTAAATTATCAAAAATGTCATGGTCGTAAAGTTTTTGACCAATTTTAAAGGGCATTAACTTCTTTCGTATTGAATTTATAGATATGATCGCTAATTTAGGTTAAAGAGACTAACATTTTGAATACTTTTCCAATACACATAGAGATGGGTCGCGGGTATTTACCCAATTTACCCACCCAGGTAAATACCCATCTACCCGGTATTTACCCGTATCTACCCAAATGGACGGGTAGATTCATTTCTTGTTGCACATGTCGATTTGTGTTAAAGTGGAGATATAAACCGAGTTAATGGTTGTAATTATTGAGTCATTTAAAATGAAATGGTTTAGTGAAACCTGCAGTTGTAACTAAGGAATTTTTAGTACAATTTTGATAAATATTAATAAAAAGGCCGTCATAAGAGTATTTTATTTCGATTTGAGTAAATAATAATAACAGGCATAACATAACCCTGCCCCCGGTCAAACTGCATCTCCGATGATAATCGGGATAGCGAGGCGATGGGCAGTCTGATACACCTGTCTTGTTCTCCTAATCAACAAAAAATGCGAATCAGAGAGGTACAGAGTGTATTATGCACAGGCTAGTATGTTGTCGCAGGACTATAAGAGATTCCACTGCGACTAAAATAACGATAGTTGCTGAAAAAACCTGAGCTGAGGTTTCTAAGTTAAAGGGCAAATATTACATTTTAGTAATTGTGGCGTCTAGGTTCTGTTGTATTACAAGGTGATAAATAAAACTCAGTTGGTCAGTCAGGTGTGCTCCGCGACCCGCCTGTACGCCATGACAGTTGACAACAGAATGTCAACTTGCAGGTAGTTCGCATTGCACTTTTATTGTATAAACGTCACATCTCTTCCTTTTTATAATGATTTATTTAATTTATTTTTTGCGTTAGCCATGCAACAATAGTTCAGTCATCTCACATCTGTTTATCTTATAACTGCTAGGTTAATTTAGATTCTAATTCCGACATACTACCACCGGTTCGGAAAACAGCGTTAACCTCAGACCCGAGAAGAACCGGCGGAAGAAACTCGGCGAGGTGTGGATATATTCATTTCTCAACAGTTCAACAATAAACATTATTTAACAATATAACCTTGGAATATTTACACTATTCCTAGTATCTCTCTCAGTTGCTTAGCGGTCAGCTGGAAGAGATCCTTTAAAGGGATGAGTTCGCCTTTGTACACATTTATTCTATTCTCTTATTGTTATGTACTTGTTTAGCGTAATAAAGTGTTTTAATACAATTATGGTTTTACTTTTACAATATCAGTCTCTCTCCTTCTCCTTTTTTCAGTTTTGAATTTTGAGTCTGCTTTTTTTTATTCAAAATGATAATAACTCGAGGTGTAAATATCTTACGAGTTTAACCTTAATTGATACATATTTTCTTTGGATGCTTACACTTTTCTAGGTATTTTCATTAGCGTTCAAGCTATATACATGTTTCACACAATTAATACCTATTTCGTGAATTTCCAATAAAATTGTAACATACAGGTCGCTTTCCAATAACATCTCGTACATGTACATTATTTATTGGCAACAACTGATTTCCTCAGTTTTACTTGGCTGTTTGATAGGTAATATAGTATAATATATAGATATAATGCAATTTATAATATACGTAAATGGTCCAATGTTAAGTAAGGTAAAAAGTCATACCAGATATCACAACCTATTTAGTTTTACTTGTACATGTACTGGTCATGAAGTTATAAGATGGAGTGAACTGTCACTTTTTTTGCCATACTAAATTTAACCTTATCACCGAGCCAGAAAGACGTTCTTACCAGACTAGAGAAAACGGTCCCGGTTGAGATAGCAAAGGTGGGTCGCGGTGTCTCACTCGCACATGTTGCCAATGTTAAAAATATACTATTGTGGTAGTATTTATATCAATATACTACTAAAGTGAAATACCTTCTTATATTATTTAAGTGCTATATTTAGAGTAAGGTTCTGATATCTTTTAAGAAATTTGTAAATAATTATGATGTCAATATTATTAACTGATTTAACCAAGCATGTGCACAACAAAAAAAACATTAATTTTGATATGGTAGACATTGTAGTAACTTTGAATATTAATTGGTATCCCTAACGTGTGATGACATGTTATCAAAACACGTGAATGAAAAAATTCTTAAAAATGGTGAATAAATGTTGCGTTAAAGGTTGTAGGAGTGAAAGAATTTCTAATTGTGGAATATTGTTTCACAAGGAAGCCACAATTATTACATTTTGCGATAAAAATACAAGTCAACATTGTCAAACTCATTAGGGTGACCATGATGTCGGCACGATGAGAATCAGTATTACACAATTCTTATTACGTACTTGAAAGTAAGTTTATATGAATAGGTATGTATTTATTTCGGCATGTTTAAATTAGTGAAATGAGAGCCAATACAGAATAAATAATTGCCAAAATTGAAATCTAAAGGCCTTAAACATTACAGACACATTTATATACTTGGTCAAGCAGATCTTGTCAGTAGAAAAAGGCGGCAAATTTGAAAAATGTAGGCGCGAAGGGATATCTTCTCATAGAAAATTTGAATTTCGCGCCTTTTTCTACTGACAAGATTTGCTTGACCATCTATAATAATAAAAAAACACATTGATAATAAAAGAAAAATAGAACTTTATGGTAATTTACTGACTTTTCGGACGATACCAGAAACGTTACTGGGAATTTACCCTCTTTGGAAAATTTACTGGGAACGGCACATCACTAGTTTCTTTACATTTCACGTCTCTTCTCTTTTCACACAGATGGCCTACCACCGTGAACACCGAGGTTCGCAAATTGCGGGCATCTTTCTCTTTTACTCCTATAAATGAGTAATTACAGAGACAGAGAAAGATGCTCGTCAAACGATGCAAACTTCGGTGTCTATGCTCCAGTGACAAGCGTCCTAGTTAAAAACTATAGCAAACGGGCGTAGCGGTCCCACGCGACCCTGTGGCAGTGGCGGATTTGCCCTAAGGCCGAGTAGGCCCGGGCCTACGGCGGCCAGATATTTTAAGCGGCAGTCTATATGATGGGTGCTGAGAAAAGGGCGGCTAGTGCTTGCTATGAAGGGCCTGGGACCTAACGCGGCAAAGACTGTAAAAAGCTCTCAGGACATTGGGGGTGTCCTGAAAGCCTACCCCGAGCCGCTTTCGACGTGTTTGTAGCACTTTCGTACGTAAGTGTGACAGAGGGGCGACACGTCGAACGCGGTTCGCGGTAGACCCTCTGGTTCTGTCAGCATATCTATCTCTCTCACTCATACCTGTATTCTTGACAGACGTTACGGCGGACCACCTTCCTGAGGATCGACCATGTTCGTGGTCCAGCATCTACGCCTATTAATAACAGTTTTTAGAACAACTAAATTAAGTACCTAAGGTTGTGTGAAGCGTTGTACAGAAGAGAAAAAAACGATATCCATCCCTTTTTAGGCCATAATACTAGTACAGCGAAAAGACAGTATGATTCTTTATAACTGATATAACTATGCATGAATAAGAAAAGATCCTGGCCAAACTATATATTCAATGTTATCCTAATATCCCACATACATATGACTTATGGTCACCCTAATTAGAAAGAGATGCAACGGCCCACCTTGACTTCTCATGTGGACACACTTTTTGGCTAATGTACACTATCCGGTTTACTCTCTAGGTCCGTGGTACTGGTATGTTATTTACGCAAACCATGATCTATACAAATAGATTTCTATTACTCGGGTAAAATGATGTAGGTACCTACATATTTGACCGTTATTATTATAAATTGCATTGGATACATTATTTTATTACCGTTTTTTAATCATAATACTTGCTGAATACAGTATTGACCTCAATTATATTCAAGTATGGTATACCGACCTACTGTTAATCTAGCAACTTAATGTTACTTATACAATGAATGATATTAAGTATTTATGTTATGAAAACAACTTTAATCCCTGCTTGGAAGTTGATTTTAGCCTTGACTATAGTCTACAGTAGCCCTTGACTACAATATACACAGCCTTAATTTGACCATGGTTACAGTCACATTAATATTTTTTTTTTATAGACATTTTGCTTCCCTTAGGTTCAATTACTTACAGATATATTATAGAGCAAAACTAGCACCTGTGTATGTTCATTTTGATGGTGGCATATATTGTTTAACTCTAATTAAGTATATTTTACAAGGAACCAATGGAATTTCATTACCATGAACATTTACTTTATTATTATTCCGTTGCTTTAATAAAACCCTAGGCCATTCTGGGTTTTATTTCATACTTGGTACTTAGTACCTGTACGATAATTAAACAACGACTTAAGTAAATAACTCTTTGATAATATATATGTACTCTTGCAAATATAGAGGCTCGATCTGCAACCTCAATTTACAAGGTTTGTTTGATTTTGTTAGTTTCAACCTCAACTAGGCAAACTGCAATTTGGTGCAATCAAGATCACGTCTGGTCCTTACGTTTTTATACGTACACAGTATAAATTTCCCACTAACGTGCCTTTTTATTACACTTAATTAAAACTCATCTCTATCTGGGTAACTGTCCGATATTGACGCTATCGCTTGGCCGTCCATTTTACGGATTTGGTTACTATGTTCGTATGTGTATGTTTTCACTATTAGGAACAAGTCATATATAAAGTAGCGCAGTGGGAGTGCAAGGTTTCACGCATCGTCACTGATTGGTACTTTGTATTTTTTCCAGCATTTACTTTAGATACCTACACAATAGACGCTGGGTCCGTCACAATGCCACACATTGTGACGGACCCAGCGTCTATTTATTTACCTTAAATTGACCTTTGACCTGATTGTAAATTTATAGAATTACTATTGTGTTCTTTTGGCACTAAAATTAGTTGATTGGCTTTAGGTAATTTATTTATTTTTGGACTTTAATTTAGTCGGCCCGTCGACTTTTATCGGTACTGATTTAGTCCTAGTGCAGCATTGCATTTTGAATTGGCCTTTGTAGGCACATTTATCACATGCCGGCACATTTTATCTTTTAGGGGGAAGGCGGCGCCATTATCGCAATCCTGTCTACCTGTTTGTTATGTTTGCCCAAAAACTCTTTCAGTTGCCTCCTAACATTTTATCAAATTTGTTCCCATAATCACTTGTTTATTGTAACTGAAACCCCTAGATTCAATATTTTCCTTTAGATCGGCGGAGGCTCAATTTTCCGCATTGAAATCACATTTAGAATCATTAGGAATAGATTAGATTAGAAATTTCCAAAGTACCATTCTTGTTGCATCAGTCGAAACACGAATCGTTCATACAAACTCTGTTTTTGCGAAAAGTATTCTTATAATTTGTCGACAGCAACTTTAAAAATATCCATTACGCTAGCTTCTGAAACGTGCGTACTTGGAAGAGTGCTCGCAGTTAGCAGGCACACGACACTCAGGCACATTCTAAAGCGAACAATTAAGACATCATTGTAATACTATCCGTAAGTAAGCACGGAACATGTGCGTTAGGTAAGTACCTTCTAACTACCGAGTTTCTGTACTTAAGGAGTTATCGAAGTAACCTAACGTGTAACAAACAGAACAGGTAGACACATATACATAGGATTGGACCCCAAGACATACATTAAAGTTCAACGAGTCTTTGTGACAATAACCTGAGTTTCACTCCTTAACGTTAATTATAATCACATATTACTAACAATTTAAATTTTATGGATTTTTTTATGAGCTATATTTATTTTTAATTCTGAAGAACTTATCATTTGCACTACATGGGCCGATATCCCATGCAGCACTCGCGGAGTCTTCACTCCAATGGTATTTCCTTATTCGGACTTAGGTTCCACTCACGGAGTCTTCACTCCAATTGTAGGTATTTATTTATACGGAACTCGTATCTTGCATAAACTATACATTAATACCATTGTCTTTTCAGCCTATGAAACTCGACTTTTCTAGTTATCATATTTATAGGCAAGGTTGTGTCACTTGTGTCAATGTCTAGTTAGTTATTTTAAATACACCATAGTCGGCATCAGCAACCCCGCCCCACCACCATAACCGCGGTACTTGCATTTGAAAACTCGTTTATATAATTAAATAAAGAACTTATTTAAGGAGGACAAGATAAGCATTTCATGAGTTTCCAAATGTAATCGATCACCGCGCAATCATTGCTGGCGTGGCAGAATTATTAAGCATAGCCATACCTTCCCAAGGCCCACGGTCCTACCAGCTGTAGTAGGTACTTTCTAAGTTCGGTGGAAGATTTTTTTTACATTAATTCGGAAAATGTTTTTTTTTTTTTTATTATAATTATTTTCAACAAAATCTGTTTACTGCACACATGTACGACTCTAGATTCTTCAGACTCTCAAGACTCTTAGACCCTTTAGACTTCTTTAGACTATTTAAACTCTTACAATCTTTAGACTCTAACTTAGATTCTGTAGTCTCTTTACTTTTTAGACTCTTTACTCTTTAATCTCTTGAGACTCTGACTCTTTAGACTTTTTAGACTATTTAGACTCTTTAAACGCTTTAGACTCTTTAGACTCTTTAGACTATTTAGACTCTTTAGACTCTTTAGACTATTTTGACTCTTTAGACTCTTTAGACTCTTTAGACTCTAGACTATTTAGACTATTTAGTCTCTTTAGGCTCTTTAGACTATTTACTCTTTAGACTCTTTAGACTCTTTAGACTCCATAGACTCTTTAGACTCTTTAGACTCTTTAGACTCTTTAGGTTTAAACTCTTAAGACTTTAGGTTCTTTAATCTAACTTATTTTTATTTCCTTATACATATATTATGTGATGTGAAAAGCAGTATGGGTCACATGGTAGCAAAATTATTTTCACTTTGGGCGTTAACACTTGAATCCCTCACTACGCTCAGTATTCCATTTTAATACCTCGCTTCGTTCAGGATTCAATGTTTGCCGTCGCCGTAACCATGACATTTTGCTCCTTAGCGACACAACCTAATGTTTAATTGAAGCAGAGTTGCATCTGTTTTGCTTCGTTCCATTTTAAACAAAACAAAATCAACCCTGAATCCTACACTATAGATTCAAATTTCAATAGCAAATTTCAGACTTTTTCCTTGTATGGCTGGGCCCCAGGAGGGTGAGTGCAATATTAACACAACAACATTTACAACCATAAAAGTATTCCATTTTTGGAGAATACTCGTATTAAGCTTAAGCTTTACGACAAATTTCACCGACAGTATCAGTTTGTTTACTTATTTTTCCTTTTGCATTATAGAAACAAGACCCAGATAATATTATGCTGATTTGGTTAAATAATTTAAATGCATATCTAACTAGCACACGTAAGCTAAGTAGCACCATGTTGTATAGCAGATGATCTGTTGATTTTTATTAAGTCTGACGCTAAATAAAGCGTACACTTATTATTTATTTAGGTAGATAACTTCTGGTTAAAAGTGTTAACCCTATTATGTGAACTATTATTAAGCATTTGTCGTTAATTTGATACATTTGTGAGCTAATAATAAACTACAGCGCACCCAGATATTGTTTCAACAACCGTTAACGCAGACAGCACCACGTTGGTATACTTAGTTACCTGTAGTAAATTACCGGTGAACAGACATATTCAGCACTACACAGCAATATGCGCGACAGTTTATTTATTATACGTATAACTTAATTATAGTTTTACACGCTTCCTTAAATACACAGTCGCTATAAAAGTTTTATTTCTATTTTATAATAACTTATTTTACTGTATTTGGCTTAATTTCTGTTCACCGACCCGTTTTTTGGAAAGGTAAAAGCAATAAATAGTATTTAAACTGAATAAGACGTTGAAATGTGCCCTATAGTAATAATATTAGCGTAAAAATAGTTCTTTTCTCGATCAAAATATAGTTTAAATACCAGAAGTGTACCTTATAAAGATGTTTATGTGCTCAGAGCTATAAATTAAGTCCACAATGGGTCCATCATACCTGTGCTATTTGGGTCATTCGTCTCCCTCCCTTTTATTGAAAAAATAATTTCAAACTGATAACTTTTTGTCGGTTATTTAGCAACTACATCGATTTTTTGTTTTTTCTTACGTTCTTTATCCTCGTCGCCATTGTGGCGTCTAGGTTCTGTTGTATTACAAGGTGATAAATAAAACTCAGTTGGTCAGTCAGGTGTGCTCCGCGACCCGCCTGTACGCCATGACAGTTGACAACAGAATGTCGACTTGCAGGTAGTTCGCATTGCACTTTTATTGTATAAACGTCACAGTAATAAAGGACCCATAAAACTATTTAATAATTTGGTATTATAAACCTTTACGCCCATGAGTAAAGATAACTGCGGAAAAAACTCTTAGCGTAAATGCTTTCAAATTTAAGGACAAACATTAGGAACATTATAGTAATAAAGGTCCCAGGAAACTTTTTATTTGATATTATACACCGCTACGTCCATGCTATTTGTTTTGAATTTAGAGTTTAGAAACTAATTTATGGTAGTAAAAGACACAAATATTAGAAAACTCCTGTACAACCTAGTTCGCTTCATATTTTATACTTATATTACTTATGGTAAAATCATTTTTAGGGCGGGTTGTAAAGGGCAAGTAAAATAATATCAATACTAAAATATGTCCTTTATGACCATCTTGACCATACGATATGAAAAATCATCAAGACAAATGAGGGGCTTAAAGGACGACAAAAGACATGTGAGTCATTTACAATAATATTTATATTTAGCGGTAACCTTTACGATAACATCTTTGAACATGTAATTTATAACTGGTCATTTACGGTACCTGAGCTAAGGTGTTTTTACAAAATCATAGTAAAAAAATTGGGTCGTAGAGGCAACTTTTTAAGAGATATCGCAATTTTAACTATGCAGAACGAAAGCGCTTGGAATTCTGAATAAAACTGTATATATAACACATTTTCGCCAAAATGTCCTTTACGCCAATTGAACCCAAAGGTATCGATATTATGAATGTCACAAGTTTTCCTAAAATTGACAATATTTTTATATACCTATATACAGAATATTCTAATAAAATTAAATTTATCTCTAAGTAAGTTTCTATGGTTCATTTTGTATATTGTTCGAATAGCCCTCTTCTGCAGAACAAAAATGGTAAAATGGTATTTAGAGTTAGACGAAGAAAAGTCTGCAGCGGATTTGATAGCCAACGCAGTGCAAGTGTTATTTTAAACGTCAAACTTCTATGAAATTATGACGTATAAATAACACTTGCACTGCGTGGGCTATCAAAATCGCTGCAGACTTTTCTTATAGTTTAACTCTAGTAACTATTCGGTCGTGTCAATGTTACAATAGTATCTGAACGGTTGCTGCTTCTGTCTTATGACATAATGCTATGGCAGTTATGAAAATATACTGATCGAGTTGTTTTCACATCGGTTAGCTAACGAGTTTTGCTCGCTGCAAAAGCTGCAGAACTCAGTCTATTTGAAAGAGTAGAAATATGGGGGCCCCACTGGAGTTTAGAATCTAGAGTTTTACCATGAAAAACTGTAGGTACTATCAACCAATCGTAATATGGGACGCTTCAAAAATTGGCAAGCGTCCGACCTCCAACGCGTCCCGCTCGGGACTGAGCGGCGGGCTGGCAGCGGGGGCGCGAGTAAATGGTGCCGTGAATTCGTAAATTTTGAGTTTAAAGTTATATGTGTTACGAAATTAACAATATTAAACCCGACGGACATTACACCATTACAGACGTTTATTTTGATGTGATTTTCAATACATCAAGTAGTATAATATTGAAATGAAATGAATTTTAAGGTAGAAAATAAGGGTATGTTTGGATTTTTTTTCTATCGAGCGAAGTTTGTCCAATTATGTAACGAGTACCCGACGTACTTACATAAAGGTCTCAAAAGCAACATATATTCTTTTCACGTGTTTAATCTTTGCCGTTTCTTAATAAAATGGCACTAAAAATTACGTTTCTAAGAGCTTACCTCGCCTTAAATTATTTTTCAAGTGATTTTATTATAGGTAATTAAACAGTTTATGTTTTAGTATTTTTGGTCATTTTCAAGCTGTGTTTTCAAGGCAGTTTACTGAAATGAAACACTAATCAATTTATAATAATGTATTAAAGCAAATGTAATTTAAAAAAATTGGCTGGTCTGATGTTGATATTTGTATGTGAGAATCAATTTTTATTTCGCGATTATGGTATTGGTTCCATAGGAAGAGTTGTTCAGATTCAGTATGACGTACATATTATTCACCCCGTAAATTATTACAGAGGACTATAAAAAACACCCTGTATTTATACTGTTTTTATTAGTAATGAACTAATGAACTCGAACAACATTTTGGTGGTAACTACTGGGAATAAAAATTCCCACCTTTTACCAGTGGTAACTAATGGGAAAAAAATCCTAGTTTTAACCGACTTCAAAAAATTTCAAATAAATTATTTTATTTGTCGTTATGTTGCCTCAGAACTCCGTCATTTCTGAACCGATTTAGGATTATTTTTTTGTTACAATGTATGTAGTCCCAAGTTGGTCCCGTCTTTGTCAAAACTCAGTTCTGGTTGATGGGATGCGTGAGGAATCTAGCGAACTCCTCATATCTTATTGGCATGTATATAGCAATATTAGTATTTTCATCAACAAACAAAGCATTTTTATCCAAACAGTGCCATTTGATGAAGTGGAACTGTGATGATGACCAGAACGGGACTCTTTAACAACGCATATTTCACTTTTGGCGATTTGTCCTCTTCGTTATGTTTGTTAAGCAAATAAGTTCTGAAGGAACATTTGTATTTGTAACAACTCCTCAAATCGTGATAGCTTCAGATCCATACCTTGAACATAGATACATACCCGAACTGCAAAAATGTTTAGTGACACGACAGTTTGGCCAGACAGGAACGCGTCTTACAAAATGATGGATCAAATAAGAACTAAAAATTAAAAATGGAATATAAAATAAAATACATAAAATATATCCCGTTTTATATTCTGTCCTTCTTGAAGTCGGTTTTACTATTTTTTAAGATAAATTTAATTTTGTGTGTTAATAAAAATCATTACAATTTTATGAATATAAAGCAAACGTCACAGAAAAGGTCTCCCTCAGCTTGGTGTCAAGTTCCCTTTAGGTATCTTGACGCTGGTCTTCCGTGGAGACCTGTTCAGTGTTCAAGAGATCGCGTCAGTATGTAAACTTAACTACCATTAAACTAAATCTAGATCAGGATAGGAATAACAATTAAATATTTCTCAGCTCGCTTTTGGAATATAAATACCCTATGCCGGTCCGCTGTTACAGTCTGACGACACTTGTACTGTAATCGCAAGTGTCACATTGTTATGGTTTCGCCGTAGTATGCTTCGACTGGTGTATTTTTAAATATTGTTTCCATCTGCATTTGTAATCGCAGTGGCTACACTGAAAGGGCTTCGCCCCAGTATGTGTCCTTTCATGACTTCGTAAGGCTGAACTATTAGTGCACTTGTATTCACAATGACTACATGTGTACGGCTTCTCTCTGGTGTGTATTCTTTGGTGAACTAGTAAGTGTTCTTTCTGATTGCTCTTGTAGTTGCAGATGCTACATTTAAATGGCTTCGCCCCAGTATGTTTCGTCAGGTGTAGTTGTAATTTTGTCTTCTGAATGCATTTGTAATCACAGTGGCTACACTGAAATGGCTTCACCCCAGTATGCATCATCAGGTGTTGTTGTAAGTGTGACTTCTGACTGCATTTGTAATCACAGTGGCTACACTGAAATGGCTTTGCCCCAGTATGTCTCATCAGGTGTTGTTGTAAGTGTGACTTCTGACTGCTTTTGTAATCACAGTGGCTACACTGAAATGGCTTCGCTCCAGTATGTATCATCAGGTGTTGTTGTAATAGTGACTTTTTATTGCATTTGTAATCACAGTGGCTACACTGAAATGGCTTCGCCCCAGTATGTATCGTCAGGTGTTGTCGTAAGTGTGACTTCTGACTGCATTTGTAATCACAGTGGCTACACTGAAATGGCTTCGCTCCAGTATGTATCATCAGGTGTTGTTGTAATAGTGACTTTTTGTTGCATTTGTAATCACAGTGGCTACACTGAAATGGCTTCGCCCCAGTATGTATCATCAGGTGTTGTTGTAATAGTGACTTTTTATTGCATTTGTAATCACAGTGGCTACACTGAAATGGCTTCGCCCCAGTATGTATCGTCAGGTGTTGTCGTAAGTGTGACTTCTGACTGCATTTGTAATCACAGTGGCTACACTGAAATGGCTTCGCTCCAGTATGTATCATCAGGTGTTGTTGTAATAGTGACTTTTTGTTGCATTTGTAATCACAGTGGCTACACTGAAATGGCTTCGCCCCAGTATGTATCATCAGGTGTTGTTGTAATAGTGACTTTTTATTGCATTTGTAATCACAGTGGCTACACTGAAATGGCTTCACTCCAGTATGTATCATCAGGTGTTGTTGTAATTGTGATTTTTTATTGCATTTGTAATCACAGTCGCTACATTTAAAAGGATTTACAGCAATGTGTATTGTTTGGTGTTTGTGTAAATCACTTTTACACGAACTTGTGTAACTACAGTGACTACAATTAAAATTATTTTCCAAAGAGTGACTCTTTAAATGAGTCTCTAAACTTTTCTTGGAACTTGTTGTATACTCACATTCAGCACACATGAAATTAGTAACACCGTGTTCGCTCTTCTCGTGTTCTGTTACAAGCAATTCGGTTTTAAACGTAGAACTACAAAAATCACAAGCAAATGGTTTCTGTCCGGTCAATGAGTGGGTGTGTTGAATGTGTTCTCGTAAAACAGACTTGTTCATGAAATGCTTGCCACAGTGTTCGCAGCTGTATGGTTTGCCTCCACTGTGAACAGTCGCGTCGCCGCGGAGGCGCTCGAGCACCACGGAACAAGCCATCGCGAGCTGTTCCCTGGCGCGGGCGGCGCTGCCCTCCGAACACACTGAAACACACATTAATATAACAATTTCGGACTAAAAAAACTCTGCAGCCGATTTGATAGCCCACACAATGCAAGTGTCATTTATTAATTTCATAGAAGTTTGATGTTTAAAATAACACTTTCACTGCGTGGGCTGTCGAATCCGCTGCAGACTATTCTTGGTCTGACTTAGGGCTTGCATTCCGGAATTTCGAAATACCGGAATCTCGGACAAATTTTCCGATATTACAATTCCGGAATTGATGCAACTGATTATCGAAAATTCCGGAATTGGATTTAAGTACTTTTTTCAGGTTTTAATACGTTTATTATTGAAAATTGTTAAGAAACTACACTATACTGGTGTTTTTTTGTTGTTAAAAGTGCCTCTTAGTCATTCAGTGAACTATAGTATAGGTATATTTACTATATTTTACTTTTTCGTTTGCTAAAGCAGTGGGACAATAATTATGGGAACATAAAAAAAAGCAAAGCGATTTACTTGCTTAGAATAGTCTGAATCCTACATAAGCGAATTTTAAGAATAGAAATCTAAAAATATTTGGACTTTTTATCTTCGATTCAGATAGAAGGTTTTCTCTATCAACGATTTCGGATCCTGTAGAAGCATATAATATATGATATTCTGAATCATAATTAGGAACTAGGAAGGAAAAAGCCAAACTTAGACCTTCAACTTCTTAAAAAACACCACTACGTACTAGGTTAGGAAGAGTAGGAAGCTGTTATATTTAACTATTTTATAAAATTATGCATCGAATGGTTTGCTAGCAACTATAGTTTCCCCAAATAAATACCCCGTATCATAGAAGTGAATAAAAGTAACCATTTTAATAAGGTGGTAAAATAGGAGGTGTAAAAAAAAGTTTTAAATTAAATTTGTCTTAAAGAATACTAACTTTATATTAATAAACGTAAAGTATCAGAATTTCACATTTTTTGTAGTTTTTTACAAAAAAATTGAATAAAAATACGATAAACCCTAATTCCGGAACCAGTTCCGGAATTGGATTCCAATATCGAAAATCAGTTCCGGAATTGGAAACCATCCGATATTGCAAGCCCTAGTCTGACTCTATAACAAACTCACTCCTCAACGCTGAATTAGCGAATAATTAAAATTTCCTCAGGTGATTATCACGAATATGGGTGGCAGTGGCGTAGCTAGCATGGGTGGCACCCGGGGCGGAAATTGTGGGTGTCACCCCAAAATTCAATCAAAATTGTAAAATATAATTATTTATAAAGTAATAGTAATTTATGTTTATTACTCCATAGCTCACAACTTCACTTCAACTTCACCTTTCGGTGAAGGAAAACATCGTGAGGAAACCGGACTAATCCCAATAAGGCCTAGTCTTCCCTCTGGGTTGGAAGGTCAGATGGCAGTCGCTTTCGTAAAAACTGGTGCCTACGTCAATTCTTGGGTTTAGTTGTCAAGCGGACCCCAGGCTCCCATGAGCCGTGGCAAAATGTCGGGATAACGCAAGGAAGAAGACTCCATAGCTCACAATTAACTCCATCACTTTCATTTTAGATTCCATGAACTTTCAATAATCCACCCCTGGCGGGTGTTGCCTCTGCGCGCGTTCTATGACACGGGCAAGGACAGCATCCGCTCGGTGTAACCCACATTTCATAACTGTCAAAAGGGCATCTACATGTTGGCTTTGGCTCCGCGCACGCCTCCCAAAGGTCCGAGTCATCAATTCATCATTATCCCGTGAAAGATATACAAATAATTTATGTTAAAAAAAACAACGGGTTGCACTCCGGGAGAAGTGAAAACTCAATGAATGTCTGCAGCACTATGTATAATTGAGGTTAACGCCATCTAGCGTTATTTCGTCGCATTACCGGAATCACATCACTGTTAGTATTCAAGTGATTTATTTTCTTAAACATGGTACATAAGTTGACATAATTGGTATAAGTAGGCAGTATCACATGTTTAGCCAAGGGCAGGTATTCAAGTTATATTAGTACCAGTTAGAGCAGGGCTCTGCAAACCCCGGCCCGCGGGCCAAATCCGGCCCGCGAAGCGTTCCAATCCGGCCCGCCGACAGCGGTCCAATCCGGCCCGCCTGGAGCCAGGCTCCAGGTGTTCAGCCCTAACAGCAGTAACCAGATAAACACCACCGCCCCTCGGCGCCGACGGTGGCCCGCGCGAAAATTCTGAGGCGCAATATGGCCCTCAGGTAAAAAAGTTTGGAGACCCCTGAGTTAGAGGGAAACTTACTAGATGGCATTTAAATCAATAAAGAAAAACAAACTCATTGTAACAGTTTTTCGATCAGGTCACGTGTCCGTCTTACGCCTTATGGTCACGTGACACCTGTTACGAGTTTAACATGTTTTCTCCATCACAAAAAGTGCACAGCGCCGCTAAAGAAGTTTTCACTTCAAAAAAAGTAAAGACTTTTTTGCCAAGTGCGAGATTTGCAAGAGATTCTGTAAAATCCAATCCAGTTTGGCATTGACATAAACGCTATCGCGAACGTAATTTACTTTCTATATATCTCTTTCGCACTAATATGTCAGTACGAGTCGGGTACACATATGTACCCCCCCCCCCCCCCCTATCTCCGAAACTACTGGGTCTAAAATTTTGAAAAAAATACTCAAAATAGTTCTTTACCTATAGATGACAGGAAAACCTATTAGAAATGTGCAGTCAAGCGTGAGTCGGACTTATGTACGGAACCCCAGAAACGCGGGACCTACTCGCATTTGGCCGGTTTTTTTTATAGATGACACTACTGATGTTCACGGTCGGGTGTCACCCCTAAATGGGTGACACCCGGGGCGGAGCGCCCCCCTCCCCCCTCTAGCTATAGCTACGCCACTGATGGGTGGTAAGAGGTGGTGGCTGAGAGGATATGACGTCCCGACTTTCAATCCGGAGGTCGCGGGTTCAAATCCCGGCTCGTGCCAATGAGTTATTCGGAACTAATATACGGAATATCTGTTGATATTTACCATTCGTTTTTTGGCGAAGGATAACATCGTGAGAAAACATGCATACAGCGAATAGATTAAAATGTGTACTTACCTATGAAGTCTCCAACCCGCAGTGGGCCAGGGTAGAGACTATAGCCCAAGCCCTCTTGAGCATGAGAGAAGGCCTGTGCCCAGCAGTGGGACGTATATAGGCTCTGAATTATGGGTGGTACAAGACCATAATGAATATGGGTCGTACATGTGTAATGTAGTGTGGCTCGTGTCGTACTATGTGCAGTAGTATCGTGGCGTCGCAGTACTCACCCGACACGCAGTCCTCGTCACGCGCCGCGTCCGACACCTCCGACTTGACTGCCCGCTCCTCCACTACAACAACAACTCTACTTCATGCCGTGTCTTACAATTACAGTACAGTTGTACTTAAAATAAAACAGTATTAAAGACTCGCATTTGCGGTCGTGGATTACCGCGATGGGGTTTGGTATATTTGGCCAAAAAGAATACTTGAATGAATGTATTTTTATGCAGCACACGGTGTAGGAAACATCATGAGGAAACCGGACTATTCCCAATAAGACTTACTTTTCCCTATGTAATGGGTTGGAAGGTCAGATGGCAGTCGTTTTCCTAAAAACTAGTGCCTATGCCAATTCTTGGGCGTAGTCGCCAAACGGACCGCAGGCTGAGTATCCATTTTTCGATACAGCTAGTATGGCGACGCGGGTACTTAAGTTGGGGCTCACACTGCACAATGGAATTGGATTTTAAGTTAAAAAAAAGTCCTATCACAATCTACAGATAGCCTGGGCTGGAGGTACAATACCTACAATAATTAAGAGATGTATCTAATATTAACACATAAACATTACAAATTCACATTAGAAGCGCCATGAATATACCTACGATATATGTGATGGGGACTGTACTTATGCGACGTCTCATCACTTGTCTCATCTTCGTTCGTCGATTCTGGCTTGACTAGGAGCTGTTCACCTGAAACAAACATACTATTCATGGTTTGTGTCGACGAGTCAGGGATCTTGCACCCTCGCTCCGGGTCGTGCCTGGTGCAACAGATCTGGTTCAGTGTGGCCACGCTGCCAGCAATATAAAGTTTGAATTTATTTGAAAGCACAGAAGAAAAAATCCCTTCAGATAGAAAGCAGTATGAACCTTATAACTCAGGGGTTCCAAAATTGTGCGCTGCAGCGCCCTGGTACACCGTATAAAGAGGGACACCATGAGGCAATGTATTATATAGGTATAGCGCTGATTTTAAACTTGAGAGTGAGCCGCAGACAAAATAAGATTGGGAGCCCCTGTTAAAACTGCTTCATGTACACATATAGCCACGCGACCCCTACAGGCGCATATATCTATGCAATGCAATATCTGAACAAACTAAAGTTCAATTTTCACTAGACCTAGTTACTAGTACATGAAGCATGTTGTACTCACCCAACAGCCGGTCACCCTTGTTGCTTGCCCCGTCTCCGGCCGCCATGTTCAACTGGAGCATGTCATCTCGAGGAACCAACACTATTGGGTCATCCTCGTCGCTCGCCCCGTCTCTGGCCGCCATGTTGAACCCGAGCATGTCATCTAGAGCAACCAATACTAATTAACCCCATGTTCCGCGACTTCGATCCACACAGGAACCACTCTCTTACTCATTGCAGCACTCACCTGATACAGGCTCACTGGTTCCATCTTCCTCCTGTATTTCAGGATTCTCTGGCTCGACAGCAGATTCTTCCTCTAGGGCAAACAAACAGAACACAAATGACATCACCTTCTTTTTATTTAACATCCATTTGTAGGTATTCTTAAACAGAGATTTTATAAACTACCTTTGATGTTCTCTCCCAGCAGCCGCGCCTGCAGCTCCGCCTGGCTGCGCTGCACTTGCAGCTTGAAGTTGGTCGCGTCTCGCAGGAGGCCCACACACGTAGTGCAGATGCCACACGAGCCCGAGCCGCCCACCACCAGCTGCATGTAAAATAATCAATCACCAACATTTGCTAGTATTCAATTAAAGACCATTATGCTATACTAACACTATTTCTAACAATAACATCCGTCTTTAACTGAACAGAATATTAAGTTTGTGTACGTTTCGCTACACTAACAAGAATGTCGTACTTACATTTATGTCAAAGCACCCTTTGATCATGTCGGCATATATCTCCGTTATGCCGAGATGTGTGTACGGCGTCGTCAGGTCCTTGTCCGGAGCACGCCGCAGGCAGCAGCGACACGCATACATCACTTCCATAACTGCAACTGCTACGCTGAATGTTTGTATGAAATATAAATGTAATTAACAGAAAGTTAAAATTCCAATCACTCTAAAGTGATGCAATCACAAACGAGTTTTATCAAAACTAAATAAAACAAAACAACCGTGCTTTGCTTTCGTTTCGTGGTTGTTTTCGTTAACAGTAACAAGTTAACCTCAAATCCTTAAAATAGTCACATTTGACAGTTCCCACTGCCACAGACAAGTAACTAGTCAATATGTATAATAGTCAATAATCTGTGCGCATAATGGTAGTAACACACTATTACACCGTATTGCGACCTTGATGCTCGGAGTAATTGGTTATATCCTCTAAGCCTTGATGCGTCGCCCCATAAGTGAGAGCGAGGGAGAGATATTTGTTCCTCGCTCTCACTTGTGGTTAAGCCCCCCATTCACACTCCTACCGTGTAGGCCGCCTCGTTAGGTAGGATTGTGTATGGGGGTTGCGACCACAACCCTACCCAACGAGGCGGCCTACACGGTAGGAGTATGAATGGGGGGCTTTATGGGTGCGACGCCCCAAGGTTGCGGTGCGGTGCGATAGTGTGTTATCACTTTAATAGTGATAACACACTATCGCACCGCACCAAGGTCATTGAGGGACGCACCCATAAGTAAGAGGGAGAAAGAGATATCGCTTAGAGATACCTTGGTGTGGTGCGATAATGTATAATCACTTTAACATTAATAGAAGGTCTGTAGAGACCATAAAATAAGCGCATCCTTATCTTATCTGTGTGATAATGTCAAAGTGTTTGAGGTTAGTTTAGTATTTGTTTAACTATATTATTTAGTTCTTTGGAATCGTAGTCAAGTAAATCAATTGTCGTACCACCGCTACGGCTGATGGTATTGTTGCGAGCCCACCCGAGTTGTTTTCGAGTCGTGTTGGTCGTGTGTTCAAAAATAAAGGCATACACAGATAGGTATGTATTTCACATTGTATGTTTTGTACACGGACGTAGAGAGTAAACTGGATAGTGTACACTGGCCAAAAAGTGTGTCCACATGAGATGTCAAACCTGAGCCCTCCATCTCTTTCTAATTAGGGTGACCATAAGTCATATGAATGTGGGATATTAGCATAAGATGGAATGTATAGTTTGGCCAGGATCTTTTCTCATTCGTGCATAATCAGAGAGAAACATACTGTATTTTCCCTATGCTAGTATAATTGCCCCAGAAAAGAGATGGATAAAGTTTTTTTCTCTTCTGTAAAACGCTTCACACAACCTTACTTAATTTAGTAGTTATAAAGTTATAAAAGCTGTTACAGATGATCCCATCTGTAACAGCTTTTATACGCCATCCGGGCGTATTGGATCGCGATCAATGCGATCATGGTTGATTGTGAGGAAGGTGGTCCGCCGTACGTCCATCGTACGTATTGGGTGAAAACCAGCGTAGTGTCTTACAGACACTGCTTATGCTGAGCGGCATCCTATTTGGTGTATGTTTACTGTATTCTTAACTTTATGTTGTACTTACCGTAATCTAGGTATGATTTTGTACGCCAAATAAATATTTTCTATTTCTATTTATTTCTATCAAAGACAGCTATAAGAGAGAGCGAGACAGATATTCAGGGTCGGGTAAAACGTTGTAGTTGTACTTGGTAATTCGCAAATCGTATCGATTAAAAACGCTGCCTTCGGTCGTGTTTTTTTTTTTTTTTTTTTTTTAATTTATTTATCGCAAAAAAACTTACAGGGTATTTACATATTTATATTCCGCCAAACTGAGGACAGTTTGTTGGCGGATAAAGCGCTCTCAATCCGTTTTAATTTATCACCACTCGTTGCAAATTTAATTCCTACTTTCAACACTTGCAACGCAAATAAATTTATATTATTACTATGCCCACTGGTTATCGATACTAGTCATTTTGTCAAGCCCTAGCGTAGCGTAACAATTTATGTTTTTACACGAAATTATCTTGATTATTGACTAAAATGATAAAATATTAGCACACGACGAAATAAAAACTTACATTTAACTGTGTAAACCGGCATTCTACACTATTTATGCTCTTCATAATTCATAATTTAACAAAATACCTATCACTATCAATATCATACTCATGGTGTGTTCATATACGTGATGACTTCCCTTTTGCGTACTTTAGCTATTCTTTAAGCGTCATCGTAGATCTGTAATTGAAACAAAATTTTCAAATTTGCCGCTTTTGTATACTGACGGAAATGTCGGCTCAACCTATATAGAATCGATTACATATATATAAATAGTTAGAATTAACGTTTCAGTAATTAAATATTATGTATAAATATGAGTCTGTAATGTCCAAGGACTTCGGGTTTAATTTTTGGCAATTATGTAGCTCTCATTACGTGAATCGAATAATTAAACATGCCGAAATAAGTATATCTTTATTTATTTATTAGTATACTATTTAGGTAAAGTTATTTTTACATTAAGTATGAAATAACAATTTTGTAAGACCGATCCAAATCGTACCGACATCATGGTCACCCTAATCGTCATCAAGTTGGGGATACCAATTAATATTCAAAGTTACTACAATTTCTACCATATTCAATTTACTGTTTTTTTTGTTGCGCACATACTTGGCTTAATCA
Organism: Cydia splendana; assembly: GCF_910591565.1. Classification (NCBI taxonomy): domain Eukaryota; kingdom Metazoa; phylum Arthropoda; class Insecta; order Lepidoptera; family Tortricidae; genus Cydia; species Cydia splendana. The sequence continues at coordinate 1,137,088 of NC_085979.1, forward strand.
GTTAATAATATTAACATCATAATAATTAGCAAATTACTTAAAAGATATCAGAACTGTAATTGGAATATAGCACTAAAATAGTATAAGAAGGTAATGAATTTCAGTAGTATATTGATATAATTTTTACCACAATGGTATCTTTTTAACATTGGCAACATGTGCGAGTGAGACACAGGGCTCGGGTTTTCTATCTCATGTGGACCGTTTTCTCTAGTCTGGTACGAACAACATTCTGTCTCGGTGATAAGGTTCAAATTAGTATGGCAAAAAAAGTGACAACTCGCTCCAGTTTAAACAATATAACTTCATGGTTTTGTATAGCTATAGCAGTAGCTGTTTATTCCATGGTTTATTCTGAATGTAAACCTTTTTTCCTTATACCTAAAGGCCCCAGTACACAGTGGTCAAGGATAGTCCATTACAAGCCATTGTGTACAGGGGGCAACAGTATAGGACAATGGCGGACGGCTCGGCTGGACATCAGTTGTCTATCGTGTCGTGGTGCGCAATCGGGAAGTTGTCGGTTTTTTTGACACTTGAAAGGAACGGTATGGGAGTCGTGGCGTACCGTGGCCTGTGGTGTTCACACCGTCGCCCATGGCAGAGGCGTGGCAGAGGCTTGGCTTGGCCCATGGCAGAGGCGTGGCAGAGGCTTGGCTTGGCCCATCGTCAGCCACTGTGTACTGGGGCCTTAAGAATAAGCTGACGCTATATTGCTGGGACCCAACAGTGATTTCTTAATGCGCCTATTTCGTCGATGTTACGCCGGTTGTTATTTCATAATGTTGTCTTAGAAACCCTACCCACTGCATTTATTTCAGATTATTATTTGCTGTGCAGGGGTACTAACCGAATGGTCTTGCTGATTGATCTTGCATTGCAGGTGTTGCCAGTATCAGTAACTACAGCTATAGTGCACAACATGTCTCTAGAGACAGCACATCTTGAGGAGGCAGAGGCGGTGTGTGTGAAGACCGAGCCCGGAGAGGTGTGTGTGAAGGAGGAGCGGGAGTGCGAGGACAGCAGCGGGCACGGAGTGAGCGCGGCGGCCGCGCGGGCCGGACTGTACACTGACCATGAGGTCAAGGACGAGCTCGTGCTGGGTCCCGAGGAGTGGCACCGCCCTCAAGTGCTCGCTTTACAAGGTCAATTTATTATTAAAATACTATTACTACTTATATATTATATATATATATATATATATATATATATATATATAATATATAAGTAATGAAAAGGCTAATACATAATATATATATATATATATATATATATATATATTTTATGTATTAGCCTTTTCATCCTGAATTGTGGTAGTTTGTGATTTTATTTTTGCATCAGAGTATCTCCCTCAATTCAGTGTGCCTCTTGGCAAAGTCCTCCTCTAGCTGCTTCCACTGTACTCTATCTTTACTTTATTACTACTATTTAGTAGCAACTTTTACTATGGGACCAACCTCGAAATCGCGAAAAAAAAATTTGACAGTTTCATACATTTTGGCTGGTCCATTTTCTATGGAAGGGTAAATTTTTTTTTCGCTATTTCGGAGTTGGTCCCATAGTAAAAGTTGCTCAGTATAATCCTGAAACCTCCCTGGCAATGGGAATGCAGTTATTTTTTAGCCAACCTATATGGGAATTTCATAACAAAAGTTAAAAGTTAAAAAATCATAATACGAAAACTACGAAAAATCGGCTAACATACATGGGGTATATTGTGATAGCCCACGACGTGAGGAATCAAAAAAATATTTTTGGACGTCAAGGTTTGGACGCCCCTGCATAGTCACAACAGCCGCAAGCTGGAGTGAATTAAAGACTTGAATAACAATATTCTTACCCCGGAGTTAGACACAATGTTTTCATGACACTTGAAAAAAAAAGAAATTTGAAGCAAAATAATTCTTAAATACGGCAACATTTCAGACATTCGTCTTCCATATTGTAATTTTTTACTAGTTTAGTTAGGCATCGAAGGCACGGGCCCGTCCGCATTCAGCTATGATTGAAAATTGTGTAAAAATATTATAATGGCTATTAAATAAATCAAATTAAATAATTTTAAATTCTATTCTATTCTATTATATTCTAAAACAAAATAAAAACAAGATACTAAACGTTAAAATTAAAACTTAATTAAAAAAAAACTTAAACTAAACTTATAAGTAAAAAAGTGGCTTCGTGGCACTCAAGAGATCACATGTGTGTCGATTTTGATGACACTTACTTCAGTCGATTTGTCTTGATTGTCCGAATGTTTTGTGATATTACATATCTAAAGCAGTAAACAGCAGAGAGAAATGGAAGGGTAATGAGGAGGCTTCCACCCAGCAGGGATCAGTGAAATCAAAAGTGCAACCAATCTAACATGAAATAGGATTAAGTAAGAGTTTGAATACACTTCTGAATTGTATATATTAATATGTAAAGCACTGAGTAAATAAAGCTATAAAAAAAACAACGGGTTGCACTCCGGGAGTGCCGGCAGAAGTGAAAACTCAATGAATGTCTGCAGCACTATGACTGTGAGGTTAAAGCCATCTAGCGTTATTTCGTCGCATTACTTGAAACCCTGACTTGAAAACTGTGAGTACTACAGTTATATTAGTACCAGTTTGAGGGAAACTCACTAGATGGCATTTAAATCAATAAAGAAAAACTCATTGTACGTCTAACTCGTCTTACGGTCACGTGACACCTGTTACGAGTTGAACATTTATTCCCCATCACAAAATGTGCACAGCGCCGCTAAAGAAGTTTTCACAATAAATAATAAAGCAGTAAAGTAAGAAATGTCTTGGCCTCGGCCGACAATTACACGTGAAGCCTCAGCTTTCTTATTTACTGCCTGAGTTGTACATGTATTCTATGTATGTTTCTCCTCGACGAAGCCGGAAAGCGGCAACTTCGTTAAGCGCAGCGGGTCGAGAGCTGGGGCTTTTCGGCCGGAGCCCAGAAAAATCATTATAAGCACTATAATCCCTTTAAATTGTTATGTTAATGTGTGTTAAAGTGTGTTCGGACGGCAGCGCCGCCCGCGCCAGGGAACAGCTCGCGATGGCTTGTTCCGTGGTGCTCGAGCGCCTCCGCGACGACGCGACTGGTCACAAATGTAGCTACTGTGATCGCAAATTCAGTTTCAAATCATTCTTAAAAGCACACCAGAGGATACACACCGGAGAGAAGCCATACACTTGTAGTCATTGCGACTACAAGTTCAGTCAAAATACAGACTTACGAAGACATGAAATGACACATACTGGCGAGAAGCCTTTTCAGTGTAGCCACTGTGATTACAAATGCAGTCGGAAGTCACACTTACAAAGACATCTGAAGATACATACTGGAGCGAAGCCATTTCAATGTAGCCACTGTGATTACAAATGCAGCCAAAAGTCACACTTACAAAGTCACCTGAGTATACATACTGGGGCGAAGCCATTTCAGTGTAGCCACTGTGATCACAAATTCAGTCGGAAGTCATACTTACAAAGACACCTGTTGATACATACTGGGGCGAAGCCATTTCAGTGTAGCCACTGTGATTACAAATGCAGGCGGAAGTCATACTTACAAAGACACCTGTTGATACATACTGGGGCGAAGCCATTTCAGTGTAGCCACTGTGATTACAAATACAGTCTGAAGTCACGGTTGCAACAACACCTGATGATACATACTGGGGCGAAGCCATTTCAATGTAGCCACTGTGATTACAAATGCACTAATAAAACAAATTTAAAAAAACACCAGAGGATACACACTCGAGAAAAGCCTTTCATATGTAGTCATTGTGATTACAAATTCAGCGATAAATCCAACCTGCGACGTCACCAGAAGACGCATGGGACGAATCTTAAAAAGCAATAATAGCGACTACAAGTGCAGCCTGAAACAGCACCTGCGGAGACACCAGATGAGACGCGGAAGAGAACCCTTATTATAGGGATCGTTCGCGGCGGAGGGTATGTCGCCTTTTGTCCTAAATCGGAAAGTTAAACCTGACATTGACACATCGCAATAAGCAGGGGGCTTCTGTGCTGCTCCTACAGTACAAACATAATGTACCTCTACAAATCACTTAATATTAAAATACAGTGGTGAAACTGGTGAAGTATATTAGTGTCAATCCGCTAGTTAGTGCAGTGAGTGAGCGCTGGGGGCGAAGTGGTCAGGGCTGTAATTGCGGAAATCGAAGTTCGCAAATTGCGGGCTTCTTTCTCTGTCCCTCTAATTACGCCTTAATTGAAGTAAAAGAGAAAATTACCCGCAATCTGCGGAGTTCGCTGTTCGCGGTAGGCCCTCAGCCATGTGGCTTCCAAGCCGGAGGTCGTGGGCTCAAACTGCAGACACGAAGTACCACCGACTTTCTTGAGACTTATGTACAGTCGCCATCAGATATATCGGAGCGGCCAACGTGCTCACAAATATCTGAACACGCCTCTATTGTTGGGGTGTTAGAGTGTGTGTTCAGATATTTTTGAGCACCTAGACAGCTCCCATACGGCGACTATGCATCACTTGATACTTACCAGTTCCTTTGTAGTTTGCTTGCTGGAGGAAAATATCTCAAATGAACCTGCATATTAAAGTTATTGCGAGGGCTGTCATGAGAACAATAGTCATAACCCTCTTATTCGGTGAGATCTACATCTCTCCCGCTCTTGCTATATTGGAGTGGCAGAGATGGAGATACTCTATACTTAAAATTTTCGAAGGTCTGCGGCTTGAAGCCGCTGCGTGTTAGAAAATATAAATAGTTACTTTGTATTCCACTATTAATGATTAGAACAAATTGAAAATTGATTGATGTGTATCCTTTAATAAAAAGTATTAGTCTATTCTACTTCCTTTCTTTACCATTCCTACACACTCGCTGTCGTATAGCGCCCTCTCTCTCGACCGTCCCGGGCTGTCACGTCGGCGACATTTATATACTCATGGAACCCCCACACAGCAGCAACGCAGAAGGAGCGGAGATATTACTGGTATAACGCCTTTATGTATACAAATGGTAAGGTATACCTTCATGGTATCGCCTGTATGCTTTATCTAATTCCCCTGTGCAAGATACGGTATAAGAAGGGTATAAGAAATATATACAGTCATCTGTTATTAGTGATACGAAATAAATGATTGATAATATTCACATTGACACATCGCAAATATGTTGCGTAGTAATTGCGTACTGATAATATTAAATTAATAATAATAATTATTAAATTTATTTAATCTACTTCCCGCCTTTGTTATTTAAAAAAAATTAATAAACTTACATGTATAATCTACTTCCCTCCGTTGGTATTTTAAAAATACATACACTAGTTAAGAGAATATTATATATACCCAACAGAATTGAAAGAGTAAAGGTTGCTTACTTTCCCCTCTGCCCAACTGTGAGTTGCCAGGTGTCGGTGCAAGGTAAGTGGTGTTTTTATACCCTCATCACCAGGGCCGGGTTAACCCTAAGTCAAAGTAGGCAACTGCCTAGGGGCCCCGCCTCGGCTAGGGGGCCCCGGCGGCTCAGCGCGCTTCCATTTTGTTCCATAGGGTCAAAATTCATGAGTAAGTACCTAAATGTTTTATTTTATAATAATGATTATGCTTTGTTATTGTTTTTTTTTCGATCTACGCGTCTGTTTTACACGAGTCGTGTATTTTTACTACCCGTATAATGATATAGGTACGTGTTGGTTATATTTTGGGTGTACTTTACTTTTAGTTTTTTCTATAAATAAAACTTGGGTTTCGTGGATTTTTTATTTTATTTATTTCATTGCATGTTTGAGAAAAGCACTATACATACCTCGGCGGGAAATGGGGTTGCCCGCGCTCAGACCTATCCGGCCGAAGACATATCGGTCTATATGTCTTCGGCCGGCAACCCCTTTCGTCCCGGCCTCTGTAGTAATGTACTATTGCACTGCGAGTGCTATCAAAATTGTTGCAGGCTTATCTTGGTCTAACTCTAGTAATTTAAGTAATTTTAACATATGGAAATTCTTTATTATTAGTTTGATGCTAATCATGCGGCTCGGCGGTCTTATGGTCGGACAACGCTGTTCAGCCTGGCAAAGTATTAAGTTGACGCTAAAGTTCACATCTTTGGTATTCCACTGGGAATCGCCTAAAGGGCTCTCCCCACACTTGACGCGACGCGGAATCGGCAAAATCCGATAGAAAAAAGCTTCATGTCCACGCAATAAGAGCGAAAAAGACATCGTTCAATCGGATCGGCTCGGCCGACGCCTGAAGATTGAAATTAAAAACGCAAACTTATTTCCCTGTACTGAATATGCTGTGTGCAGTGCAGTGTGCAGAATTGACTGTAGGGGGCCCCGAGCCTCGCACTGCTTAGGGGCCCCGACATGCTTAAGACGAAACAGGAGCTGAGTTTTAAATATTTTAGGTAAATATACCCGTCTCGCTAACGCAGTGGTTCCTAACCTGGGGGTAATTACCCCCGTGGGGGTAAAACTGGTATTTTACGGGGGTAATAAGCTAACCTAATATGACAATACAACAAAGGTACACTTTTTATTTTTTATTACCATTGGAAAGAGGGGTAAAATCAGGTTCCCTAGTTAGTCATAGGGCTGACCGGACTGAAAAGGTTAGGAACCACTGCGCTAACGGAAGTGGCACCTAAAAGTAGTGTGATAAGGACAAGGCGAAAAATCCTGCGTAAAAATCTCAAAAATCGAGGTTTCGTACTCCTCTGTTTCCTCCTCCAAAACTTAACCCTTATCTGTGTCGGACCGTTTTGCTTTTTTGGCTAATTGATATCAGTTTTGAATGCCACGCCTCTCATTGCGGCATAGTCAATTAGGCCATTTTGGCCATTTTTGAAGGGCTCTAGCGCCTTAAAAAACAAAAATATCAAAAAAAGCAAAACGGTCCGACACAGATATTGACAATATTAATCTGTGTTGAAAAAATCATTTCTCTAGCTTCAAAAACCACGGAGGAAAACGAGGAGTACGTTTGTATGGAGAAATGACAACTCCTGTTGGCTCTTAATCCGGCCCTGCTCATCACATCAGTTATAATCGTAAATTATAACAAACGAAAAGTATTTTCGTCTTAATTTAACTGTATTAACTTATTGTTGTTTTTTTTAAAAGTCGGTACAGTCCAAGGTTGCCAGCCTTTTGGAGCACAAGACAAGTATCAATGTCTCCCATCATTCATGACTTTATCGACATACACAGTTAATCATTTCATGACTCGTTTATGTATCTAATGCGAGTGTATATACTCGTGTAGGTTTCACTCAGGGTGTCTGTTCCATTGCTGTAGGCTCGACAACTACAGGAGATGGACAGCCCTTTATTACTACTACGTACGATGGTATGCGTATACGTATGATGGAGCGTGATGACATGACACTCCGCGATTGTGTCGCCATTTAGGGTCCTAGCTAAATTGGTTGTTGCATACTTACGCTATGGAATGTCAAATTAGCTAGAACCCTAAGCTGCGTAACAATCACGGAGCGTAACTATTCTCACTGGTACTTGCATACTCGTCGAGGCCCGGAGCCGTCCCGCGACTAGGGCTTCCGATCCCGCAGAATATCTTCCCCGTGGTCCTTTATAATCCTGCCGGGTCGCGGTTCCGGCAGAGGAATTAATATGAAACGTTAATAGTTGCAAATGTATTTTATCTTCCTGAGACTCGGAAGCACATGTTTGTTTTTGAATTTGGAAATTTTAGTGACTGTATAACAGTTCAGAATATATTGTGGGATATGTACAGCGAGCTGCAAAATTACATGGACACATCCCCTGAAGCTGCCGGAGCCACTGCGGGTTGGGAGACGGACGAGCTGAGGGACGTCAGCTGGGGCCGCTCAGGAACTGCCGGGCTGTCTTCACGGCTACGGTTCTAGCCGTAACTAGGCTCCCTGGAATTTATTTCCATTGTGTGAGGAAAAGCTCTTAATAAGTCTCCGCTGACTGTACCCGGCACGGCAAGAAGCAAAGCAAGAAGCAGTACTGCGTGATGATGATGGTGAAAGTTTGGTGAAGTGCGGAATGGTACAGTCAGACGGAGTTTACACTTTACACTGATGCTAAGTTTAAATGAACAAGCTTTAAAACAAAACTGAGTATAGAATGTAACGGTCAAATTTTGAATTATAAATTACTGGAAAATAAACTAACTCATAGACTTTAAAGAAACACAATTTAGCAATTAAAACGAGATGTAATAAGAGTGGAATGAATGCAAGAGTACTTGAATTAAGTGGCAAGCAAAATCACACAAAGAAGTAGCATAGCGAAATAGCCGTTAGAAATAACATTTAAATCTACCTGCTTAGAATAAGCGTAAGAAATGTTCAACACTTACCCAAAGTTGCACTTTTGCAGCGGGAAAAACAGAAAAAGTACACAGAGTCTCAGGTGGTTGAAATTGGAACAGGAGTCTTCCTGTCGGACCGGGGCTGCTGAGGAACTTGTTACCATCCACCACAGCGGTACAGCTCTGTGTGGGAAATTAAATACAGTAAAAATAACGTACAACATTTATTTGATATTATATAACAAAATACGTTCAACTTAATTAGACCCTCGTCTAGCGAGCAGCCTCTCGCCGCGACACACGGCACTCGCTCGTCCTGCGCGACACACGCCGGCACGACACCGGGAATACATCGTGCACGCGCGTGCAAGGGAACCACGACACAAACATCACACAGCCCACACCCGACACACGCTCCACCGGTAACTAGCGGATCATATTTGCCGTCACTTGCGGAACTAGGGGTTTTTGCCAGGATGTTTCCTTCTAAGATGTCCTTGTAAAGCGTATTTACATCCACTCCTATAGTTGCAGTGGATACAAATGTGAGGTGGGACGTAAAGGAGAACTCGTTCGTACTGAATATAGGTTTATTCTGTCTTAAATAACAAGTACAAGCCTTTATATACTAAGCTATGCACGTGTGTGGGTAAGGCGTAGTACACACACTACACCTTCCCCCTTAAAAAGAAAAAAAAATATTATTCTTGAATACAAACATAATGATCTATTTTTTTTTTATATAAATGAAGAGTAAATAGTATACAATTAAGAATAGAAATAGAAAACACAGGAAATAAAACAATAAAAAATAATTAAATTGATAAAGAAACTAAATTACATGCAGTAACTTTTACAAAAACAAGTGTGTGTAGATTAAAAGAACAAACTTTTAAAATCGAAAAAAGAATATCTGGCAAGCGGATAATTTCAATTCGTTAAGATACTTATATAAAAATTAAATGAAAGATTACAAATTTTAATAACAAAGGTCTTTAAAACACAAAAAAGGTATTTCGCTTTTAATATTCCATCTACATGTTCAGGATACAACACAATAATACAAGTACAATATTCTTATTAAAAACTAAACGATAAGATTCAGAATTAAACACAATTGATTTAATACGAGAACTTAAAACTACAGTAGGTATTCTTTTTATAATTTTTCTCATCCAAAAGTATTCGTCAATACATTTCATAGTCCAAATATTACGTACGCGTACATGTGTGTTAGTTCCTAGGTACCTTGAGATAACTCTCATAATCATAATTATTTCAGTAAGTATATTAATTAATTCACTTGCAAGTCTTATTTTTAAGTAATAGACGTCTTTATTTCATTTATTACTTATATAATAACATTCATTTAATTGTGCATCTAAAGCGTGCCTCTCTTTTTTTTGCAAGGGTACACAACGCATTTATTTCCATGGTCGGCCGACCTTAAAATATATATATATATATTTATTAGCTCAGGATACAAGGAAATTTAATTTAAAGCGCGCACACATACTATTTTTATACTCATACAGGCAGTTCTTTTAACACATCCTTACATCATAACCTTCCATGTGTCCAAGGAGTCTCCACAATTGATACTCGACCGAATCATGGTCAGACATCCAAGGATTCCGTGCCTGCCTTGTATCCTGGCGTACCCTTGTTACCCTAATCGCTCAAGGCCGCCTCTCGGGCCACCGAAGATGCGATAGGCATATTTAATTAATTATCTTTCATATTACCCTCTGTCAAAAAAAAACATTCATAAACCAAGCACATAAACACAATACCATAAAACTTCAACAAATAAGAATTTCAACAACTCTTAGTTGATCAGGCTAATCGTTCTTCGAAATACTTATCTGCTTCAGTTTACCCGAACTTCACTAACGCGCCATTTAATATCAATCAAATACCATCTCCATTATTCCAACCAAAATCCAGTTATACTTAGAAAACCTACCTCAGACCTATTCCTTTCTATCTCACCTCATATACTTACATACAATTACAATCTGTAATAAAACCTCTAGCCATAAAATCCAACGTCGAAACAAATCAAAACATTCCTATGCCTTATTAATATAAACTTTTTGTATCCATTTCCATTCCTATACTTATCAATGATTTTATCTTTTCGTAAATATCTCCTGTGACTCGATCTCCTATATTTTTTTTACTTTAAAATTATTTTTACAATGTCATTTACCGTGCTTATTATTGTTCCATCCGTGTAAAAATATTATCGTCAAGTCCAAACAAAAAAAATCTTAAAATCTTGACTAAAATCTTAAATTTAAACACATAAATAATATCCATTTAAGTACTAACATTTTAACTTAACATGGTTAAAAGTCGGCATGTCTCTATATGTAATCATTAAGTTTAAATACGACAAAATTGAAATAATCTAAATTGTTGCACAATACATTCATAAGACATTATGTTGAAACTGAAATTCGAGATGTAATAACAGAAGCTACATTCCAATCCCTTTTATGTGAACTCACGCCGCGGATGGCACGCCTTACTTGTACAGTTGTACACTATGCCGAATTTTGTATCTAAGTGCAGAAATAATCTATTGTTAAGTGTACCAAATAAAATAAAATTACGAAATGCTAAAATATGATTAAATAATACTTTTAATTTACATGGAGCTAGGAAATGAAATGAATATGTGCCTTTCTTTTAACCATACTATAATTTCGTTATTAAGCAGCATACTTATTTAAAATATGAAAGAAGAAAAAAAGAAATATTAAGCCACATCTTTAAATTATACGTTAGCACCAAATTAGGAAAAATTAAAAAAAAAAAAAGTAAACTTCATTTCCATGAAAGCAATAGCTAATATTACATAATGTCACTTATTTTAATTATTGAATAAAAGAAAAGAAATGTAAAATAAGAAATGACAACGAAAATAACACTATACTTATTTAACACGAGAAAAAAAAATGGACAATCAACTGTATATAACGTAACACCACACTGTGTACCGCACCTGCCTTTGAATATCTCACGATTACATTTCCACCTTGTCCTCGACTCCAACTCCGGCAAGGTCAAGTCTGGGGTCCGGGACGCGAACAAGCTCCCGGCTGCAACTTACAAGTTTATCGGCGGTTTTTCTTTTTTAATTTTATTTAAGTCCATTTTCACATTTGTCTTTTTGCCACGTCTAATTTTAAAATACTTATTTAGGTATTTTTTGCATTTGCACTAGGTCCTTGTCCACGTTGCACACAATTTAATTGTTATGATTAGTCTAAACTTTTCACATTCACTTTTTGTATTACGAGTATTAGTCTTTTTATTACACTGAATGTTCCAATATTTTCACCAAGGCCGGTACTTCTGGCTGGCGCAGCGCGCCGCCAGTGCAGCGCAAGGCCGCACTGGCAGGGTCGCCATGTGAGGTGGGACGTAAAGGAGAACTCGTTCGTACTGAATATAGGTTTATTCTGTCTTAAATAACAAGTACAAGCCTTTATATACTAAGCTATGCACGTGTGTGGGTAAGGCGTAGTACACACACTACACAAATAAAAGGCTTTTAGTCAATATGTATCATTAGGTGATTTTGTAAGTTTGAATTATTATTGCATTTGTGGTGTTGTTTTAAGTGTGACTTCCGACTGCATTTGTAATCACAGTGGCTACACTAAAATGGCTTCGCCTCAGTATGTATCCTCAGGTGTCTTTGTAAGTGTGACTTTTGGCTGCATTTGTAATCACAGTGGCTACACTGAAATGGTTTCGCTCCAGTATGTATCATCAGGTGTTGTTGTAAGTGTGAGGTCCGACTGCATTTGTAATCACAGTGGCTACACTGAAATGGCTTCGCCCCAGTATGTATCATTAGGTGTCTTTGTAAGTGTGACTTTTGGCTGCATTTGTAATCACAGTGGCTACACTGAAATGGCTTCGCTCCAGTATGTATCTTTAGGTGTTTTTGTAAGTTTGAGTTCCAACTGCATTTGTAATTACAGTGGCTACACTGAAAAGGCTTCTCGCCAGTATGTGTCCTTTCATGTCTTCGTAAGGCTGAACTTTGACTGAACTTGTAGTCGCAATGACTACAAGTGTACGGCTTCTCTCCGGTGTGTATCCTCTGGTGTGCTTTTAAGGATGATTTGAAACTGAATTTGCGATCACAGTAGCTACATCTGTGAACAGTCGCGTCGTCGCGGAGGCCCTCGAGCACCACGGAACAAGCCATCGCGACCTGTTCCCTGGCCCGGGCCGCGCTGCCGTCCGAACACACTGAAACACACATTAACAAAACAATTTAAAGGGATTATAGCGCTTATTATATTTTTTCTGGCCTCCGGCCGGAAAAGAACAGCTCTGGACTCGCTGCGCTAAACGAAGTTGCCGCTTTCCGGCTTCGTCGAGGAGAAACATACATAGAATACATGTACAACTCAGGCAGTAAATAAGAAAGCTGAGGCTTCACGTGTAATTGTCGGCCGAGGCCAAGACATTTCTTACTTTACTGCTTTATTATTTATTGTGAAAACTTCTTTAGCGGCGCTGTGCACTTTTTGTGATGGGGAAAAAATGTTCAACTCGTAACAGGTCTCACGTGACCGTAAGACGTGACGTCACGTGTGACGGATACTGTTACAGGCCTGGCCAAATACACGGCGCGAACATCAAACATCAAACATCAACATTTATTAAGCAAATAGGCCACAAGGGCACTTTTACACGTCATCATTGAATTTACATAATTACAAGCAAAAATAATAACATCAACAATTTTATAAAATAAAACTAACAATTCAATCTAACGTATTACAATTACTAAGAGATGTATATGGTCTCTTAATGTCTAATTACATAAAAAATACAGATACAAAACACAAAAAAAAAATCTATAATATTTAGAGGTGTAAATGTCTCTAGGTGTCGGAACTATAAGATTATATAGTTTATCAAGTTATCCTTAGAGATGTATAGGGTCTCCAAGAGTCAATATCCTGTATAATTAATACATTCATTAAGAGAAAAGAAACATACGAGAGCAGAATGAGGCGTCTCACTGTAATTAATTAATAAAAATAAAGTTACTAAGTATAATAGCTTGTGTTAGCTTAAACAGACCAGTCTCCACAAACAGCACCCGTTCACGAGTATGACGCGTATCTCAGCCATCGCCTCCCTCAACCTTCATTCGGGAAAGTGGCGACCCGATCAACGACGCCACCGTAAGCAAAGACTTTTAAGCGAGCATGACATGTTCAAGCGCGCGATGCCGGCGCGCGACCGCGGCACATGCTAACAGGTTACCGACGTCAAACAGACTGCGTCCCGCCGGTATCACGCCCCGCTTCTGTCGCGCCCCGCGCCGCGCGGCCCCTTGCGTCCACGTTGCGCGTTCGCGCGCGCGATGAGGGCGTGTTGAGAGCGTGAGGCCGGCGCGGCCTGTTTGAACAGGCATCGCGTCGGCATCACGCGGCGCTGCGTCGCGCTGTGTGTTTGGCCAGGCCTTACAAATTTTTCTTTATTGATTTAAATACCATCTAGTGAGTTTCCCTCAAACTGGTACTAATATAACTGTAGTACTCACAGTGATGTGCTTAGGGGTTTCAAGTAATGCGACGAAATAACGCTAGATGGCGTTAACCGCACAGTCATAGTGCTGCAGACATTCATTGATTTTTCACTTCTGCCGGCACTCCCGGAGTGCAACCCGTTGTTTTTTTTTTATAGCTTTATTTACTCAGTGCTTAACATATTAATTTATACAATTCAGAAGTGTATTCAAATTGTTACTTAATCCTATTTCATGTTAGATTGGTTGCACTTTTGATTTCATTGATCCCTGCTGGGAAAACGCCCCCTCATTACCCTTCCATTTCTCTCTGTTGTTAACTGCTTTAGATATGTAATATCACAAAACACAAAACGTTCGGACAATCCGCTGAAGTAAGTGTTAACAAAATCGACTCACACGTGTGATCTCTTGAGTGCCACAAAGGAACACATATACATATATAGTAATATTCTATGTAGTACACATTACCCTCCTTTGCATCGTTTTGATTATCTTTAAAATTATTTAATTTGATTCATTTAATAGCCATTTTAAATATTTTTACACAATTTTCAATCATAGCTGAATGCGGACGGGCCCGTGCCTTTGATGCCTAACTAAACTAGTAAAAAATTACAATATGGAAGACGAATGTATGTGCTTGCAGCTGTCGTGAATACATAGACTATCTTAACGTTATATTAACTGTGGATGTATTTAAACAGTTCTCAAAGTGAATCAAAAGAACTTTTATGTGAGTAAATAATTTAAATAACATTTTGACCTGGTTTCCTATGACATACTATGGGCAAAACTAAGGAAAACCAATATACCACCGGAAACAGTATGTATGTTCAGGTACTGGTATGGAAACCAGGTCAACTGCGTTAGGTAGCAAAAATTAAGAATTTGGCTACCACTGTATTACATCTATTTGTCAATTTTAATGTGTATATGTTGTGTTTATGTGTAATTATTGTATGTTTATTGTTGTGTATAGCTATGTGTGTAAATCACATGAAATAAATAATTTTGAATTAGAATTTGAATTTAGCCTTCTTGAGCTTACCGTGGGACTTAGTCAATTTGTAAAATAATATTTATTTATTTATTTAATGTTTTTGTGTTGTTTATTTATGTAATGTATTTCACAGTTCAGTTCAATCAGACACCAGTAGTTGGTCAAAGAAGGTTTGCAAATTTTGATGATAATGTACAATGGTAAATATAAAATGGTATTTATATTATATTACCTATGTGAATAGTAAAAGCCCTGCTCAGGTTCAAGGGCTGCACATGCAAACATATCATTATTTTTACATAATAAACGGACCTTGTAAAGGGAGCACTTGAGGGCGATGGCACTCCTCGGGGCCCAGCACGAGCTCGTCCTTGACCACATGATCAACATACAGTCCGGCCTGCGCGGCCGCCGCGCTCACTCCGTGCCCGGCGCTGTCCTCAGACTCCTGCTCCTTCACACACGGCTCTCCGGGCTCCGTCTTCACACACACCTCTCCAGGCTCCATCTTCACACACACTGTCTCTAGTGACATGTTGTTGTGTGCTCACAAGCTAGTACCAGTGAGAACCTGCAATGCAAGTAGCATGTGATGATTTGTGGAGCCTCACAGAAATCACAGTAGATCAAGAAGCATTGTGGTTCTTGTGGTATTAAATTTCCAACAGAATAAGGTACATAATCATTACGAGAAAAAAAAACACCTTAACTAAATAACTGTCACTACATCTCCTATACACCACAGAGTGGTTTGGTGTGAGGCAAAGAGCATATAATCACTACGTGAGGTAAATAAGATAGTTACCCTAATATAGTAACTATAACATACGTAAGTAATGAAAATACCTTTCTCGTTACAGCTTCGAACAGTCAACGAAAGCTGGAGCATATCTATTTACGGGGCGAAAACTACAAAATACGTATCGTAGACAACTCGCGCTGGTACAACTAATTTACAGCAAAATTAAAATTAACACAGTATAACATAACCTCTAAAATTTGACAATTGACATTCAGTCCGAGAGATCCGAAATTCGTAGAGCCATACCACACTACCGTACCGTACCGCAACCTTGGTGTGCCGCATATCGAGATATCTCTTTCTCGCTCTCACTTACCTGTGACCTTGGTGCGGTGCGGTAGTGTATTACGGCGGACCACCTTCTATACGATCGAACAGGGCCTCGGACCGGACTAAAGTTGCCCGTTTGTTACAGCTTTAGACTTACTACTATTTCTGAACGCATCCTTAGCTTTGCTATCTGTCAAACCAATGTTAAATGTCAGTGTCATGCCACTTTGTATGCGGAGTCACAGATTAATAAATAGTTACTACGTAACAGATACTTCATTCCCAAACAAAAGCGAAAATACCTACGCTCATGGTCTAATAAAACATGGTCTTCCATTCCCAGAGTGACACGCGATTACGTCACAATAACATTGCCACTTTATTTCAACATAACATGTTACATGGGTACATTATACCTATGGTTAATAAGTTAAAATATTTCTTTATAATTTTATAATTTTCATTTATATGTATTTTAGCTTAAATTTTACAATAACACGTCATTTTTAATTACTCGTTAGCAATATCTTCCGATTCACGAAAGAAATTTCAGACTTTCGGGTAATTCTGTTTATACTACTGGCAACACAGGATAGCGCTGTGGACATTTGACAATTCGGATCTAGATAACTTCATGCCCTGACCGTCATCCTTGTCGAACGCGTGTTAATTGTTATTTCCTTCTCGCTCAGTGTCAGCAGTCGCAGTGTTTTCCAAACTTTTCACGTCGTAAGCTTGGTAATTAATGTGTAACTGTGAATTAGTTTTTTAAACGTTTGTCTTGTATAGATAAATAAAGTTTAATTTAATACATTAGATTTGTTTTATTTTACTATGTTTCTACATGAATAACTTAAAATTAATGCCGTTAAAATAATTTTCACCGTTGGTTAAAATTCTCCCACATTTCAAAGTTTGAGAACCTGTAAACAGCATGATGACGTAGGCGGGTGTCAGTTAGGTCATACGCGAATCTCGGAATGGAGTACCAGGCGGAGTATATTATTATACCATGCCTACGCTATAATAGCCTACAAAACCTTAATAATAATACCTGCTGCTCAGGACAAGAAGAAATGTACCATAAGTACGCGCACAAAGAGTCGAGACTGTATTGCCCGCCGTGCGAGTCACGTGCTAACGCGTCATCGTAAGAATGCGCTAGGGTTGTAGGCATCTACCTATGATGATTATTGTAATAAAACGAATGTTGCGGATCAACCATATTTTTTATTAGTCAATCAAATATGTTTTAGTTTTATATAATGATTTATATTTTTTTCCCTTCTCGAAATTCTCTGTTATTAAATTTTATAGTTGTAAATATCCTACATTGCGTAAATAATTATTTATTCAGAAGCAAAGCAACGGAAAATCAACGGTTTTTAAAGTTGTAATACGGTGCTACCAGGCCGATTAATTATTACGTCGTCAAAATTATTAGGTCCTTACCTATGAAATTGGCGTTTTTGTTCATAGATATAAGTCTGATCCTAGTTTTTTTTTTTTTTACCAAAGTACATACACAATTACAATAAAACTACAGTGCACTCAATAAACAACGATTTTACATACAATTAATTGTTATTTTTTATTGTTAAGTGTTCAGAATTAAGCCTTGAAAATAGGTCTTTTCATGTGCTGTCGGTTCGAGTATTAAAATTACTTATATTTTTCTAATGGTACCAATTTTCAAGAAATGGAGATATTGAAAACATACCTTAAAGGTGTCAAAAATTACTGGAAAATTTTTGTTTGGTTTGAATTAGCCATCAAAAAAATATCCGCAAAATTAATTGTATGGAAATTCGTGTTTCGTTGAAATTCTCCGGACAAAACGCCAATTTCATAGGTAATGACCTAATATTTAAAAATACTTTTTCTAACCCTTCAATATTCATTCTTAAACGTTTCAGGTGGGACCTTTAGCCCGCCATAAAAAGATGAATCTTTATTATAGGCTTTTTCCTTTGTTTTTTGACTTTTACACCCATTTACTGCACAATAATTACGTGGTTTCGGCATTTCGAAGCGTAAGCGCGGCAAACGTGCGGTGCGAGCGTTCAGGCGGGCGTTCGGCGGCCCTCTGTCGGTTGTATCGTCGACGATACGCCGAGCGGTAGGCATATAGCGCGTGGCCTTGAGCGTGTGACGGAGGCCTGGCGGAGTGCGTCGTTTTTAGGGTTCCGTACCCAAAGGGTAAAACGGGACCCTATTACTAAGACTTCGCTGTCCGTCCGTCCGTCCGTCTGTCACCAGGCTGTATCTCACGAACCGTGATAGCTAGACAGTTGAAATTTTCACAGATGATGTATTTCTGTTGCCGCTATAACAACAAATACTAAAAACAGAATAAAATAAAGATTTAAATGGGGCTCCCATACAACAAACGTGATTTTTGACCAAAGTTAAGCAACGTCGGGAGTGGTCAGTACTTGGATGGGTGACCGTTTTTTTTGCTTTTTTTTTTCGTTTTTTTTTTTTGCATTATGGTACGGAACCCTTCGTGCGCGAGTCCGACTCGCACTTGCCCGGTTTTTTTAGTTTAGGGTTTCATATTTTCTTGCTAATAAATGTAATAATGTATATTATTTAATTTAATTTTGTTGACACTTATTCTCTAATCCTAACTGACTCTAGCAAAGGCTCAAGAGGCTGCCTATTCTTTAACAATATAAAGAGCAGTTCGTCTTGTTGTGGTATTCTTTTGAATCCGTTGTAGTATTTCTGCGCACCGCACAGCTGCCGTGAATCGTGATGGACGTGACGCAGGCGTGTCGTTGCTGCCTGCGGTGTGCTCCGGACAAGGACCTGACGACGCCGTACACACATCTCGGCAAAACGGAGATATATGCCGACATGATCAAAGAGAGCTTCAATATACATGTAAGTAAAAGTATGACAATCTAGTTATTGCAATATATCCAAGTACATAAATCATAAATTGTGAAAACTACAATGTTTTTTGTGTAAATAATTTAATTTGCAGCTGGTGGTGGGCGGCTCGGGCTCGTGCGGCATCTGCTCGGCGTGCGTGGGCCGCCTGCGAGACGCGAGCGACTTCAAGCTGCAAGTGCAGCGCAGCCAGGCGGAGCTGCAGTTAGAGAGTATCAAAGGTAAAAGGAGCACAAATGCCCCGCATAACCCGCATAAATGTTAATGTGGTTCAGTGAAGGGGACGGACTGAAAATCAGCGCTGCGCAGGCAATTTGTAACGAAATGACTGACGCAGCATATGAGCCCGTTCCTTTTGCCGCACAATTTTAATTTTAATTTTTAAGTATTCTATTTTGTAACCTATGTATGCTTTTTGTGTTGCAATAAATGGTTTCTTATTCTTATTCTTATTCACATATCAAACATGTAGTGAATTTGGTCATTCTGTTTGAGTTCTATGCAGCAGTACATTAAATAACTATGTTACAATAACACTTGATTTGCACTCGATGGTGGCACCATACTCTCTCCTGATTACTTATTGCTTTTGGAGCATACATTTATCAGGAAGATGATGTGATTTGTGTTCTGTTTGTTTGCTCTAGAGCAGCGGTCGGCAACCTTTTAGCAGCCAAGGCCACATAGCAGTTAACGAAGTGGACGCGTGCCACACTTTCTTAATATTTGTAACTTTATCAGACATTGTAATTTGTCAATATTACATACAAAACAGCCAGGGAGGCTCGCGGGCCGCAAGTGAGAGGCCACTGGTTGCCGACCGCTGCTCTAGAGGAAGAATCTGCCATCGAGCCAGAGAATCCTGAAATGCAGGAGGAAGAAGGGACCAGTGAGCCGGTATCAGGTGAGTTTACTCCTCTTCAATGAACATTACTAATAATTATTATTATATATTAAGCTGACAATTAATGACATGCAGTTATAACAACTGATATTGTCTGTGTAGCAATCTTCAGATAATGTCATTGCCAAGTATTAGAAGACACGTATGTGCTTGTCTAAGGTGTTGACATTGTGGGCCGAGACCACATCTACTGGCAGTTTGTTCAAAACCCTCACTACTTGGTTGCTTTTGGGAATTTGGTTTACAGTAGTGGTTACTAGGTTTGAATAGCTTGTGGCTAAACTAGGCTGTTGCTTATAAACTTGTATGTTTGCTTCAGGTGAAGAGCCCCCGGTCAAACCGGAGATGCAGGAAGAAGATGAAACACCTGATGAAATATTGTGTGAGTCATTCATTTTAACGACAGGTTTAGATGATGATGCGTGATGTGTGAGCAACGGGCTAAATTTACATTTAAAACATCTGCATAAATGTCAATATTGAATCTATGGGTATTGGGGATTTGTAAAATATTTTGACATTATCATTAGTGTAAGAACAGAAAAAATGTGAAAGTAAAATGAATTATTTTAAGATTTTTTTAGTACACTTGTGTACTAAAAAAATCCTTTGACATAACCATTGCAAAGAAGAAATTGCACTCAGCTCCGGTTACTGTGAGGAACATGGGGTTTAATATAGTGTTGGTTGCTCTAGATGACATGCTCGGGTTCAACATGGCGGCCGGAGACGGGGCGAGCGACGAGGGTGACCCGCTGTTGGGTGAGTACCTGCTTCATGTACAAGTCACTAGTTCAATTGGAAATCAGACTCCATTGCGCCTGTAGCGGTTGCGTCTATGGAATATATACGTCTACACCTATTTAGACATGTTTATTCACGGAAGAAAGAATGAGCGCGCCGCAAGAACGAGCGCGCCGCGCTCTGACGGGAAACGGCATGTGCCTGGATTAGTATGGAAACCTATGTCGCCAAAACGCTGTCACAAAAATTGGCCATATTTTTCTTATTTCGAAAAGGATTATGAGCCCTCGCCCATCTCAATAATTTGAACTTTACAGCAAAGATTCAAACCCCCCCCCCCCCCCGAAAAGTTCAGAATATTAACATTCATAGAATTAAAATAAGAACAGGCGTGCGGCATATTTCATTGATTACTAACTATTACCTATAGTATACGGTGGTTTGGATTTTTGATTTCTCCGCCATCGTCGATTATCGGATCGCATCAATTACTTTCTAAGATATGATAAAGGTGACACTGACATTCGGGTGGCGACTGCAGCAGCATTATTCTGTTGCAATGTTACTGCTGCAGCACTGTCAATTTTCGTGATAAAATGATGTGTCTGATTTCCATACTAAAAGTAAAAATGTAAAACTGTCTATCAAATTGCGTTTTTTATATCGAAAAATTTTCGCGCTCGCTTCGCTCGCGTTTTCAATTACTTTCTAAGATATGAAGACTTTCGGGTGGCGACTGCAGCAGCATTACTCTGTTGCTACGCTACTGCTGCAGCACTGTCAATTTTCGTGATAAAATTATGTGACTGATTTCCATACTAAAAAGTAAAAATGTACAACTGTCTATTAAATTGCGTTTTTTATATCGAAAAATTACGTTCTAAGATACGACAAAGGCGACTTTCGGGTGGCGACTGCAGCAGCATTACTCTGTTGCTACGTTACTGCTGCAGCACTGTCAATTTTCGTGATAAAATTATGTGACTGATTTCCATACTAAAAAGTAAAAATGTACAACTGTCTATCAAATTGCGTTTTTATATCGAAAAATTTTCGCGCTCGCTCCGCTCGCGTTTTCAATTACATTCTAAGATATGGCGACTACAGCAGCATTAGGTATATACTCTGTTGCAAAATTACTGCTACGGCACTGTCAATTTTCGTGATAAAATGATATGACTGATTTCCATTCTCAGCTGTAATGCGGCAATGAACGTCACTCAATTTACCAAAAAAATTCAATGTAATCTTGATGACCCTAGGGAGAGGGGGCACCATGGTCTAGAAATGCTTAGGGCATCAAAATATCTTAATCCGGCACTGGTCGTTTGCGGAGTCAAACGATTTGGGACTCGCATTTTATACACATTTCCATGCCTTCCCGAAAAAAATCGAATCATTCGCGAAAGTCTCGCAACGCATTGAGGTTACAAACGGCATGCGCTCTTCCTCAGGAGTCTGAAGAAGACCACGGTGAGTGGCGCTCTAGCCAGGCAGGCCGCTTCGCTTTCGCTCGCGTGCGTATACCTTACTGTATCGTCCGATATACACCTACTCTGTCGTTAAAATCACGTGTAAAATTATAATAAGGGCGAAAAAACTATTGATTTTGGAGTGTAGTTTTATTTAGTGGTACCTAAAATATTTTATCTCGTCTACTGTACATATCCATCTGTCAACTTTACTTCAAGTTTCGCCTCCAGGGGAGAGCGAGAGAAATTAGGATTAGAAATTAGCCGCTTACTGACACAGGCAGAATTCCACGCGGGCGGAACCGCGGGCACAGCTAGTCTCTAATATTTTTCTTGTGTAAGGGTTATTTTATGTACTTTTAGTCGTTTTATTTTCTTTGTAAATGTGTGTTTCAGTGTGTTCGGAGGGCAGCGCCGCCCGCGCCAGGCAACAGCTCGCGATGGCTTGTTCCGTGGTGCTCGAGCGCCTCCGAGGCGACGCGACTGTTCACAGTGGAGTCAAACCATACCGCTGCGAACACTATGGCAAGCATTTTATGAACAAGTCTGTTTTACGAGAACACATTCAACACACCCACTCATTCCAACAAGACCACAAGGATGACAAAACAAACATTTAAAAAGAAATTAAGTAGTTTTCTATTAAATAAGATAAAAGATCAAGTGCAACCTATGTAAACCATACACTAAGTTTTTTATATTGTACGCTCAGACCATAGAGTTGACCCCTTAACTTCATACCATAAATAAAAAGTATTTGTTTAAAAATGAACCTTAATAGCTATCAATAGTTTTCTAAATTGAAAATGCCATATTGGGCTACGCATGCGGTAAAGGGTTAAGTAGATAAGTTTAAGTTACATATAAATAAACTACCTAGTACTTGCATATTAAGCTAATTATAATAGGAGCCTCGTCTGCCAACAAACCGCTATGTGGTTTGGCAGAAGAATGTATTGTATCTAAATGTAAGTAAGCTTGTGAATAAACGCTTTATTTATTTTTATTATTTTATTTTTTTATTGACCGGACAGAAACCATTTGCTTGTGATTTTTGTAGTTCTACGTTTCAAACCGAATTGCTTGTAACAGAACACGAGAAGAGCGAACACGGTGTTACAAAATTCAGGTGTGCTGAATGTGAGTATACAACAAGTTCCAAGAAAAGTTTGGAGACTCATTTAAAGAGTCACTCTTTGGAGAATAATTTCAATTGTTGTCACTGTAGTTACACAAGTTCGTGTAAAAGTGATTTACACAAACACCAAACAACACACATTGCTGAAAATCCTATTAAGTGTAGCGACTGTGATTTCAAATGCAATGATGAATCAAAACTGCGACGTCACCGGAAGACGCACAACCGGAGGCACCAGAGTATTATTACTAGAAAACAATCTTACAAATGTAGTTATTGCGACTATAAGTGCAGTGCTAGTTATATGTTACGAAGACATGAAAGGACACATACTGGCGAAAAGCCTTTTCAGTGTAGCCACTGTGATTACAAATGCAGTCGGAAGGCAGACTTACAAAGACACCTGATGATACATACTGGGGCGAAGCCATTTCCGTGTAGCCACTGTGATTACAAATGCAGTCGGAAGTCACACTTACAAAGTCACCTGAGGATACATACTGGGGCAAAGCCATTTCAGTGCAGCCACTGTGATTACAAATGCAGTCGGAAGTCTAGCTTACAACAACACCTGACGATACATACTGGGGCGAAGCCTTTTCAGTGTAGCCACTGTGATTACAAATGCAGTCAGAAGTCACACTTACAGCGACACCTGATAATACATACTGGGGCGAAGCCATTTCAGTGTAGCCACTGTGATTACAAATGCAGTCGGAAGGCAGACTTACAAAGACACCTGATGATACATACTGGGGCGAAGCCATTTCCGTGTAGCCACTGTGATTACAAATGCAGTCGGAAGTCACACTTACAAAGTCACCTGAGGATACATACTGGGGCAAAGCCATTTCAATGTAGCCACTGTGATTACAAATGCAGTCGGAAGTCACACTTACAACGACACCTGATGATACATACTGGGGCGAAGCCATTTCAGTGTAGCCACTGTGATTACAAATGCAGTCAGAAGTCACACTTACAGCGACACCTGATAATACATACTGGGGCGAAGCCATTTCAGTGTAGCCACTGTGATTACAAATGCAGTCGGAAGGCAGACTTACAAAGACACCTGATGATACATACTGGGGCGAAGCCATTTCCGTGTAGCCACTGTGATTACAAATGCAGTCGGAAGTCACACTTACAAAGTCACCTGAGGATACATACTGGGGCAAAGCCATTTCAATGTAGCCACTGTGATTACAAATGCAGTCGGAAGTCACACTTACAACGACACCTGATGATACATACTGGGGCGAAGCCATTTCAGTGTAGCCACTGTGATTACAAATGCAGTCAGAAGTCACACTTACAAAGTCACCTGATGATACATACTGGGGCAAAGACATTTCAGTGTAGCTACTGATTACAAATGCAATAATAAATCAAACTTACAAAATCACCTGCTGATATATGTATCAGCAGGTGATTATGTAAGTTTACTACTAAACTGACTAAAAGGGTTTTATTTGTTTCCACTGCAACTACAGGAGTGGATGTAAATGCGCTTTATAAAGACATCTTAGAAGGAAACATCCTGGCAAAAACGGTGTCGTGGTTCCCTTGCACGCGCGTGCACGATGTGTTCCCGGTGTCGTGCCGGCGTGTGTCGCGCAGGACGAGCGAGTGCCGTGTGTCGCGGCGAGAGGCTTCTTAAGGTTGCGTTTTCACCAGAGGTGTGCGAGGATGCGTGGCGAGAGATGTTTTTTAAAGAACAGAATCACTTCATTTGTTTTCCACGCTCAGCGTGTAGTGATTCTATTGGTTCTTAACAAACACATCCATCATCATCTCTGGTGGAAACACAGCCTTACACGTTACTATAAACTACAAGATATTAGAGAAAAACTATAACCTGTTTGCGGATAATGTGTCAACACTCAATACATACAAACTTTTTGTTATTCTGTTTAACCTTTTCGACGCCGTGTCAAACACAAAAGCTGTCACTCGGACGCCACGTCACCCAAGTGTTAAAACTGAAATTGAACTTTATGCATATGCATGTAGGTCTATGTTGCTCTGTGGTCTGTGACCGATTAATCGGTCTTTGGCGTTGAACCTGCGGTGCGGATATATCGGTTATTGGGCGTCCAAAAGGTTAATATTTTGCTTACACCGGCCGAAAAGAACAATTAGTAGTTATGAATTTTTGAGACTACACCATACATTTTCAAATAAATAAAAATGTTGGTGATGTACATTTTTATTGTTTTACTTTTCATTCCTGTAGTGTTAATGTGTGTACTATCATAGGTTGAGGGAACCTACTTCGCGGGAGGAACATAGTCGGGCTAAGCTAACTCTGCACCGTGTTTTCGCATTTGTAATATTAAGTATGGATTGTCTCAACAATGACTACCTACCTACCAAAATGTATTAATTTATCTTTATATCTAGTTACCATGTTTTTGCTGCAATAAGGACGTACAGGGGATATTATATCTATCCTTTCGCCATTTTCCGCCATGTTGAATGTTAAGAAGGACAGGGAGACAACATATAGCTTTCTCTATCTTTCTCAGCAGAAAGTGTCCTGAATAAAGGGTAAATGTAATAATCCCGTCACCAGGGCCACATTCTATACTTACAATTACTTTTTACACTGTGCCAGGGCTATGACCGCGAGCCACTTCGTTAGATCGATTGTCTTTTTGCCTCTATCGTTTAAATGATACAAGAGCGACAGAGAAGCAAATAGACGAACGAACTATTGAAGAGGTTGGCGGTAGGCGCCACTATAACTATCATCCTGACCAGCAAGGCGTTAATACTAGACGAGCGAGTCCTTTGTCTGTCTGTCTGTCTGTCTGTCTGTGTGTAATCAAATCTTGCAAGTTAAATTTGATCCACTTCCCGGTTTCCGATTGAGCTGAATTTTTTTATTACGAAAGTATTATTACTTACTCAGTGCGGGTTCACGTACCGGCCGTTCTCGAGGCGCCGAGTCGCGCAGCGGTAAGTATTGTGTATCGACATGTTCTGGAAGTGTAAGAGCGCCTACACGTGTGCCGTATGCAGCAGAATCACCAGCAAAAGTAGCGGACCGGCGGAGTATCTACTTCTCTAATAGCTTCACAAAAATACATATGTAGAACGAAAAGTCTGTACCCAACTAACCACAGAATAAATAACCCTTCAAGTGGCGCCACCGAAAACGCGAAAAGTAGTCAAGTGGCGGGGCCCCGGTGGGTGGTCAGCGCAGATTAAGAAAATTTTACAAAATCGTCGATTTAAGGTTTTCTATGTTTGAAAGTATATTAAATCACATATTGTTAGAATCAGCATTATATAGGCTATTTGAATATAGCAATTAAATTATTCTAATGTTTATACATTTGGCCAGACATAATCAAACTCCGGAAGAATGACAGTTTTCCAGCTTCCTTGTTAAAAATGACTACCACCATAAAATTTATTGATTATTGGAGGTAATTGGTATTTACCCTAATTATCAAAGGAAGACTTTTATCTTTAAGTATAAATCAATAAACAAGACCTAAGATACAATTTCTTTTACAAAACAACCTCTTAAAAAACGAGATTGACCTCGGACTAGGCGGTCGCTCCCGAATCAATGGTCCTCACCAACAAATTTTGTACCAAGTGTTTTGGTGTTTCTTATGATATGCTATCCTTCTCTAACTCGATACCTAATTTTGGGCGCTAGAAGAGCGTAACTATACTTAAATGCGTTCAATTTCACCTCTAAATACGTCAACACCTCATTAACCACTCACTGGTGGATGACAGTTTACTGGTTTTCGCATCGACCATTCACGGGTTGACCGCCACTTGAAGGGATAATAGTACTCGTACTACCGTACAGAAAGGAAACTTACAAAACCGAAGTTTGACAGGTGTAAGTTGGACTCGCGTGTACGGGCTTTTCTGTTGTTTATAGGTAAAGAACTAATGTCGTGAGTATTTATTTTTTAATTTTAGGCATCGGAGAAGAGTTGTGGGTATGTAAAAATGTATATTCTCAGAAGCAGCTCCACCTAACGCACCGAATTTCCACTAAATCGGTACTTTCGTAGCACTCTGGATGAAACAGAGGGGCAGACAGACACGAGTGATCCAATGAGGGTTCCGTAGTCAACTAGGCACCCTAATAGTTACGCTATGCCTTTCTGTCCGTCCGCGGCTTTGCTGCGTGAACGTTAGTGCTAGAAAGCTGCAATTTGGCATTAACATATAAATCAATCATGCCGACATACTTAAAAGAGGTAAAATAGTACCTAAACTAAAATAAATATCCCCTACACGTAAACCTTCCCTTTACGTAAAGTGGGGATCGTTTTTTTTTTTGCTTTATCCTTATGGTGCGGGATGTCATTGGATAGGTATTTCAAAATAAATAATAAGGGTTTTAAAAAAGACGTAAAATAGAATAATTATTTTTATTTGAGGATACGAGTACACATCAATTAATTTTTGTAATATACTAATTATAGTGGAATACAAAGTCACTTCTTATATTTTCTAACAACACAGCAGCCTCAAGCCGCTGTGGGCACCGAGACCTTCGAAATTTGTAATATAATTACTTTAATATGCAGATGAGATTTTCATTAAGCAAGCAAACTTGAAAGCAACTGGTAAATATCAAACGATTCTTTAATTTAGTCGTTATGTTGTATCTTCTTGCTGTGCAACTTTTTCTTATTTAACTTGTTATGTTATTTTATGTCTTTTTTCTTGTCTGTTACCTTCCGTGGTTCTTCTCACTTGATGGTTTTATCGGAAGATCAGCGCTGGAAGCCACCAGCAACATGCTGAGATGAGGCCATTTCCTGGCACTTTAATCTTATTCTGTGTTTTCTTTCATATTATGTAATGTTTCGTTTGTTTGTGCTTAAGAATAAAATAAATCTAATTCTCATATGTACATAAGTCCCAAGTAAGTCGGTGGTGTCTGTAGTTTGAGGCCACGACCTCCGGCTCGGAAGCCACATGTCTCACCACTTCGCTCACAGCGCTCACTCACTGCACTAAATAGCGGATTAACACTAATATACTTCACCACTGTATTTTAATATTAAGTGATTACATTTGTACAAGTACATTATGTGTGTACTGTAGGAGCAGCACAGGAGCCCCCTGCTTATTGCGATGTGTCAATGTCAGGTTTAACTTTCCGATTTAGGACAAAAGGCGACATACCCTCCGCCGCGAACGATCCCTATAATAAGGGTTCTCTTCCGCGTCTCATCTGGTGTCTCCGCAGGTGCTGTTTCAGGCTGCACTTGTAGTCGCTATTATTGCTTTTTAAGATTCGTCCCATGCGTCTTCTGGTGACGTCGCAGGCTGGATTTATTGCTGAATTTGTAATCACAATGACTACATATGAAAAGCTTTTCTCGAGTGTGTATCCTCTGGTGTTTTTTTAAATCCGATTTATTAGTGCATTTGTAATCACAGTAGCTACACTGAAATGGCTTCGCCCCAGTATGTATCGTCAGGTGTCGTTGTAAGTTTGTCTTCAGATTGCATTTGTAATCACAGTGTTTACACTGAAATGGCTTCGCCCCAGTATGTATCATCAGATGTCTTTGTAAGTCTGACTTCTGACTGCATTTGTAATCACAGTGTTTACAATGAAATGGCTTCGCCCCAGTATGTATCGTCAGGTGTCGTTGTAAGCACCACTGCAGACTGCATTTGTAATCACAGTGTTTACACTGAAATGGCTTCGCCCCAGTATGTATCGTCAGGTGTCGTTGTAAGCACCACTTCAGTCTGCTTTTGTAATTACAGTGGCTACACTGAAATGGCTTCGCCCCAGTATGTATCATCAGGTGTAGTTTTAAGTGTGCTTTCTGACTGCATTTGTAATCACAGTAGCTACACTGAAAAGGCTTTTCGCCAGTATGTGTCCTTTCATGTCTTCGTAACAAAAAACTAATACTGCACTTATAGTCGCAATAACTACATTTGTAAGATTTTTTTCTAGTAATAATACTCTGGTGCCTCCGGTTGTGCGTCTTCTGGTGACGTCGAAGTTTTGATTCATCATTGCATTGCATTGTGATTTCAAAATCACAGTCGCTACACTTAATAGGATTTCCAGAAATGTGTGTTGTTTGGTGTTTGTGTAAATCACTTTTACACGAACTTGTGTAACTACAGTGACTACAATTGAAATTATTCTCCAAAGAGTGACTCTTTAAATGAGTCTCCAAACTTTTCTTGGAGCTTGTTGTATACTGACGTTCAGCACACATGATATTTTTAACACCGTGTTCGCTCTTCTCGTGTTCTATCACAAGCAATTCGGTTTGAAACGTAGAACTACAAAAATCACAAGCAAATGATTTTTGTCCGGTCAATGAATGCGTGTGTAGAATGTGTTCTCGTAAATTAGTCTTGTTCATAAAATGCTTGCCACAGTGTCCGCAGTAGTATGGTTTGCCTGCACTGTGAACAGTCGCGTCGCCGCGGAGACGCTCGAGCACCACGGAACAACCCATCGCGAGCTGTTCCCTGGCGCGGGCGTCACTGCCGGCCGAACACACTGGAACACAAAATAATTTAAACTGATTACAATGCGTATAATTAATATAACAAACATTACGACATTATTAGACTGGTCATATTTTTGTAAAAATCGATTTCGACTGGCTAATCATATTACTTTTTGGCAACCGGGTTTTTTAACCTAATTAGACCCCGCTGAATCCGAATTTGCCGGTTTCTTGATCGAATTCTTGACTGGAAGTGAGATATTTGATATTAAAGGTCCCGTTTTTTAGTTTTTCATAAATAACTCTTAAACGGTGGGGCATAGCAAAAATGTTCTAATACATAAGTAATCTGCATAAAATTGTCATAAGAAAGATTCCGTACAATTTTTCGCAAGGATCAATATGCAAAGAGATATTAACGCGGGAAAGTTAATACAGTGAAACCTGGATAAGTGGGATCTCAAGGGACGAGCAAATTTGTCTCACTTAAAGAGGTTTTCCACTTACCCAGGCTCCCAGTTAGCCAGGTACAAATAAATTTCTGTCTCATTTACAGAGGGTCCCATTAATAGAGGTGAGAATAGAGGATATATCTCAGTTATAGAGGTGATTAATTAGGTATTTTGTAATATCTCTAAATATTTTTTAAGTCTATTTAAATATTTCTTTGAATTTATTTTGAATGATTTTCCGGAGGATAGATTTTTTCAATTAAATTTGATACGGACGGAAGACGCAATGAGTCTTAGAAATTAATTAAATGAAATTTTGTTTATTTTTGTTACTTATCAAGATTTCAGCTTTCGTTTCGATAGTATTAACTACATAAAGTAACTAAATGAAACTTAAAGTCGTTTAGACACAATTAAGCAAATGCGAGATTTGTGGATAGACTAAAAGTTAGGAAGAATACGGAAACAGATCAATAAAGTCCAAGTTAGAGAGGTCACAGATTGACGTTATCTCAGATACAGAGGTAATTCGTATAAAATTCTAAAAAAACAATTAGGAAAATGTAATCTTAATAAATATAGTCTCAGTAACAGAGGTAAAATACACTCTCTGTCTCAATTATAGAGGTAAATGTGACTATAAAATCACAACAACTAATCTCAGTTATAGAGGTTCGTTTTATCTCACTAACAGAGGTAATTCAGTGCTAAAGTGTCGGGACCGCACCATGAGTCTCAGCTATAGAGGTTTCTCACTTATCCAGGTCCCACTTAACCAGGTTTCACTGTAATAATCACTTCTAAGGCTTTTTTTAGTTTTTCATAAATAACTCGTAAACGGTAGCCAATATAAAAAAATGTTGTTAAACGTTAATAATCTAGACAAAATTTTCTATAAAAAAGATTCAGTACACTTTTCGCAGGGATCAATATTTAAAAAGATAAAAAAGAGGGAAAGTTAATTATAATAAATTCTAAGGTTACTGTAGCAGTTGGACGTATATAGGCTCTGAATTATATATGGGTGGTACAAGACCATAATGAATATGGGTCGTGCATGTGTAATGTAGTGTGGCTCGTGTCGTACTATGTGCAGTAGTATCGCGTATGGCGTCGCAGTACTCACCCGACACGCAGTCCTCGTCACGCGCCGCGTCCGACACCTCCGACTTGACTGCCCGCTCCTCCACTACAACAACAACTCTACTTCATGCCGTGTCTTACAATTACAGTACAGTTGTACTTAAAATAAAACAGTATTAAAGACTCGCATTTGCGATCGTGGATTACCGCGATGGGGTTTGGTATATTTGGCCAAAAAGAATACTTGCATCAATGCATTTTTATGCAGCACACGGTGTAGGAAACATTATGAGGAAACCGGACTATTCCCAATAAGACTCACTTTTCCCTATGGGTTGGAAGGTCAGATGGCAGTCGTTTTCCTAAAAACTAGTGCCTATGCCAATTCTTAGGCTTAGTCGCCAAACGGACCGTAGGCTGAGTATCCATTTTTCGATACAGCAAGTATGGCGACGCGGGTACTTAAGTTGGGGCTCACACTGCACAATAGAATTGGATTTTAAGTAAAAAAAAAAGTCCTATCACAATCTACAGATAGCCAGGACTGGAGGTACAATACCTACAATAATTAAGAGATGTATCTAATATTAACACATAAACATTACAAATTCACATTAGAAGCGCCATGAATATACCTACGATATATGTGATGGGGACTGTACTTATGCGACGTCTCATCACTTGTCTCATCTTCGTTCGTCGATTCTGGCTTGACTAGGAGCTGTTCACCTGAAACAAACATACTATTCATGGTTTGTGTCGACGAGTCAGGGATCTTGCACCCTCGCTCCGGGTCGTGCCTGGTGCAACAGATCTGGTTCAGTGTGGCCACGCTGCCAGCAATATAAAGTTTGAATTTATTTGAAAGCACAGAAGAAAAAATCCCATCAGATAGAAAGCAGTATGAACCTTATAACTCAGGGGTTCCAAAATTGTGCGCTGCGGCGCCCTGGTACACCGTATAAAGAGGGACGCCATGAGGCAATGTATTATATAGGTATAGCGCTGATTTTAAACTTGAGAGTGAGCCGCAGACAAAATAAGATTGGGAGCCCCTGTTAAAACTGCTTCATGTACACATATACCTACGCGACCCCTACAGGCGCATATATCTATGCAATGCAATATCTGAACAAACTAAAGTTCAATTTTCACTAGACCTAGTTACTAGTACATGAAGCATGTTGTACTCACCCAACAGCCGGTCACCCTCGTCGCTTGCCCCGTCTCCGGCCGCCATGTTCAACTGGAGCATGTCATCTCGAGGAACCAACACTATTGGGTCATCCTCGTCGCTCGCCCCGTCTCTGGCCGCCATGTTGAACCCGAGCATGTCATCTAGAGCAACCAATACTAATTAACCCCATGTTCCGCGACTTCGATCCACACAGGAACCACTCTCTTACTCATTGCAGCACTCACCTGATACAGGCTCACTGGTTCCATCTTCCTCCTGTATTTCAGGATTCTCTGGCTCGACAGCAGATTCTTCCTCTAGGGCAAACAAACAGAACACAAATGACATCACCTTCTTTTTATTTAACATCCATTTGTAGGTATTCTTAAACAGAGATTTTATAAACTACCTTTGATGTTCTCTCCCAGCAGCCGCGCCTGCAGCTCCGCCTGGCTGCGCTGCACTTGCAGCTTGAAGTTGGTCGCGTCTCGCAGGAGGCCCACACACGTAGTGCAGATGCCACACGAGCCCGAGCCGCCCACCACCAGCTGCATGTAAAATAATCAATCACCAACATTTGCTAGTATTCAATTAAAGACCATTATGCTATACTAACACTATTTCTAACAATAACATCCGTCTTTAACTGAACAGAATATTAAGTTTGTGTACGTTTCGCTACACTAACAAGAATGTCGTACTTACATTTATGTCAAAGCACCCTTTGATCATGTCGGCATATATCTCCGTTATGCCGAGATGTGTGTACGGCGTCGTCAGGTCCTTGTCCGGAGCACGCCGCAGGCAGCAGCGACACGCATACATCACTTCCATAACTGCAACTGCTACGCTGAATGTTTGTATGAAATATAAATGTAATTAACAGAAAGTTAAAATTCCAATCACTCTAAAGTGATGCAATCACAAACGAGTTTTATCAAAACTAAATAAAACAAAACAACCGTGCTTTGCTTTCGTTTCGTGGTTGTTTTCGTTAACAGTAACAAGTTAACCTCAAATCCTTAAAATAGTCACATTTGACAGTTCCCACTGCCACAGACAAGTAACTAGTCAATATGTATAATAGTCAATAATCTGTGCGCATAATGGTAGTAACACACTATTACACCGTATTGCGACCTTGATGCTCGGAGTAATTGGTTATATCCTCTAAGCCTTGATGCGTCGCCCCATAAGTGAGAGCGAGGGAGAGATATTTGTTCCTCGCTCTCACTTGTGGTTAAGCCCCCCATTCACACTCCTACCGTGTAGGCCGCCTCGTTGGGTAGGATTGTGTATGGGGGTTGCGACCACAACTCTACCCAACAACGAGGCGGATTACGAGGCGGCCAACAAGGTAGGAGTGTGAATGGGGGGCTTTGAGGGACGCACCCATAAGTAAGAGGGAGAAAGAGATATCGCTTAGAGATACCTTGGTGCGGTGCGATAGTGTGTAATCCAAGTGTAATCACTTTAACATTGATAGAAGGTCTGTAGAGACCATAAAATAAGCGCATCCTTTTCTTATCTGTGTGATAATGTCAAAGTGTTTGAGGTTAGTTTAGTATTTGTTTAACTATATTATTTAGTTCTTTGGAATCGTAGTCAAGTAAATCAATTGTCGTACCACCGCTACGGCTGATGGTATTGTTGCGAGCCCACCCGAGTTGTTTTCGAGTCGTGTTGGTCGTGTGTTCAAAAATAAAGGCATACACAGATAGGTATGTATTTCACATTGTATGTTTTGTATAGCTATAGCAGTAGCTGTTTATTCCATGGTTTATTCTGAATGTAAACCTTTTTTCCTTATACCTAAAGGCCCCAGTACACAGTGGTCAAGGATAGTCCATTACAAGCCATTGTGTACAGGGGGCAATAGTATAGGACAATGGCGGACGGCTCGGCTGGACATCAGTTGTCTATCGTGTCGTGGTGCGCAATCGGGAAGTTGTCGGTTTTTTTGACACTTGAAAGGAACGGTATGGGAGTCGTGGCGTACCGTGGCCTGTGGTGTTCACACCGTCGCCCATGGCAGAGGCGTGGCAGAGGCTTGGCTTGGCCCATGGCAGAGGCGTGGCAGAGGCTTGGCTTGGCCCATCGTCAGCCACTGTGTACTGGGGCCTTAAGAATAAGCTGACGCTATATTGCTGGGACCCAACAGTGATTTCTTAATGCGCCTATTTCGTCGATGTTACGCCGGTTGTTATTTCATAATGTTGTCTTAGAAACCCTACCCACTGCATTTATTTCAGATTATTATTTGCTGTGCAGGGGTACTAACCAAATGGTCTTGCTGATTGATCTTGCATTGCAGGTGTTGCCAGTATCAGTAACTACAGCTATAGTGCACAACATGTCTCTAGAGACAGCACATCTTGAGGAGGCAGAGGCGGTGTGTGTGAAGACGGAGCCCGGAGAGGTGTGTGTGAAGGAGGAGCGGGAGTGCGAGGACAGCAGCGGGCACGGAGTGAGCGCGGCGGCCGCGCGGGGCGGACTGTACACTGACCATGAGGTCAAGGACGAGCTCGTGCTGGGTCCCGAGGAATGGCACCGCCCTCAAGTGCTCGCTTTACAAGGTCAATTTATTATTTAATATGAAAATACTATTACTACTTATAAATTATATATATATATATATATATATATATATATATATATATATATATATATATATATATATTATGTATTAGCCTTTTCATCCTGAATTGTGGTAGTTTGTGATTTTATTTTTGCATCAGAGTATCTCCCTCAATTCAGTGTGCCTCTTGGCAAAGTCCTCCTCTAGCTGCTTCCACTGTACTCTATCTTTACTTTATTACTACTATTTAGTAGCAACTTTTACTATGGGACCAACCTCGAAATCGCGAAAAAAAAATTTGACAGTTTCATACATTTTGGCTGGTCCATTTTCTATGGAAGGGTAAATTTTTTTTTCGCTATTTCGGAGTTGGTCCCATAGTAAAAGTTGCTCAGTATAATCCTGAAACCTCCCTGGCAATGGGAATGCAGTTATTTTTTAGCCAACCTATATGGGAACCCCGGAGTTTCATAACAAAAGTTAAAAGTTAAAAAATCATAATACGAAAACTACGAAAAATCGGCTAACCTACATGGGGTATATTGTGATAGCCCACGATGTGAGGAATCAAAAAAATATTTTTGGACGTCAAGGTTTGGACCCCCCTGCATAGTCACAACAGCCGCAAGCTGGAGTGAATTAAAGACTTGAATAACAATATTCTTACCCCGGAGTTAGACACAATGTTTTCATGACACTTGAAAAAAAAAGAAATTTGAAGCAAAATAATTCTTAAATACGGCGACATTTCAGACATTCGTCTTCCATATTGTCATTTTTTACTAGTTTAGTTAGGCATCGAAGGCACGGGCCCGTCCGCATTCAGCTATGATTGAAAATTGTGTAAAAATATTATAATGGCTATTAAATAAATCAAATTAAATAATTTTAAACATAATCAAAACAATGTAAAGGAGGGTAATGTGTACTACGTAGAAAACAAAATAAAAGCAAGATACTAAACGTTAAAATTAAAACTTAATTAAAAAAAAAACTTAAACTAAACTTATAAGTAAAAAAGTGGCTTCGTGGCACTCAAGAGATCACATGTGTGTCGATTTTGATGACACTTACTTCAGTCGATTTGTCTTGATTGTCCGAATGTTTTGTGTTTTGTGATATTACATATCTAAAGCAGTAAACAGCAGAGAGAAATGGAAGGGTAATGAGGAGGCTTCCACCCAGCAGGGATCAGTGAAATCAAAAGTGCAACCAATCTAACATGAAATAGGATTAAGTAAGAGTTTGAATACACTTCTGAATTGTATATATTAATCTGTAAAGCACTGAGTAAATAAAGCTATAAAAAAAACAACGGGTTGCACTCCGGGAGTGCCGGCAGAAGTGAAAACTCAATGAATGTCTGCAGCACTATGACTGTGAGGTTAAAGCCATCTAGCGTTATTTCGTCGCATTACTTGAAACCCTGACTTGAAAACTGTGAGTACTACAGTTATATTAGTACCAGTTTGAGGGAAACTCACTAGATGGCATTTAAATCAATAAAGAAAAACTCATTGTACGTCTAACTCGTCTTACGGTCACGTGACACCTGTTACGAGTTGAACATTTATTCCCCATCACAAAATGTGCACAGCGCCGCTAAAGAAGTTTTCACAATAAATAATAAAGCAGTAAAGTAAGAAATGTCTTGGCCTCGGCCGACAATTACACGTGAAGCCTCAGCTTTCTTATTTACTGCCTGAGTTGTACATGTATTCTATGTATGTTTCTCCTCGACGAAGCCGGAAAGCGGCAACTTCGTTAAGCGCAGCGGGTCGAGAGCTGGGGCTTTTCGGCCGGAGCCCAGAAAAATCATTATAAGCGCTATAATCCCTTTAAATTGTTATGTTAATGTGTGTTACAGTGTGTTCGGACGGCAGCGTCGCCCGCGCCAGGGAACAGCTCGCGATGGCTTGTTCCGTGGTGCTCGAGCGCCTCCGCGACGACGCGACTGTTCACAAATGTAGCTACTGTGATCGCAAATTCAGTTTCAAATCATTCTTAAAAGCACACCAGAGGATACACACCGGAGAGAAGCCATACACTTGTAGTCATTGCGACTACAAGTTCAGTCTAAATTCAGACTTACGAAGACATGAAATGACACATACTGGCGAGAAGCCTTTTCAGTGTAGCCACTGTGATTACAAATGCAGTCGGAAGTCACACTTACAAAGACATCTGAAGTTACATACTGGAGCGAAGCCATTTCAATGTAGCCACTGTGATTACAAATGCAGCCAAAAGTCACACTTACAAAGTCACCTGAGTATACATACTGGGGCGAAGCCATTTCAGTGTAGCCACTGTGATCACAAATTCAGTCGGAAGTCATACTTACAAAGACACCTGTTGATACATACTGGGGCGAAGCCATTTCAGTGTAGCCACTGTGATTACAAATGCAGGCGGAAGTCATACTTACAAAGACACCTGTTGATACATACTGGGGCGAAGCCATTTCAGTGTAGCCACTATGATTACAAATGCAGTCAGAAGTCATACTTACAAACACACCTGATGATACATACTGGCGAGAAGCCTTTTCAATGTAGCCACTGTGATTACAAATGCACTACTAAATCAAGAATAAAAATACACCAGGGGATACACACCCGAGAAAAGCCTTTCGTATGTAGGCATTGTGATTACAAATTCAGGGATAAATCCAACCTGCGACGTCACCAGAAGACGCATGGGACGAATCTTAATAAACAATAATAGCGACTACAAGTGCAGCCTGAAACAGCACCTGCGGAGACACCAGATGAGACGCGGAAGAGAACCCTTATTATAGGGATCGTTCGCGGCGGAGGGTATGTCGCCTGTTGTCCTAAATCGGGAAATTTAACCTGACATTGACACATCGCAATAAGCAGGGGGCTCCTGTGCTGCTCCTACTGTACAAACTGCAGTAAAACAATATAATTCGCTGAACACGTATAATTTATAAACTTTTTATCCACTTTTTACAAAAAAATGAGTTAGCGGTGTATAAATTTAAAAAATTATAAAATTCACCAAAAACACTATTTTGATTGTTTAAACTTATTTAAAAACACAGAATTTATTGTCCGTTTTCCGCATAAGGGGTAAACAAGAAATAAAAAAAGGAACCGGCCGAAAATTTAGCTGTAAGAATAAAATGTATTCATGTGGCGAATAGAATGGACGATGATGGTTGAAACGTTGGGTGATTGATACCTAAATTTTAAACCGGATATTTATACCGCCCGTCAAATGAGGCTATTTGAATTTTGAAGTTTTGTATTATGCGGATAACAGATATTCAACAAATGATAAATGGCAAAACAAAAATACGGCACAAAACACACAACAAATAATTAGCAGGTTATAAAAAAATTGGGATTGGAAAAACTATCGCTAAAATTAAGATATTGCAGTCTTGAATTTCAGTTAGGAAAGGGGACAAACGTGGAAGCACACGCAAGGGTGCCGGCAGCTGGATCCAAATCCAGTTGCATGTAGCATGGATGGCGCACAAGTTGGTGTCCTCAAACAGGCCTGACGAGGCAAACCTCACTCGCCTCCTGGAGAGCGCTGATGGCAGGCAGTAGACGGGGCGGTAACGATGGGGCCACCTCACTTCATCAGTGCCCGGCGCCGATCCACGCACGGCCTTGGTGGCCAACTGTCTACGAGGAGCGTCTCCTCCCTGACGCCGATTCACGCACGGCTTGGCTGGCCAACTTTTTACGAGGAGCCTTTCCGCCCGTGGATTTACGCGCACTTTAAAAACTTCGGGTTAGATATCAAACTGGTTATATATCAAATCTGGTTAAAAACAACCCGGGAGCACAAACCACTTTTTCACACAAAATTCACAAGCGATCTGCCAAAAAACAAATTCAATCTTTTTCTTTCTCGAACATTCCATCAAAATTTAAATTCAAAATAATCGCAAATATGCATTTTATTTTTTTACAAACGGCCAGTAGCGTTTCGCTACAAAACATAATGTACTTGTACAAATGTAATCACTTAATATTAAAATACAGTGGTGAAGTATATTATATTAGTGTCGATCCGCTAGTTAGTGCAGTGAGTGAGCGCTGGGGGCGAAGTGGTCAGGGCTAGGCTTGTGCCTGCTCGGTCACTACAGAGAGCGCTCCGCTCTCGGTCAATCGGTCAAACGAACTAGTTCGGTCTTTTAGTTCCTTTAGTTCAGTTCGGTCGTTGAGAGCCGGGAATGAATAGGAGTCGATTTTTCATCGGTTTCTTTCCAATCTTTGGTAACTGAATACAATTTAACTTGTACGATACGATATGTCGATATTAAAAATTAAAACACCTTAACATAATTAAAAAATATCAAATATGTCAAAATATATTTGATTTTCCTTCATATTTTACGGGCTTAGGAGTGTCACGTCGTTCTTTTATCTCGTTCACACTCGTGCCAGCGACATTGACAACCGTTTCGTTCCGTCCATTTTAGGTTTCACTCAGTCAAGCGCTCTCGAATCCCACTGAACTAAAGGACCTAAAGACCGACCCCTCGTCTCCCACGACTCATATATGAGTCGCAACGCTTATGGTGACGTCACATCGTGGGAATCGAGAGGGAGCGTGCAAAAAGATTTAGTTCCTTTCGGTCCTTGATGGGATTTCATTCTTAATAGTTCTTAGTTCAGGACCGACTCGAGCCTAGTCAGGGCTGAAATTGCGAAAATCGAATTACGCAAATTGCGGGCATCTTTCTCTGTCCCTCTAATTACGCCTTAATTGAAGGAAAAGAGAAAGATACCCGCAATCTGCGGAGTTCGATGTTCGCGGTAGGCCCTCTGATATGTGGCTTCCAAGTCGGGGGTCTTGGGCTCAAACTCCAGACACGAAGTACCACCGACTTTCTTGAGACTTATGTACAGTCGCCATCAAATATATCGGAGCGGCCAACGTGCTCACAAATATCTGAACACGCCTCTATTGTCAAGGTGTTAGACCGTGTGTTCAGATATTTTTGAGGACCCCGACAGATCCGATATATCTGATGGCGACTGTATATCCCCTGATACTTGCCAGTTCCTTTGTAGTTTGCTTGCTGGAGGTAAATATCTCAAATGAACCTGCATATTAAAGTTATTGCGAGGGCTGTCATGAGAACAATACCCTAACGGGTAAGTAATAGAACGTATACAAACCTATAATATATTGCTCAGAATATATAAATTCAATTAGTATAATTTATAATGGCATAACGTGCAATAAGTATAACGTGCGATACGTATAACAATGAATTCTATAATTTTATAATGTATAATGATCTTTACATATAATATCGTTTATGATAAGTATAAAAAGATATAACGTTGAAATAATATAATGTACAAAACAAATACAATGCAATAAACCTAACCTTTTATTTTTGTGGCGGGTAATAGCTCTAACCTAACCTAATACTTTTCTGGTAGCAGTTTCTTTCTCTGAGGGGTCACAGTTCTAACCTAACCTACTTTTCTGGTAGCAGTTTTTTCTGTGGGGGGGTCACAGTTCTAACCTAACCTAACCTAACCTATTTTTATGGTAGTAGTTTCATTTTCTGTGGGGTCACAGTTCTAACCTAACCTACTTTTCTGGTAGCAGTTTCTTTTCCTGAGGGTCACAGTTCTAACCTAACCTAACCTACTTTTCTGGTAGCAGTTTCTTTTACTGGGGAGTCACAGTTCTAACCTAACCTAACCTAACCTACTTTTCTGGCAGCAGTTTCTTTCTCTGAGGGGTCACAGTTCTAACCTAACCTGACCTACTTTTCTGGTAGCAGTTTCTTTTTCTGGGGAGTCACAGTTCTAACCTAACCAAACCTACTTTTCTGGTAGCAGTTTCTTTCTCTGAGGTGTCACAGTTCTAAACTAACCTAACCTACTTTTCTGGTAGCAGTTTCTTTTTCTGGGGAGTCACGGTTCTAACCTAACCTAACCTACTTTTCTGGTAGACGATTTTTTCTGGGGAGTCACAGTTCTAACCTAACCTACTTTTCTGACAGTAACTAGTTTCGATGACCTATGAAATACTGAGCTATCCAAATAATTTTACTGGTGTTTTGTTCAGATACTTATATGAGATGATATTCATTATTTTAATTGATATGCATAATGAATGTTATATTAAATGTAATTAGTTTGGGTGCGTATCGATGGCTATAAACATTTTTATTATAATATCAGTTGCAATAACGCTTATTTAGTATAATTATTAAATGATATAACAACACTTAATATATTTTCATATGATATATATTATCATATTATATAAAGATTAATTGATCTAATAACATTTAGCATAACATTCTTGAAGTATAATGCATATTTCCTATACTGAATTTATGATATAAAGTTATTTCATCTAAAGTAGAATTGTTGATATAATGTGTTAGATAAATAATGCCACATTTTACTATTACACACTACAAAAACGATACTCTTTCTACGTATAACGAACTGTTATTTATAACTAGGTAGGTATAGGTAAGGTTAAGAACTGCGACCCGTACACAAAACCAACCGCTACCAGAATAGTAGGTTAGGTTAGGTTAAGAACTGCGACCCCTACACAAAACGTACCGCTACCAGAAAAGTAGGTTAGGTTAGGTTAGAATTGGGTCCATTACACAAAACAAACCACTACCTAATCTGCGTTAAACATTTACATACTTATGTCGTCATAAAAATACCTATATTATACCGAATAATGCTTATATAATAATACTTGTATAATAAATGAGCATTATATCACATGATCGTTATAATAAATGAGTGTTATATCAAAAGATAATTATACAAAATGATATGAAACATTTTAATAATATACCAAATGCATATTATACAAAATGAGTTATTATATTTTCTGAAATTATATTAAATGTTGTTATATCTACAGAAAATATATTAATTATTTTTATATCGATCATTACACACCCAATTAGTTTATTTGTATGTTATACCAAACAGGGGTATCATTTGATATTTACCAGTCGCTTTTCGGTGAAGGAAAACATCGTGAGGAAACCGGACTAATCCCAATAAGGCCTAGTTTACCCTCTGGGTTGGAAGGTCAGATGGCAATCGCTTTCTTAAAAACTAGTGCCTACGCCAAATCTTGGGGTTAGTTGCCAAGCGGACCCCAGGCTCCCACGAGCCGTGGCCGTGGCAAAATGCCGGGACAACGCGAGGAAGAAGAAGACCAAACAGCGGTATGTATATTGAATGTTATATTATTTTTATATTATTTAGTGCATTATACATACGATTAGTATACGTTTTGAACGTTTGTAAACTGAAATTATACCAAAAGTTCGTATTCATTATGATACGCACCCAGCCCTAACCCTCTTATGCAGTGAGATCTACATCTCTCCCGCTCTTGCTATATTGGAGTGACAGAGATGGATATAATCTATACTTACAATTCTCGAAGGTCGCGGTGCCAACTGCGGCTTGAGTGCAACTGCGTGTTAGTAAATATAAATATGTAGTTACTTTGTATTCCACTATTAATGATTAGAACTAATATAATTGAAAATCGAGTCATGTGTATCCTTTAATAAAAAGTATTATTCTGTTTTACTTATTTTCCTTACCATTCCTACACACTCGCTGTCGCATGGCGCCCTCTCTCTCGACCGTCCCGGGCTGTCACGTCGGCGACATGTTGTCGTCGTCGAGCGCCACAGAGTAGACACCTGCGCCGCGCTCACACTACTTATATACTCATGGAACCCCCACACAGCAACAACGCAGAAGGAGCGGAGATATGACTGGTATAACGCTTCAATTATGCTTTATCTCATTCTCTTGTGCGAGATACGGTATAAGAAACATATATATAGTCATCTTTTATTTATTTGTGATAAGAAATAAATGATTGATAATATTCACATCACATTGACACATCGCAAATCGCAAATATGTTGCCTAGTAATTGCGTACTGATAATATTAAATTAATATTTTTATTAAAGGACTATGCGTCACAATTGCCCCAAAACCAACAGAGTTGAAAGTTAGGTCATTAGATAGGTATTTCTATGTACTTCATTTTGTTCTATGGGCACCAAGCGGAATTCCATTGCAGAACTGAGAAATTGGTATTTTAGTCAAAATGTCGTCACCCTTATTACCTAGGCAATAGAGTCCACCGCCGGGCGAGCGCGGCAAATCATTCAGTGTGCTCGCCCGGCGGTGCGCGAACATCTACCCTGCAGCAATTAATTTACTTACTTGGACTCTATTGCCTAGGTAATAAGGGTGACGACATATTGGCTAAAATACCAATTTCTCAGTTCTGCAATGGAATTCTGCTTGGTGCCCATAGAATAAAATGAAGTACATATAAATACCTATCTAATGACCTTACTCTCATTTCTGTTGGCGTTGGGTCCAGGCTCCATACAAAGTTGCCCATGGTCCTCTATTTAATCTGCTTCCCGCCTTTGTTATTTTAAAAATACGTACACTAGTTGAGACAATATTACCAACAGGATTGAAAGAGTAAAGGTAGCCTACTTTCCCCTCTGCCCAACTGTGAGTTGCCAGGTGTAAAAAGGTAAGTGGTGTTTTTAAACCCTCATCAGTTATATAATCGTAGGTAGGTATATTACTTATAACACTTTAAACTCTCGCGTTTTGTACACATATTTAATTACACAAACGGATCTACCGCGCAGCGTTCAAGAGAGGGTGAAGGAACACATAGCAGCTGTTAAAAATCGCCATGTAAACAAATCCGCAATAGCTGAGCACTTGCTGACAACAGGAACGAATCACTGGATTGAGCTACATAAACCCAAAGTCCTCTCCAACGAGCGACACTATTATCCGCGGATCGTGAGAGGCGATTGAAATTAAAAAACACCCTAAAAATTTCAATCGAGAGGACGGGTACAAATTATCGTCTACTTGGGGACCAGTGATTAAAATGTTGAAACCAACGGATATATCTTCGGACCAGTGTACGGATACTGTGAGTGTCGCGTGTCGTGCCGTGGACAATAAACATTAAACTTTAACGGGTAGCTGCAATTTCTTTGTTTACCCCGAACATTTTTATAAACTAATTTCGGGTAGTTTAGTGTTGTTTTATTAATATCTCCGTTGACATTTGTTGGGACGTCAGTCTTTCCGTGACCACAGCTGGTGCAACTTGTAACGTAGTGTTACATAAACAATATAATTAAGTAAATTAACGATATTAACTTAGCTTTAAAAACTAGAACTTATGTTTAAACTTAATAATATACCTTATAATTAACTATTTACAAACTAACAAAATGAATATACCTTTAATTACATAGTATTAATAAATATAATATAATATACATTTATAAAATATTGAATGTAATGCATCGCCTTAACGGTATTAGTGCGAGGCGTCGCCTTAACGTCTCGACTGGTTTGCAGGACAAGTTTT
This sequence comes from Cydia splendana, assembly GCF_910591565.1. Lineage (NCBI taxonomy): Eukaryota > Metazoa > Arthropoda > Insecta > Lepidoptera > Tortricidae > Cydia > Cydia splendana. The sequence continues at coordinate 1,181,377 of NC_085979.1, forward strand.
TCTGCATATGGTCTTTATAACCAGAGCACCCCGCGGGTCAGAGGCATTCCCCCTGCGGAGACGATTAAGGTCGGACGCGCGCTGCGCCCGCACGGACATATTTTCGTGTCGGGTCGCACGCGCTGGTCGCGTCCGACCATATTTAAAGAGTGATTATAGTATTGTCTCACAACTACATATTTAGTTGTTTTAGATATGTTATTGCATTAAATTAAGTGTGTTCGCGCCCCATATATGGGTAAGTTTTGAAGAATGCATTTTAAAACGTTAACGCTTTTAGCTATAAGACATTTTAGTAAATAGCGATATCGAATAGTGTGTAAAGCTTACAGTGTTAAATGCTTGTTCGTATTTAGAGTGCCGCAATGCGAGCTAGGTATTGCATCAGCCTTCTGCCGCGTCATGTTACTTACGGCTACCCTCTTTTAGAATAATGAAATGGTTAATTTTCTCCTTTATTGTATTTTATTCTCTCTTCTGTAACTCCGTTCTGATTTTGAGCACCTACACCAACTATATGCGGTTTCCCCTTGCTTTGCTTTATCCCCGGTGCTCATCATCGACGGCAATCAAGTACGGAGGAGCCCAATCTAATGCGGGTCGTTTATCCACAGGGTGCGTTTAATACATTGAAGTAATCGGGCGTCGTGCTGCGAGACCTGGGCTTCGGTAGCACACGGCGGCCCGTCTCCATGCGCCCAGTACGAGGTGCCACACCCTATCCGCCGGCCGGCCACCCCCTGTGAAGCTGTGAAGCTCTGTTCTGTAATGTGGGGCGTTCGGGTAGATAATGAATACTAGAAAGTCTGCTGAATACTGAACATCTTTATTAAGTAAATTGGTGCTTATATACTAGTGGCCTACGTGAGTGGCATTTAGGTGACCTTTATGAAAATGTAATTAGAATTATTGTTTATTTTATTAAATATATTTTCTATTTATTAAATGTCACCTTAAATGTCACATGACGTGTTGAGCCTAATACTCAACACGTCATGTGCCTACTCATCGTACACCTTCCCCGTTTTTTTTTGAGACAAAAATAGGTTACAATATATTTTTGTCGTAATTACAATAATAATAATCGGCTTCGGAGAGAGGGTGAAGTCATTTCTCACCTTCTGTACATGGATGACCTCAAATTATTTGCACCAAATAGCCAAGACTTGTTGGAGCTACTGAAAACCACCGAAGTCTTCAGTAGTGCCATCCACATGGAGTTTGGTGTCGATAAATGTGCGGTTATGCATGTACAGCGGGGGAGGGTTGTAAATTCAACAAATTTACAACTTTCTGAGACAATGTCTTTCAGATCTATCTCTGAATCAGAAACCTATAAATACCTTGGTATGTCACAGTCGTTGGGTATTGAGGACGAGGGTATTAGACGGTCGGTGAAGGAGCGCTTTTTCAGTCGGCTCACAAAAGTCCTTAACAGTCTTTTGTCAGGAGGCAACAAAGTGCGCGCCTTCAACGCCTGGGTAATGCCCCTACTCACATACTCCTTTGGCATACTAAGGTGGACTCAGACCGAGCTGGACGCCCTGGATCGGAGGGTCCGATCACTGCTCACCGCACATCGCATGCTACACCCACGCTCGTCAGTTATGAGATTGTACATCCCACGGAAGTGTGGAGGCCGAGGCTTCCTAAACGCCAAGGATCTCCACAACCACGAGGTGTACAATCTCAGGAACTATTTCCTTAACAACGAGTGTGGGATGCATCGTGATGTGGTGGCAGTAGATAGGAACCTCACGCCGCTTTCCTTGGCAAACGAGAACTGGCGCAAACCTGTGGTACTAAGTACTGCGGATCGCAAGGCGGCATGGGAGAGTAAGGTGCTACACGGGCGGTTCTACAAGGCCCTCACGGGACCCGATGTGGACCTGCTCGCGTCGGTGAACTGGTTACGATTCGGGGACCTCTTCGGAGAAACCGAGGGTTTTGCCTGTGCAATTGCGGACGAAGTGATGATGACGAACAACTATCGGAAATATATCCTGAAGGACGGTACGGTCGACATCTGTCGGGCATGCCGCCGTCCCGGAGAGTCACTCAGGCATATCATTTCCGGTTGCTCTCATCTTGCTAACGGCGAGTACTTGCACAGACATAATCTCGTAGCCAGGATTATTCACCAGCAACTTGCTCTTCTATATGACCTTGTGGACCGCGAAGTACCGTACTACAAGTACTTATATGCGCCTGTTCTCGAGAATGGTCGTGCCACGCTCTATTGGGATCGATCTATCATCACTGACAGGACTATTGTAGCCAATAAGCCTGATATTGTGATAATAGATCGATCGCAACGTCGGGCCGTGCTCGTTGACATCACCATCCCCCATGATGAGAATCTCGTGAAGGCCGAGAAGGACAAGTCCAGTAAGTACCTAGACTTGGCTCACGAGATAACCGCCATGTGGGATGTTGATTCGACGATCATTGTCCCGATAGTCGTTTCAGTAAACGGTCTAATAGCGAAGAGTCTCGACCAACACCTTGAGAGACTCTCGCTAGGTGGTTGGATCAAGGGTCAGATGCAGAAGGCGGTGATCTTGGACACGGCGCGGATAGTCCGCCGGTTCCTCTCTCTGCAGCCCTGACCACCGGTAGCTTGGGCCTTGCCCCGCTGCTGGCGGCACCCTAGGTTAGGTTTTTTATAATGTGTTTATATTAATTTTTATTGTTTTGTAAGTGTTTTTATATTTTACTTTTATATTCATATTATAAAATAACCTAACTTAAGATGGGAAATAAATAAAGAGAATAATAATAATAAGCCTTTTATTCAGATCCACTTAACCAAATAACATTAAACTGATTCAAACAAAAGATAATATAAACATAAAAACTTATTCTAGTATTTGCTTCTTGCTTATTCTTTGTTGATCTGTTTGCCAATCGGCAAAGGCCTCCTCCAACCTTTTCCATTCCGATCTATCTTGAGCCACTCTGTTCCATGTTACTCCTGCCACTTTTCTAATATCATCGTCCCACCTTTTCCGTGGTCTACATCTCTTCCTTTTGCTTTTCCTGGGGTACCATCCTGTCACTTTCTTACTCCATTTATCATTACCTCTAATCATGTGCCCTGCCCATTTCCATTTGAGTCTTCTCATTTTCCGTGTTACATCTATGGTTTTTGTTTTATTTCTGATGACATGATTTCCCAGTCTATCTGATTTCTTGACACTTAGCATACTCCTTTCCATAGCGTATTGGCAGGTTGCGAGTTTTCTGGTCATTTCCTGATTTAAATTCCATGATTGGCAGCCATATATAAGGACGGGTAGTATACACGTGTTAAATAGTTGACTTTTGATGTTTATGTGCAAATTTTTGTCTTTCATAGCCTCTTTTAAGCTCCAGTATCTTTTCCAGGCGTTCGTCACTCTTCGCTCTACTTCTTTTCGCATAGGTTCTTCTTGTGTTATGAGCTGCCCCAGATATATGTATTCATCGGTGTACTTGATTTCGGTGTTGTCTAACTGTATCGTAATTTTGTTTCCGTTTGTCATCATCTTAGTCTTTTCGGGATTTAGCTTTAACCCTACTTTTCCACTTTCTAACGTAAGATCTTTTATCATTCGATTGATGACGTCAGGTGTTTCAGCGAATATCACTATGTCGTCAGCAAATCTTAAATGCGTCAGCAATGCACCATTCACATTAATCCCGAGATTTTGCCAATTGAGTCGTCTGAAAATTGATTCTAGTACCGCCGAGAATAGTTTTGGAGATAGGGGGTCTCCCTGTCTGACGCCTTTTCCTATTTTGAATGGATTGCCTTTCTTTTCTAGTTGGATTCTAGCTGTACTATTCCTATATACGTTCCTGATCAGTCGAATGTATTTATGTTCAATCCCTTGATCTACTAATGCTTCCCAGATGTTATTATGTAGTAGAGAATCGAAAGCTTTGCTGTAGTCAATGAATGCGATGTAGTATGTGAGCTGGTATTCGTGATACTTCTCTAGAATTTGACGTACTACATGGATGTGGTCGATCACCGAGTAGTCTTTCCGAAATCCAGCCTGCTCGATAGGTTGATGTTCATCTAGTGTTTTTTCAATCCGTTTTAAAATGATCTTTGCGAATACTTTATAAATGTTGGACATAAGGCTGATGGGCGATAATTTCCGATTTCGTGTTTATCCCCTTTTTTATATAGTAGGGTTATGTTGGATTCTGTCCATTGCTGGGGAATTATTTCAGTGTGTAGGATATCATTAAATATGTTTGTAAGGACTGGTGTTAAGACTTCTTTGCATCGTTTTAAGATAACGTTATTTATACCGTCGGGACCTGGTGCTTTGTCTAATTTTTGTGTATCTATAGCTTTCTCGACTTCAGCTTGGATAATGCTAGGAATGTCTGAGTTTTCTGCTAAATCAATTTCGTCTTCTGTTGTGTTATTTTCGTACAGTTTCTTGTAATAGGATGTAGCTGTGCCTAATATGTCCGTTCTGTTGTGTTTACATTTTCCATTGTCTTTTTTCATTTTAACTATCCAATCCATTGAATTCTTTAATTCTTTGTATGCTTTTTTTACTCCTCCCGTTTTACTTATATACTTTTCTATAATTTCCATTCTGCTTTGTTTTCGATCCTTTCTTATACTTTCCCTGATTTCTTTGTTAATTTTCGTTAAATGTTTTCGTCTGTCTGGAGCATTTCTTGCACTAATTAAGTGGTTTCTTTCTTCTAGGAGATTTGTGGTATTTGTAGTTAGCCATTTCTTCGGCTCGGTTTTGGCATTTGCACTGAGTTGTATCTGAGCTTTAATGGTGTTTTCGATCCAGTTGTATTTATCTTGTGTCCCTAATCCTTTCGTTTTAGATTGGATGTCTGTGAATTTGTCTTTTAGGGCAACTGTTATTTGTTCTAACTGGTGTTTTCCGAAGTTTATGTTTTCTGGGTGTTGCCTTGGTCTAGGTTTCTTTGGTTGCTTTGATACCAGTTCTGCTCTAATTAGTTTATGGTTAGTGTTAAAGTTCAATTTATTGATTACGGTAAAGTTAGTGAAGTAGCTGTTTCTGTTGGTCATTATGAAATCAATTTCATTTTTTGTTTTACCGTCAGGCGAGATCCAGGTCCACATGTTTTTCTTCTTTTTCATGAACATAGTATTTAAGATGGTAAGGTTATTTTCTAGTGCAAAGTTCGTGATAAATTCTCCATTTCTACTTCTAGTTTTGTTACTATATGTGAATGGTCCTAGTATCATATTTTCTTCTGGGCGCTTTTCCCCAATTTGTCCATTGCAGTCTCCCATTACTATAAGGTTTTTATGACCGTGATCTTGGATCGCTTTAATCTTATAATCTAAAACAAAACGTATATATATATAATAGTTATTAAAAAAAAATACAAACTAAAACTACCTTAAAAAAAACAAGCAAGGATATCTTAAATATTAAATAGAATATAATTTTAATTAGGTATCTATTGTTAAATAAAATAATTTGATGGATTATTTTAATAAGTTGATTAAAGATAAATAATGGTTTAAACAATTAAAGGTTTACAATGTTGAAAATATTTCATTTAACAAATAAAGAAAAAAAACTGTGGTTAATATGTTATACATTAATAGGTACCTTAAATTATCTATTCTAAATGTTATTACAATACTTGGTTTTCCTTCCTGTTACGTATTACTACTTTGTTATTAAATTACAATAAACACCTTGGTGTTGTTGTTTATTATTTTGCTTACTCTGCTATTAAATATCCTAAAGGTTACATGACTATATTTATCTTACAGCTAAAAGTGCGCTATTGACATTTAGTATGTGTCTTACTTAAAATTATTCCTATGTAACATTTGATACAATGCTGTAAACAATGCGTCGCTTGCTTTCTTATGTTCTAATAAGGAAGATAGAGATCCTTTTTTGGATTCTATCGGCTTATTAAGTTTAAATGTGATCGGTTTTAAATTGCATTTTGTAAAATAAGAAATGTGGATTGTTAGATTATTAGATCAGTTCTGTCGCTTGCTTCGTGGATTTGTGTCGATCATGGAACTTGCAATTACGTTTGAATTTGACTTGTGTGTTTGTGTGTGTGTTTCTCGTGTCTGGTGTGCCGAAGAGGTGAGTTTTAATGGTAATAGTGCTTTGTTCTGTTTTGGTGTACAATGTTTTCTTTTCCTGGTACTAATATTTTCAAATTTTGACCTTGGTCTTGTACTACTGTGTAGAGTTCTGTGTATACTGGGTCCATGTTATCTCTATCTTCCTTTTTTTATTAATATTAAGTCTCCTACGTTATATTTTGCATATTTTTGTTTTCTAACTTGTTTTGTCTTAATTCAATTATGTCTAGCGTCCTCTTGGGACTTTTTGCAATCTATACTTAAGTTCTAGGGAATAAAGTTAAAATTATAAATTTGGCCTATTTGTTATATAAAATTACGGTTTAGTGTAAACTGATATTTTTAGATGCCGAAAAGTATAATAATTTGAAAATTTGATATATAATTTTGATAATATGTCATTGACAATGTAAAGGTTGCATTAATAATTATGTATGTGTTGTTTTATTTTTGTGCTATATGACTGGGTTTTTCTTTTTACAATATGTTCTTACTTAATGCTAATATTTGTACCCTGATTTTAAATAACAGTATATGGCTCTTTTATACATTGGCTAATAATAACTATGTGGTTAAAAAGGATTTTTCTACATTGATGACGAAAAACTCGTATTGTAGTATAATACTCTATACTTTTAAATTAAGTGGTATGCTTTTGAGTGAAATAAATTTTGTATTATTTTATTTATTTTATATGTTTGTTTGTGTTTTTTTTAATACATTGACCTAATTGTAGGTATGGCAACTAGGTTGTTAGGTATCTTTGAGAATTCTCTTTGACATGTAAACTGGTCATTAACTCACTAATTTATTATTACATGTTGGACACAATACAACGTGTATTGGATTTACATTTTATATATAAAGTATTTTATGTGATTTAATTGTGTTTTGTTTTTTATTTAACTTTTTAATTAAGTATGTATTTTAATTTTTATTTAATTGATTTGTTTATTGTTATCACTGTATTTGTAGGTATTTATTTAATGTTGGTATTACGTTTTTTTTTTTTATTTAATTAATGTTCTTTGTTTTAATTCAGTTTTATTCATAAATATATTTAGTACATAATTTATTATATTATTTATTTATTTTCTTTTCATTTAAATTTATTTATTTATTTGGGTAAAAATCATTTATTTCCTTTTCTGTTTTGATTGATAGTTGTTTTTTATTTAGTATAATGCTATATTTGATTTTTATATGTAAGTATATATATTTTTTTTACAGGCTGTTTTTTAACACATGTTTATATTAATATACATATTATGTGTCCAAGGACCTTCATGCAACGTAACTCGACCGTATCATGATGTCTCAAGGATTTAGTGCTTGTAAAAAAAAAAATGCTATTCTAATGTGTTATAGTGTCTATTATTTTCCCTGGGGTTTTCATTTGTTTTTATTTATTTATTTTCAGAATTCTTGCTCGTGATTTGTGGAAAATGTGTTTATTATTGTAAGAATTGATCGCCAATGAGCCATTTTGTAATGTCTGCATTGTGACCTAATAATGTAAGCTGACTTTGTGATACCCGTCACCTGTCTTTTAAAAAGTACACAGCGCCTTTTAATAGCGCTCTCGGTCGGCCGACCTTTTTTACATACAACATATTTATTAAGGATACAAAAATGTATTATTTATTATAGCGCGCTAATACATATTACGCGTAATATGTATTGCCAGACAGTTGTTTTCACACATCGGAACAACAAAAAACCTTTCCGTGTGCCCAAGGACCGCTGCAATTGAGAGCTCGCTCGAATTGTTTAGGTTTCAAGGGTTATTGCCTGGTTGTATCCTGGTGTACCTTGCTTACATTATTTATTTCCACGAGCTACCCCGTTTTGAAAGGAAATCATCATTTTGAAAACTTAAAGCATATAAGAGTCACAATAACTTTTAGTTGATCAGGCTAATTGTTGGTTGCAACACTTATCTGTTTCAGCTCTTTCAATGTGATGTTTATATTTTACCTTCCCTTTTATATTGTTTATTTGTCTTTCATTATATTTATTTTATACCTTCTCATATAATACCTAATTGATGCCTTGATTTTCATATTATATGTTGTAAATAATTTTTAGTTTAAAACTCTAATAATGCGTCAAATGTATGAACTGTTTATGGTTATTTTTTTTTTCCTTCAATTTATGTTCTCGAAATTTGAGATGACATAGCATGTGTTGCATGTTCACTCGTATTGGGTGACGTGTGATGAGTACGCGTGACGCGGCCTCCACCAGTCTGGTGCATTCCATTAATCGTATGTTTAAGTAGATTAGTATTTAGTGTTGATATGTGTTACTTTGTATGTTTTGTTGTTATTGCCAATTTGTTGGATGTGAATATTGATTTTCTAATTTAATTTTTGTATTATTCCTTACATTTGGTTATTATAGGTATATGAGAATGGTGAGTGGCTGATGGCATTTTCTTATTTTTATGCAATAATTCATTAGTTATGTAGTAGATTCGTGGATTGAATATTATTGATATATAAATGTAAGTTAATGTATGTTAATGTAAGATTGTTTTGTATTTACTTTAGATTAAAAAAAAAACAAAATATTTACTCAGATTGACTTCATGTCATAGAAATAAGTTTTATCGTTAATTCTTCTCTTCTTCCTCGCGTTATCCCGGCATTTTCGCCACGGCTCATGAGAGCCTGGGGTCCGCTTGACAACTAATCCCATGATTTGACGTAGGCACTAGTTTTTACGAAAGCGACTGCCATCTGACCTTCCAACCCAGAGGGGAAACTAGGCCTTATTGGGATTAGTCCGGTTTCCTCACGATGTTTTCCTTCACCGAAAAGCGACTGGTAAATATCAAATGATATTTCGTACATAAGTTCCGAAAAACTCATTGGTACGAGCCGGGGTTAGAACCCGCGACCTCCGGATTGCAAGTCGCACGCTCTTACCGCTAGGCCACCAGCGCTTAAGTTTTATCGTTAATTAATAAAAAAAATTGAAATCAAATTTTTAAATTGAACATATAATATTAAATAAAAATAGATTATAATTGGCATTAAAGGTATTAAAGTACATGTAAGTTGAAATTATATGACCTAAAATAATAATAATATTCTGTGTAAGTAATGTTTTCATGTATAAAATAATAATGTGTTTTGTAATAGTAATGAAGTGTTGACATATAAAATACTTCTATTTTACCAATAAAAGTTTGATTGATTAATTGCAATAGTGAAATGATTTGCTTGGGGTTTTCTTTTTTTGGAAAACACGAAATTAATTTGTAACTGGTTCAGAGGCCCTTTGCAAAAATATATTAAATATGTTACCTATTGAAAACCAAATGGTGTGAAAGCTAACTTTTTGAACGTTAAATTGGATAATAATTTGATAAGACCATAAGTGACGTTGTTTAATGTGTGGAATAGTAGATGCTAGTGTTTGTCAGTTAGTCAAAGTTAATGTTAGGTTAGTTTGTTAGTGGTTTTGTCTTTATGTTGGGAAATGGGTTTTGTTTTGAAATGTTAGGTTAGTTTGTTAGTGTTAGTGTTAGTGGTGGGTGGTGGTGGGTTAGTGGGTTGTTTTGTTTTAAACGAAGCTAAATAATGATATTATGATGTTAATGTTAGTGTTATTGTTAGTTATGGGTGGTGGTGGGTTAGTGGTTTGTTTTGTTTTAAACGAAGCTAAATAATGTTATTATGACGTCAAGGTGTTGCATGTTTATTCGTATCGTATTAGTGTTATTGTTGAGGTGTTTTTTTTTTTTTTTTGTGGTCTTTAAAATATATAATATAAGTTAATTGCAAAAATGGAAATAATGGAATGCACCCCCGTGTTAGTTATTTAATGTTGCTGATTGTATAAAGTTTTTTGAGTTAACCATGCGACGCGTTATATGTGTATTGTTTGTTTAAATTTTGTTTATTTATCTTAATTAACGAATGATGCACTGGTTGAAATTATTGATGGATATTAGAAAATGTTTTTGATTTATTACTTGTTTTATTTTAATTAGTTGTTGATATTTAATTTTATATATATGTATGTTTTATTACTTGTTTTATTTTAATAAGTTGTTGATATTTAATTTTATCTATATGTACATATATATCCTTTTTTTTACTGAGAAAAAAAATGTTTTATTTTTTGTTTACTTTAAAATTAATTACTTGTGGTTAACTGGTGTATATATATATTTTTTAACATATATTAATGTTTATGTTTTCCTCATCAAGTAGTGATCGTAAATTAATTATAATTAATACATTAATAGATAGTAAAATTTGGAATACCTCTCGCAGACGTATTTATCTGCATATTTAAAGAATAGTCTATACATTATTAAGATTATAGTTTAGATTTAATAGACTATATTTAATGATAATTTTCGAGAGAGAGGTAGAGAAAAAAAAATGTGTAAAGAAGATTATTTAGTTTGATGTAGGTACCTTTGTCCAGTCTTCATCCTGGTCTTCTATTGTAGTATTATTGGTGGTTATGGTCGCTTGGATGTGGCGTGTGGCTCGCCCTTTATTCTTCTTCCTTGACGTGTTGGCTCGGTGGTGTTGCTGAGTACGCTGTACTGGCGGGGTTGGCGGTTGGGGTCGATGGCGGGTATGTGGCTGCTTCCTTGTCCATTTTGCTGTTCTTGTTGGCTGTCCCTCAGTATTTAATATGATTGTTACCGCGATTGTATTGCCGCACTGGGCTGAAGCTGTGCTCGGTTCCATAGTTGTTCAGGGTCGTAGCTGTGCGACGCGGTCAAGTGCTGTGCTTAGTGGTGCTGGCTAGCTGGCTTGCTGGGTGACTGGGTGGCTGGCTGGCTGCCTGGATGGCTGGGCGGCGCAACTTAGACGATTCCGAAGGTGGTGATATCAGAACTGCTGAGCAGTTTCAATGGCAGGGTCGCCATGTAATGTGGGGCGTTCGGGTAGATAATGAATACTAGAAAGTCTGCTGAATACTGAACATCTTTATTAAGTAAATTGGTGCTTATATACTAGTGGCCTACGTGAGTGGCATTTAGGTGACCTTTATGAAAATGTAATTAAAATTATTGTTTATTTTATTAAATATATTTTCTATTTATTAAATGTGACCTTAAATGTCACATAACGTGTTGACCCTAATACTCAACACGTCATGTGCCTACTCACCGTACAGTTCCCGGGACCTCCGCCACCTTTCATCAGCGCCGACCACCAGCGCCAGGGCCAGGGGAGTACCAGCGATCCGCGGAAGCGAACCATACGGGCAAAAAGACCTCAGACCCTGAATTTTCTTAATAAATCTGTGTTGGCTAATGGTGTGTTTCAATTCTCAAAGCCGCCATCTTAGTTACCGTCACAAACTCAGCTGAAACGTCGGAATTAAAGGTAAAAACAATGAAATTATATCGCGGTAGACCCGTTTGTGTAATTAAATATAGATATATTACTTATATCAAATGAAAGATATTTTTTTCTTAATCTAACTTTATAAACTTATTAGGTTGTCTCATTAAAAAGTTGGAACAGTCCAAGGTAGCCAGCCTTTTGGAGCACGGCAACGCGTCGTGCACGTTGGAGCACAAGTATCAGTGTCTCCCATCATTCACGACATTATAAAGTTAGTCATTTCATGACTCGTTGATGTATCTAATGCGAGTGTATATACTCGTGTAGGTTTCACTCAGGGTAGCTGTTCCATATATCGCAGTGCTGTCGGCTCAACAACTACAGGAGATGGAATGCGTTTACGTATGATGGAGCGTGATGACACTCCGCGATTGTTACGCCATTTAGGGTCCTAGCTAAATTTGTTGTTCCATACTTACGCTATAGAATGTCCAATTAGCTAGAACCCTAAGAGACTTAACAATCACGGAGCGTAACTGTACTTACTTACTGGTACTTGCATACTCGTCGAGGCCCGGAGACGTCCCGCGAATAGGGCTTCCGATCCCGAAGAATATTTTCCACGTGGTCGCTTATAATCGGGTCGCGGTCCGGCAGAGGAATTAATGATGAAACGTTAATAGTTGCAAATGTATTTATCTTCCTGAGACTCAGAAGCATATGTTTGTTTTTGAATTTGGAAATTTTAGTTACTGTACAACAGTTCAAAAATCTTGTTTTTCCCATATTGCCTTAGATGGTGTATCCCTACCAGTCTGCTCTGACTTCCGGTACCTTGGATCATTGATCCAAAGTGACGGAAACATCGACCGAGACGTGAAAAATAGAATAAATGAGGGATGGATGAGATGGCGACAGGTCTCTGGAACAACTTGCGATCCACGAATGCCCCTTAAACTTAAGGGGAAAATATACAGAACGATCGTGATTATGTATCGTGTTGTAATGTATGGATCAGAATGCTGGGCGACGAAAGTAGCGGATGAAAGAAGAGTGCACGCAGCGGAAATGAGAATGCTGAGATGGATGTGTGGAGTGACGAGAAAGGATCGGATTAAGAATGAGTATATAAGAGGAAGTTTGAAAGTAGCTCCAGTAACGGAGAAAATGAGGAGTACTAGGTTAGCGTGGTATGGGCATGTAATGAGGAGGGATGAATGTCATAAAGGTAAAAGAATGTTAGGGATGAATGTTGATGGACGGAGAGGGTATGGTAAACCCAAAAAACGATGGATGGATTGTGTGAAAGAGGATATGAGAAAGAAAGGAGTGAGTGCTGAGGACACGAAAGACAGAGGAGACTGGAAGAGAAAAACATGTTGTGCCGACCCCACATAACGTGGGATAAGGGCAGGGGAAAGAGAGTTCAAAATATATTGTGGAATATGTACAGCGGACCTACATATATCTGAATCCCTAAAGTCTTTTCTCCTATTTTTGCATTCCCTTATATTGTTTGTCATAATGATCAGTTGTCCTAACACTCGTATACCCTAATTTTGGTTTCCCTATTATCGAATAGCCGATTTTTTTTGTCCTAATATGTTTTTCCCTAATGGCACTTTCCATATTGAGTATTTATCCTAATGTTATGTATCATAATAAATTCTTTTTTTGCCTAATTATTGTTAGGCCTAAAAATTATATATCCTAACCATCATGTTACCTAATTTTACTTAGCCTGTCGTTGCTTGACCTAACACTCGTATGCCCTAATTTTGATTTCCCTATTTCGTTTCGTTTTTACAATGGTTGCAGTTCTAACCTGACCTAACCCACTTTTGTGGCAGCAGTTCGTTTTTGCGAGGATCACAGTTCTAACCTAACCTAACCCACTTTTGTGGCAGCAGTTCGTTTTTGCGAGGATCACAGTTCTAACCTAACCTAACCCACTTTCGTGGCAACAGTTCGTTTTTGCAAGGATCGCAGTTCTAACCTAACCTAAACCACTTTTGTGGCAGCAGTTCGTTTTTGCAAGGATCGTATTTCTAACCTAACCTAGTTTTAACAGCAGTTCGTTTTTACAATGGTCGCAGTTCTAACCTAACCTAACCCACTTTTGTGGCAGCAGTTCGAATCGAGAATATGGTAAAAAACATTAGGGATTTTGATAGTTATGGTACAAATCCTTAGGACAAATGAGTCTTAGGCTAACCATTACATTATGGAAAATAATCGTTATGACAATTGATCGTTAGGGCATGTGCCCATTAGGACAAACCAGTTAGGGCAAGTGACTTTAGGACAAACGTTGTTAGGGATTCAGAAGGACACCCATATTGTGGAATATGTACAGCAAGTTGCAAAATTACATGGACACATTGTGAATGGAAATAATTTATAAATGGCCTTGCACTTTTGCAGCTGGAAATACAAAAAAAAAGTACACTGAGTCTCAGGAGGGAGTCGTCCTGCCGGGCCGGGGCTGCTGAGGAACTTGTTACTATCCACCACAGCGGTACAGCTCGGTGTGGGAGATTAAATAGGTACAATAAAAACAACATACTACATTAATTTGGTATTATATTACAAAACACGTTCAACTTATTATTCTGCATACAGTGTGTGTTGGAGCCCCTCGGCTAGCGAGCAGCCTCTCGCCGCGACACACGGCACTCGCTCGTCCTGCGCGACACACACCGGGAACACATCGTGCACGCGCGTGCAAGGGAACCACGACACACACATCACACAGCCCACACCCGACACATGCTCCACCGGTTACCAGCGGATCACACTTCTCACTATTTTTGAACTACACTCGGGTTTTTGGAAGAAATATTTCGTTCTTAGGTGAATTTGTACCGCGTTCTCATATCGGCTTGCGTACTTGCGTAGTGGGTATATTCATGGCGCTTCTGATCAGTCGAGACTAAGTATATTTTCTACTACAGACTACATTTGTACCGCTTCTCTCCTGAATGTATCTTTTGGTGATTGCGCGCAAGTCTACAGTCTGACGACACATGGAACCGCAAATGCCACATTGTTATGTCTTCGCCTTAGTATGCATCGTCTGGTGTCTTTTTAAATGTGATTTTAATCTGCATTTGTATTCGTAATCGCTACATTTAAATTGCTTCGTCCCAGTGTGTTTCAGTAGGTGTTTTTGTAAGCTTGATTTCCGACTGCATTTGTAATCACAATGGCTACACTGAAATGGCTTCGCCCCAGTATGTATCATCAGGTGTCTTCGTAAGTCTGACTTCTGACTGCATTTGAAATCACAGTGGCTACACTGAAATGGCTTCACCCCAGTATGTCTCATCAGGTGTTGTAGTAAGTGTGACTTCTTACTGCATTTGTAATCACAGTGGCTACACTGAAATGGCTTTGCCCCAGTATGCATCATCAGGTGTCTTTGTAAGTCTGACTTCAGACTGCATTTGTAATCACAGTGGCTACACTGAAATGGCTTCACCCCAGGATGCATCATCAGGTGATGTTGTAAGTATGACTTCTGACTGCATTTGTAATCACAGTGGCTACACTGAAATGGCTTCACCCCAGTATGTCTCATCTGGTGTCGTTGTAAGTGTGACTTCCGATTGCATTTGTAATCACAGTGGCTACACTGAAATGGCTTCGCTCCAGTATGTATCATCAGGTGTCGTTCTAAGTATGACTTCCGATTGCATTTGTAATCACAGTAGCTACACTGAAAAGGCTTCACCCCAGTATGTGTCCTTTCGTGTATTAGTAAATTAGAACTAACACTGCACTTGTAGTCGCAATGACTACATATGTAAGGTTTTTGTCTAGTGAGTATTCTCTGGTGCCTCCGGTTGTGCGTCTTCTGGTGACGTCGCAGTTTTGATTCATCATTGCATTTGAAATCACAGTCGCTACACTTAATAGGATTTCCAGCAATGTGTGTCGGTTGGTGTTTGTGTAAATCACTTTTACAAGAACTTGTGTAACTACAGTGACTACAATTTAAATTGTTCTCCAAAGAGTGACTCTTTAAATGAGTCTCCAAACTTTTCTTGGAACTTGTTGTATACTCACATTCAGCACACATGAAATTTGTAACACCGTGTTCGCTTTTCTCGTGTTCTATCACAAGAAATTCGGTTTGAAACGTAGAACTACAAAAATCACAAGCAAATAGTTTCTGTCCGGTCAATGAGTGGGTGTGTTGAAGGTGTTCTCGTAAAACAGACTTGTTCATGAAATGCTTGCCACAGTGTTCGCAGCGGTATGGTTTGCCTCCACTGTGAACAGTCGCGTCGCCGCGGAGGCGCTCGAGCACCACGGAACAAGCCATCGCGAGCTGTTCCCTGGCGCGAGCGGCGCTGCCGTCCGAACAGACTGCAACACACATTTACAAAACAATTTAAGCAGGTTGTCAGTGTTATAACGCGTGTAATTAATTTAACAAACATAATTGGGGTCGGCGCAGCATGTCTTTTTCTTCCAGACTTCTCTGTCACCCGTCATCTGTGCTGTTCATTCACTTGCGGTCGTATCATATCATCTCTCACATCCATCTTTTCCTCGGTTATCTATTTGTCTTACTTCCATCCACATTCATTCGTAATACCTTTTTCGTCACATGACTTTTATCCCTCCGCATCACAGTACCACGCTAGGCGATTCGCCCTTACTTTTGCTACTACTATGAGGCTTCCTCTTATATACTCATTCCTTATCCTGATCCATTCTCGTCACGCCCCACATCCATCTTAACATTCTCATCTCCGCTACATGCAATCTAAAAATATCCTCGCTATATAATCACGAGTATGGGTGGTACATACCATAATGAATATGAGTCGTACGTACTTACGTAAGTATAATGTAGTGTGGCTCGTATCGTAATATGTGCAGTAGTATCGTAGTGTTGGGGCTATTCCAACTAGTTACCACTAAGTTGTTACCAGTGGTAATAACTGACAATTTTATTCCCACCTTTTATCGTTAGTAACTACTGTACAAAAAACCCAGTAGTTACCACCAAAATTTTGTTAGATTCCAATACTAATAGATATTTCAATACTTCAAGCTACTTCATTTCGTTCTATTCTAATATGACGCAAAACTAAATATTCATAATGTAGTCAGGCTAAAGAAGTACAGGCCAGGTTTATATGGTTATTACTAAACCAGCTTATAAAGCGCTGCGGATGGGCCGACTGCTCGGACCACTTTACAAAATCCACCAACCAACAAACTCAGTTTGGTGGTAGGTACCTACTGGGATTTTTTTCCCAGTAGTTACCGCTGGTAACAACTTAGTGGTAACTAGTGGGAATGACTCGTGGTGTCGCAGTACTCACCCGACACGCAGTCCTCGTCACGCGCCGCGTCCGACACCTCCGACTTGACTGCCCGCACCTCAGGGTTGGGCAGTATTTCAATTACATGTATTTGAAATACGTATTTGAAATACATTTTAGTATTTTGTATTTGTATTTCAAATACTACCTGGAAAAGTATTTTGTATTTGGTATTTCAAATACTGCACTCACATGTATTTTGTATTTTGTATTTCAAATACTTTAAGCTTCAAAATACATTTCTACAAAATACATTTTTTTATTAAATTCTTTGATCCTAAAATGGAACGTTTTTTTTAAATATAATGTACGACTTGTACTAGGTACAAATATGTAGGTACAATGCGCGAGCTATTCTGCGCGGAACTTTTCGTCAACAGCCAGGGGATAGGGTCATTGCAGTAGTTTCCGTCCATGCTCTAGTTTTCGACCACTTGACAGATTCATCATCATCATCATCAGCCTACTCTCGTCCACTGCTGGACATAGGCCTCTCCTATTGCACGCCATTGAGCACGATTTGCGGCAACTCTGATCCAGCTCTTGCCAGCCGCCTTGCGAAGGTCATCGCTCCATCTAGTCCGAGGGCGTCCTACGCTACGTTTGCCGATGCGCGGTCTCCACTCCAGAACTCGCCTACCCCAACGGTTATCGGTTCTACGGCTAATATGACCGGCCCACTGCCACTTCAGCTTGCTAATCCGGTGGGCTATGTCGACGACTTTAGTTCTCTGACGGATGACTTCATTTCGAATACGATCCCTCAGAGAGACTCCGAGCATAGCCCTTTCCATAGCTCGCTGAGCGACTTTGAATTTATGGACCAGTCCTACCGTGAGTGTCCACGTTTCGGCTCCGTATGTCATCACGGGTAGGACGCACTGATTGAAGACTTTTGTCTTCAGACTTTGTGGGATTGATGACGTGAAGACTTGACGCAGCTTCCCATATGCTGCCCAGCCCAGCTGTATCCTTCTATTCGACTCTTTCTCGAAGTTGTTCCTTCCTAACTGCAGTATTTGCCCGAGGTAGACGTATTCCTGAACAACCTCGAGAACAGCCCCTTGTACTGCAATAGGTCCCGGAGCAACACGTTCGTTGAACATAACTTTCGTTTTGTTCCAAATTCATCCGGAGACCTATGCGTTGAGAAGAATCAGCTAGACCGGTCAGCATATGCTCTAAATCCTGCAACGTCTCAGCCATGATGACGATGCCGTCCGCAAATCGCAAGTGTGAGATGTATTCGCCATTAATGTTAATACCATGTTCCTTCCAGTCGAGCGTTTTAAACATATCCTCCAATGCATTTGTGAACAATTTGGGGGAAATCACATCCCCTTGTCTCACACCACGATGCATGGGGATAGCGTTAGTCTGCTGGTTTTGGACTTGGACGGCCATGGTAGCTGCGTTGTACAGACATCTCAACACTTGGATATATCGCCAGTCGACTTGGCATCGCTGCAGGGAATCCAGAACAGCCCAAACTTCAATGGAGTCAAAGGCTTTCTCATAGTCCACAAATGCTAAGCACAGGGGCCGATTATACTCTTCAGTCTTCTGTATAATCTGCCGCACTGTAAAGATGTGGTCTATGGTGCCGTATCCTCCTCGAAATCCGGCCTGCTCCGGTGGCTGAAATTATGGTTGACACTTAAGCAAATAATATATTTCATTTTTAATTTACTATTTGCCAAATATAATTTTTATATGTAGACAGATATATTGTTTAGCTAAGGATTGAAATCAGTCCAAATTTGTGCAGCAATGTAGGTTTATACCTATTCAAATTTCGTCAAGTGGAAGAAAACTAGAGCTGGACGAAAACAAGCACAATGACCCTATAAGTTTTTAGGAAAGGATATTCGTTAGAAACCGGCCAAGTGCGAGTCGGACTCGCGCACGAACGTACCATAATGCAAAAAAACGGCAAAAAAAGACGGTCGTTGCTTAACTTCGGTCAAAAATCACGTTTGTTGTATGGGAGCCCCACTTAAATCTTTATTTTATTCTGTTTTTAGTATTTGTTGTTATAGCGGCAACAGAAATACATCATCTGTGAAAATTTTAACTGTCTAGCTATCACGGTTCGTGAGATACAGCCCGGTGACAGACGGACGGACGGACGGACGGACGGACAGCGGGGTCTTAGTAATAGGGTCCCGTTTTACCCTTTGGGTACGGAACCCTAAAAAACTAAATGATTAAACAAAAAAAATTAAAAGTATTTTGTATTTTGTATTTGAAATACATTATTTTAAACACTGTAATTTGTATTTTGTATTTCAAATACCAGTCACCAAAGTAGTTTGTATTTGGTATTTCAAATACTTTTAAAAATGTATTTTGTAATTTGTATTTGAAATACGTGGAAGCCAGTATTTTGCCCAACCCTGCCGCACCTCCACTACAACAACAACTGTACTTCATGCTGTGTCTTACAAATTTAACAATAGGTATTAAGACCGCCTGTTGTTTAACCTCTTCTTCCTGTATTATTTGTATTGTTTTCTGTAATGAGGTGTGCAATAAAGAGTATTTGTATTGTATTGTATTAACGACTCGCATTGTCGAGCGTGTATTATCGCGATAGTGTTTCGTATAACTATTAAGACAAAAGGAATACTTGAAACAATGTATTTTTATGCAGCACACGGTGAAGGACACATCGTGAGGAAACCGGACTATTCCCAGTAAGGCCTAGTCTCTCCTATGGGTTGGAAGGTTAAATGTAGCAGTCGTTTTCGTAAAAACTAGTGCCTTCGGCAATTTTTGGGATTAGTTGCCAAGCGGACTCCAGGCTGAGTATTCACTTGTCAACATAATTTTCTTTACTGTAAAGTAAAGTTTAAATTATTGTGATGGGCGACGGCTCATAATCCCTTTCGAAATAAGAAAATATGGCCAATTAATATGACAGCGTTTTGGCGACATAGGTTTCCATACTAATCCAGGCACATGCCGTTTCCCGTCAGAGCGCGGCGCGCTCATTCTTTCTTACGTGAATAAACATGTCTAAATAGGTGTAGACGTATATACTCCATAGACGCAACCGCTACAGGCGCAATGGAGTCTGATTTCCAATTGAACTAGTGACTTGTACATGAAGCAGGTACTCACCCAACAGCGGGTCACCCTCGTCGCTCGCCCCGTCTCCGGCCGCCATGTTGAACCTGAGCATGTCATCTAGAGCAACCAACACTATATTAAACCCCATGTTCCTCACAGTAACCGGAGCTGAGTGCAATTTCTTCTTTGCAATGGTTATGTCAAAGGATTTTTTTAGTAAACAAGTGTATTAAAAAAATCTTAAAATAATTCATTTTACTTTCACATTTTTTCTGTTCTTACACTAATGATAATGTCAAAATATTTTACAAATCCCCAATACCCATAGATTCAATATTGACATTTATGCAGATGTTTTAAATGTAAATTTAGCCCGTTGCTCACACATCACGCATCATCATCTAAACCTGTCATTAAAATGAATGACTCACACAATATTTCATCAGGTGTTTCATCTTCTTCCTGCATCTCCGGTTTGACCGGGGGCTCTTCACCTGAAGCAAACATACAAGTTTATAAGCAACAGCCTAGTTTAGCCACAAGCTATTCAAACCTAGTAACCACTACTGTAAACCTAATTCCCATTAGCAACCAAGTAGTGTGGGTTTGGAACAAACTGCCAGAAGATGTGGTCTCGGCTCACAATGTCAACACCTTAGACAAGCACATACATGTGTCTTCTAATACTTGGCAATGACATTATCTGAAGATTGCTACACAGACAACATCAGTTGTTATAACTGCATGTCATTAATTGTCAGCTTAATATATAATAATAATGATTAGTAATGTTCATTAAAGAGGAGTAGACTCACCTGATACCGGCTCACTGGTCCCTTCTTCCTCCTGCATTTCAGGATTCTCTGGCTCGACGGCAGATTCTTCCTCTAGAGCAGCGGTCGGCAACCAGCGGCCTCTCACTTGCGGCCCGCGAGCCTCCCTGGCTGTTTTGTATGTAATATTGACAAATGACAATGTCTGATAATGTTACAAATATTAAGAAAGTGTGGCTCGCGTCCACTTCGTTAACTGCTATGTGGCCCTTGGCTGCTAAAAGGTTGCCGACCGCTGCTCTAGAGCAAACAAACAGAACACAAATCACATCATCTTCCTGATAAATGTATGCTCCAACAGCAATAAGTAGTCAGGAGAGAGTATGGTGCCACCATCGAGTGCAAATCAAGTGTTATTGTAACATAGTTATTTAATGTACTGCTGCATAGAACTCAAACAGAATGACTAAAATTCACTACTTGTTTGATATGTGCTCCTTTTACCTTTGATACTCTCTAACTGCAGCCGCGCCTGCAGCTCCGCCTGGCTGCGCTGCACTTGCAGCTTGAAGTCGCTCGCGTCTCTCAGGCGACCCACGCACGCCGAGCAGATGCCGCACGAGCCCGAGCCGCCCTCCACCAGCTGCAAGTTAAATTATTCAAACAGAAACATTTAATTTTTCGCAATTTATTGTTTGTGTCAGATATATTACAATAACTAGATTGTCATACTTTTACTTACATGTATATCGAAGCTCTCTTTTATCATGTCGGCATATATCTCCGTTTTGCCGAGATGTGTGTACGGCGTCGTCAGGTCCTTGTCTGGAGCGCACCGCAGGCAGCAGCGACACGCGTGCGTCACGTCCATCACGGCAACTGTGCGGTGCGCAGAAATATTGCAACGGATTCAAAAGAATACCACAACAAGACGAACTCTTTATATTGTTAAAGAATAGGCCTTGAGCCTTTGCTAGAGTCAGTTAGGATTAGAGAATAAGTGTCAACAAAATTAAATAATATACATTATTGGATTTATTAGCAAGAAAATATAAAACCCTATAAACTAAAAAACGACGTACTCCCCGTACAAAGTGACATGACACTGACATTTAACATTGTTTTTTTTTTCTTTTTCGTCCATCAGGACAGGCTAAAGCTCTAAGCCATACTGCCTAGTCATAAGTAGATTTTTTGTCTTTTCAGTAAGTTCAATCCGGTAAACGTCTTCAGTAAATACTATTCATATTAGGTCAATTCCGATAGTAATGTCTTCAGTAATCTTGGTCATATCCATTAAACATCCATTCTCATTGGTGATTTAGCTCTTGTAAAGCGATAGCGAATTTTACAAGGAACACTTGGACAACCGGCCGTTGACTCCAAAATGATGGTTAAACGTGCTTCAAGATAAATTATCCATTTACTGCACACTACCACATTAGTTTACTGTATAATAGGCTATCGATATTACACTTTAAACAATATTAATGAGCAAAAAACAAAGCAATTGATCCCGACGCGTGACAGTCAAGATAGCGCTCGAACCAGAAGTCCTAAAGCCCCCTCCAGACCATGCGCGTGAATCGCGGGCGAAGCCGCGAACGCGAGTGTGGAATCGATTTCGCAGGTCTGCGTTCAGGACTCCACACTCACGTTCGCGGCTTTGCGCCGCGATTCGCGCACGAGTGTGGAGGAGGCTTAACATTGGTTAGGTTAAGCCCCCCATTCACACTCCTACCTTGTAGTCCGCCTCGTTGGGTAGGATTGTGTATGGGGGTTGCGGACTACGAGCCGTCCTACAAACGGCTAAACGGTAGGATAGGACGGCTCGTAGTCCGCAACCCCCATACACAATCCTACACTACGAGGCGGACTACAATATAGGAGTGTGAATGGGGGTCTTTAGACAGATAGCAAAGCTAAGGATACGTTCAGAAATAGTAGTAAGTCTAAAGCTGTAACAAGCGGGCATCATTAGACCGGTCCGAGGCTCTGTTCGATCGTGTATATCATCCGCCGTAATTCACTACCGCACCGCACCAAGGTCACTGGTAAGTGAGAGCGAGAAAGAGATATCTCGATATGCGGTACACCAAGGTCGCGGTACGGTACGGTAGTGTGGTATGGCTCTACGAGTTTCGGAGCTCTCGGACTGAATGTCAATTGTCAAATTTTAGAGGTTATGCTATACTGTGTCGGTTTGGATTAATCGTTTTTTGTCGAGAGAATTGGGTGTTAATTTAATTTTGCTGTAAATTAGTTGTACCAGCGCGAGTTGTCTACGATACGTATTTTGTAGTTTTCGCCCCGTAAATAGATATGCTCCCGCTTTCGTTGACTGTTCGAAGCTGTAACGAGAAAGGTATTTTCATTACTTACGTATGTTATAGTTAAAATAAATAAATAAAATAAGCCTTTATTGCTGTGTAACACAATAATAATATAAGTATAAGATATATTTTTATCAGTATGATATGATGGACAAATAATAATAATGCGTTGCTTTATCTGAAACGAAAGTTTTATTTACTCTGTGTTTTTATCTTTATTACATTCGTAAGAGAATAACTAAAAGTAAACCTACATACCAGAAACGAAAGAAACGACATTTAATGTCTATTCGTCCATCGTATGTACACTAAATCACTATTTTATAAACTTATCTTAAATAAACGTTTTCTTTACTGCATTTCATATTTTTCAATGACATATGTGACATTATCGACAGCCACGCATCCATAGAGTAGGCGGCAGCCAAATAGGAAGAATAATAAAGTATAAATACTTTTTACATAAGTATTAAGTGGGTATGTTTGCACTATGTTTCTTTTATACTATGTACTATGTTTATGTTATAGTTACTATATTGTAACTACTGTCACCTGTAAGTTGGTAGTTATACTTGTTAACGCAATTGCGTTTAACTCTATCCAACTTATAATTCTGTTACTATCTTATTTACTTCTCACCAAACTACTCTGTGGTTTCGTAATGATTTTGTACCTTATTCTGTTGAAAATTAAATACCACAAGAACCACAATGCTTCTACTGTGATTGCTGTGAGGCTCAACAAATCATCATGTGCTACTTGCATTGCAGGTTCTCACTGGTACTAGCTTGTGAGCACACAACATGTCACTAGAGACAGTGTGTGTGAAGATGGAGCCTGGAGAGCTGTGTGTGAAGATGGAGCCTGGAGAGCTGTGTGTGAAGGAGGAGTGTGAGGACAGCGCCGGGCACGGAGTGAGCGTGGCGGCCGCGCGGGCTGGACTGTATGTTGATCATGTGGTCAATGACGAGCTCGTGCTGGGCCCCGAGGAGTGGCACCGCCCTAAACTGCTCCCTTTACAAAGTCAGTTTATTATTAATTTATAAATAATAATTTGACTGATCTTCAACAGAAGGATATGATGTCACGATCCTCAGTATTGAGGGACCGACTGAAGAAGAAATAATAATTTATTTGCTAGTGCAGCCCAAAAAGCTGAGTTTTACTATTAATATTAATATAAGTAAGATTTAGGTAAGATTGTGCACCCATTTGTTTACAATCTAAAGTAGGTTAGGTTAATTTGTAATCCTACCTACCATCAGTTTATAATTTTACTAGCAAGATTGTAAACTGATGACTGTTTAAAAGTTTACTGTGATGTTTGAAAAACCACTACGTGTAATTAAACTGATATTTGGAATACAATGCAATGCTATTTCAATTATTTACTCACATACAACTTAAGTTCTTTTGATCTATTTCGAAGACTGTTTAAAGACATGCACAGTTAATAATTTTAAAATTAGTTTTCGTTATTTGACGAAAGTTATTTTTGTGTGTATGTATGTTCGCGAGAGTAGAGGCAGGGCTCCAACTCGGTGGTCTGATGCCATACGCGACGCTACGGGCGTCAACATCCAGGGGTCAATACAGCTGGCCCAAGACAGGGGAGTTTGGAGAGCGGTGGTGAAGAACTGCACTCCTGATGGTCACGACCCTCAGCCTTGAGGAACCGACTAAGAAGAAGAAGATGTTCGCGATAAACTCGAAAACTACAGAGAGACGATTTTTGAATTTCGTTCGAGTCTGCCCCCTGAACGGATTTTCATGCGGATTTCACCTACCTATCAATAGAGTGATTCATCAATATAGTGAGGTTTTGTGAAACCCATGCGAAGGGGGGGGGGGGGGTCGCTAGTTGAGTAATATGTAACAATATGATAAAAAAATGACGTCTACTCTTAACGCGCGTCAATCAGGCGAATCGTCAAGATGTATGTTACAGTCATTGTAAGTGGTATAGTTAGTGTAAATTGTTTTGTTAATTTGTGTTCCAGTGTGTTCAGACGGCAGCGCCGCCCGCGCCAGGGAACAGTGCGCGATGGCTTGTTCCGTGGTGCTCGAGCGCCTCCGCGGCGACGCGACTGTTCACAGTGGAGCCAAACTATATGCCTGCGAATACTGTGACAAGCATTTCGGGAACAAATATATTTTAAGGAATCACATAGAAAACACACACTTGTCGACCGAACAAAAACTATTTGCTTGTGATTTTTGTAGTTCTACGTTTCTCACTGAATTGCTTGTAAAAGAACACGAGAAATGCGAACATGGTGTTACAAATTTCATGTGTGCTGAATGTGAGTATACAACAAGTTCCAAGAAAAGTTTGGAGACCCATTTAAAGAGTCACTCTTTGGAGAGTAATTTTAATTCAAATCACTGTAGTTACACAAGTTCGTGTAAAAGTAATTTAAATAAACAGCAAACAAAACACATTGCTGAAAAACCTTTTAAGTGTAGCGACTGTGATTTTAAATGCAGTGTTGAACCAAACCTGCGACGTCACCAGAAGACTCACAACCGGAGGCACCAGAGAATACACACTGGAAAACAGCCTTACAAATGTAGTAATTGCAACTTCAAGTGCAATAAAAGTTCAGACTTACGAAGACACGAAAGGACACATACTGGCGAGAAACCTTTTCAGTGTAGCCACTGTGATTACAAATGCAGTCTGAAGTCAAACTTAAAACAACACCTGACGATACATACTGGGTCAAAGCCATTTCAGTGTAGCCACTGTGATTACAAATGCAGCCAAAAGTCACACTTACAAAGACACCTGAGGATACATACTGGGGCGAAGCCATTTCAGTGTAGCCACTGTGATTACAAATGCAGTCAGAAGTCACAATTACATTTACACCTGACGAAACATACTGGGGTGAAGCCATTTCAGTGTAGCCACTGTAATTATAAATGCAGTCATAAATCACACTTACAAAGACACCTGATGATACATACTGAGGTGAAGCCATTTCAGTGTAGCCACTGTGATTACAAATGCGCTGAGAAATCAAACTTAAAAAGACACCGGAGGATGCACACAGGAGAAAAGCCTTACAAATGTAGTAATTGCGACTACAAGTGCAGTAATAGTTCAGACTTACGAAGACATGACAGGACACATACTGGCGAAAAGCCTTTTCAGTGTAGCCACTGTGATTACAAATGCAGTCTGAAGTCAAACTTAAAACAACACCATACATACTGGGGCGAAACCATTTCAGTGTGTTCACTGTGATTACAAATGCAGTCAGAAGTCACGATTACATTTACACCTGACGATACATACTGGGGTGAAGCCATTTCAGTGTAGCCACTGTGATTACAAATGCAGACTGAAGTCACACTTACAAAGACACCTGAAGATACATACTGGGGCGAAGCTATTTCAGTGTAGCCTCTGTGATTACAAATGCAATCGGAAGTCAGGCTTACTAAGACACCTGATGATACATACTGGGGTGAAGCCATTTCATTGTAGCCACTGTGATTACAAATGCATTCAGAAGTCAGACTTACTAAGACACCTGATGATACATACCGGGGCGAAGCCATTTCAGTGTAGCCACTGTGATTACAAATGCAGTCTGAAGACACACTTACAAAGACACCTGAGGATACATACTGGGGCGAAGCCATTTCAGTGTAGCCACTGTGATTACAAATGCAGTCAAAAATCAAACTTACAACGACACCTGATGATGCATACCGGAGCGAAGCCATTTCAGTGTAGCCACTGTGATTACAAATGCAGTCAAAAATCAAACTTACATAATCACCTGATGATACACACCGGAGAGAAGCCGTTCACATGTAGTCAGTGCGACTTCAAGTGCAGTGATAGGTCATGCTTACGCAGACACGAACGGACACATACTGGCGAGAAGCCTTTCAAATGTAGTCGTCGTGATTACAACTGTCGTGATAAAGCAACCCAACGACGTCACTAGAAGACGCATACAGGGAACAAGCTTAAACCGTAGCAATAGCGACTACAACTGCAGCCTGAAACAGCATCTGCGACGACGCCGGATGATACACACTGAAGAGAAACCTTGTAGGGAACGTTCGCGTTAGAGGGTACCTTTTGATCTAAATTTATTTAATTCATTCGTTTTAAGTAATGTCCATACTGAAATCAGCGCTATGGCTCGCCGTGAAAAATGAATATGGGAATCCTGTTTAGTATCTAATTTGTGTTATTTTCTATTTCAAATAGTATACTCGTACATACAAATTGTACTGTTAAACAAATGTATTTACTTACTTTCTTTCTTAAATCGGAAAGTTAATCCTGACATTGACGGCAATAAGCAGGCGGCTCCTGTGCTGCCCCCTACAGCTCGCGCGCGCTTCCGTGTACTAATGTGATCACTGCAATTACACCAGTCAATTTAAATACCTTACGTGGAGAAATATCTTAGTGTAGATCCAGAAGTTAGAGTAATGAGTGAGCGCTGCGGGCGAAGTGGCCAGACACGTGGCTTCCGAGCCGGCGGTCGTGGGCTCAAACCACAGACACCACCGACTTCTTGGGGCTTATGTACATATGAAGCATCGTTTGATATTTACCAGTTGCTTTGAAGTTTGAGGAACCTGCATATTATAGTAACTGAAAGGGCTAGCGTGAGAACATCAACCCACACCTTCTTGTACAATGAGATCTACAAATGTATCTCTCGCTCTTGTCATACTGGTGTGACAGAGATGGGGATATCTATACAAATTTCAAAAGTCGCGGTGTCCACTGTGAGTGGAGGCTGATGCGTGTTAGAAAATATAAAGATTGACTTTGTATTCCACTATAATAGGGAGTATTAGGCAAAGCTCTGCGTAGGTGGCACCTTTGTGCCACATACAGTAAACAAACCACATTGACACATCACACGTCACGTCAATCACATGGCCTACCGCGAAACAAGAAAATCGAAATTTCGTTATCTAATCTCTCTATCACTCTTGCATATTCGAGCGATAAAGAGGCAGATAACTAAATTTCGATTTTCGCGTTTACCAGTAGGCCCTTGTTAACAAACCGCCTTGATGCATCAATGTCATATTTTATTGTCTGTGAAAACTTGTTAAAAAACAGTTAGTCTATGAATTTACTGAGTCGGTAGTGCTGCACTCTGGCGGCAGAACATTGCAGTAATATCCCCTATTACTAGAATTAAATTAAAATTAATAGATATGTATCCTTTAATAAAGAGTATTATTCTATGCTACTTCTTTTCCTTACCATTCCTACACACTCGCTGTCGCATAGCGCCCTCTCTCTCGACCGTCCCGGGCTGTCACGTCGGCGACATGTTGTCGTCGAGCGGCGCCACAGAGTAGACACCAGTACTGCGCCGCGCTCACACTACTTATATACTCATGGAACCCCCACACAGCAACAACGCAGAAGGAGCGGAGATATGACTGGTATAACGACTCAATTATGCTTTGTCTCATTCTCTATAGTGCGAGATACGGTATAAGAAATATACACAGTCATCTGTTATATATTAGTGATAAGAAATAAAATAAACTAGATGAGAACCCGGCTTCGCTCGGGTAAAATAAATAATACTACTCATTTTGAATTGAGTAATTACCTATTTACTTTAAGACTTTAAACCTTCATCAAGGCGGTTACATACATACCTATCTAATCTCCGAAAACTTTAAATCTAAAAACAACTGATATGTAATTAAATAACCTAACAACTTTTCTGGTAGCAGTTCGGTTCTGTGAGGGTCGCAGTTCTAACCTAACCTAATCAACTTCTGGTTGCGGTTTGGTTCTATGAGGACCATAGTCCTAACCTAACCCACTTTTCTGGTCGCAGATCGGTTCTATAAAGGCCGTAGTTATAACCTAACTTAACCTGCTTTCTTGTTGCATTTTTGTTCTGTAAGGGTCGTACGTAGCTCTAACCTAACCCACTACCCAAACTCAAAAGAGGGAATCCAAATTTCTTGTACCCATCATGGCACTGCCCAAAATGAAAGTATGGAATTTTTTTATTTATACCATTTTCAGCCTGTCCGTTAATATTAATCCGCTTACAAAAAAACATTAAACAAAAACTTGATAAGTGCAAGTCGGACTCGCCCACCGAGGCGAGGGTTCCATCCATACTTTTTAGTATTTGTTGTTATAGCGGCAACAGAAATATGTATATCATTTGTGAAAATTTCAACTGTCTAGCTACCACTGTTCATGAGATACAGCCTGGTGACAGACAGACGGACAGTGGAATAAACTGAAATAAACGTCATATACTAAGAAAAAGTGACCAAGACCTCCAATGCCCCAGGCTGGAATCGAACCAGCATCCTATGCTTTCGCGGCAGGTGCCTGTGCCATTCGGCCACCGGGCCATGGCGGCAAAGGTGGAATTTTTCCAAGTATATGCACTTCTTACTGAAGGCTTATAGCGCCCCCCTGGCCATCTCTAAGCCTAAATTAAAATATTTTCTGAACATTATTTATTAATTTGATTTGTTATAATACTTGGAATGGAATCAAATCCAAACTCTACAATACCTGTCTACTGCCATGCTTGACATTCGGTTGTGAAACATTGATTCGGTCAAATTGTGTTTTTAACCGACCTCCAAATCTCAAAGAAGGAGGTTGTTAAGCAAGTTAAGTTTTTAAGCCACATTTTTGTCAAGCTCGAGTTCTGATGATGGGATCCATGAGGAATCGAGGGAACTCCTCAAATCTTAAGCCTTTATAAGGCAGAGGGAATATATTTCCCACCTGATTTTGAACTTCATTTCAAAGTGATAGGGTTCAATTTTGCACAATTTATGACACCCTGATGCCTTATTTAAAGGCATGCGTATAGAGATTTTTGTATTTACATCAGAAAATCAAGCATTTTCATTAAAAACTGTCGCTTTGATGAAGTGGAACTGCTGATGATGATCAGAACAGAACTCTTGAACGACGCATAGTTCACGTTTGGCGATATTTCCTCTTCGTTATGTTTGTTAAGCAAGTTAAGTTTTTAAGCCACATTGTCGTCAAGCTCGAGTTCTGATGATGGGATCCATAAGGAATCGAGGGAATTCCTCAAATATGAAAGGCATACGTATAGATTTTTTTTGTATTTTCATCATAAAATCAAGCATTTACATTAAAAACTGTCGCATTTGATGAAGTGGAACTGCTGATGATGACCAGAACAGAACTCTTCAACGACGCATAGTACACGTTTGGTGATTTCGAATTTCGATTTTGACTTGGACTGGGACGCGGACTCGGATCCAGAACCGGACTCATACCCGGATCCGGTTCGGACCCGGACTCGTACCCGGAGTCGGACTCGGACCCGGAAAACCACTATGATACCTTAACTAAATATACCACTATGATTACCGACCATAAAATGTAGGTATAAAGTATGATGATGCCAATCTTACTAGACCCTCCCGCTCAAACTCCCGTACACCGCACCGCATGCGCCGTTGAGTGGGTTAGGGTAGGTTTGAACTGCGATCCTCACAGAACCGAACAAGGGTTAGGTTAGGTTAGAACTGCGAGCCTTACAGAAACGAAATGCTACTTGAAAAGTGGGTTTGATTAGGTTCGAACTGCGATCCTCACAGAACCGAACTGCTACCAGAGAAGTGGGTTAGGTTAGGCCAGAACTACGACCCTCACAGAAGCGAAATGCTAGTAGAAAAGTGGGTGGTTTTACCTCCTTTTCTACATAGTGCACCATCTACAATAATCTTTCACCGGCCCCCATAGAAGTCGGTCTTTATTCCTTAAAAATTATTTCAAAACAAATTATAGCCAGCATTTGATGAATGTAGTATGATACCTTTGGGTATGGTGCTTTACGCACACTAGTGTCCCTTGCCCTCCCCCTGACGCAACCCCATTTTAGCATGAAATATGTCCCGGTTGATGGTTTTTTTAATTTTTTGGGGAAAGCCTGAAATCCCACGTAGGATTACTTCTCAGAAATGCTCTGACGGTAATATTTTTTTTTTATTAGAACAAAAGATAAATAAATAAATTTTCAAATAAAAGTTATCTCCAATAAGCGACAACAAAAAGAATCATTCTGTATTAATTATTGGCAGTGCTTTTGACAATTTGTTTGAAAATGTGCGGCAATGATGACATTTGTCAAAAGTCTTAATGTCATAAATAAAAAAGATAATCAAAACGGTCGAAGAAGGTTTCATACTATTTATTACCTCAGGAGCTACTAACACATAAAGGTTGCTCAAAGTAAAAAAAACGTAATTTTTTAATTTCTTCGTAATCGCTACACCGATTGTTATGATACTTTGTATGCTGGTTCTAAATACCCTAATGATATGGACATCGCGGCTTTGTCCAATGGCTAGGGACACCCTGTATAATATTATATGTAATATAAGTATGTATATTTATTTATATGTATGTATGGTTTGTTATTTCCTATATTACTTATATTTGTTGTTATTGTTAGAGTAGCACCACTCACAATCTCTCAGCTTTGCCTAAAGGTTGACTGGTAGAGAATGCCTTATGGCATTAAGTCTTCCTTTTGTACTGTAAGGTTTTCTTTTGTGCAATAAAGGTTAAATAAATAAATATACTTCACCACTTTTACCACTGTATTTTAATATTAAGTATATTTCTAAAACTAAAACATGTTTAAATTGACTCACGTAATTGCTGTGATTACGTTTGTACAAGTACATTATGTGTGTACTGTAGGAGCAGCACAGGAGCCCCCTGCTTATTGTGATGTGTCAATGTCAGGTTTAACTTTCCGATTTAGGACAAAAGGCGACATACCCTCCGCCGCGAACGATCCCTATAATAAGGGTTCTCTTCCGCGTCTCATCTGGTGTCTCCGCAGGTGCTGTTTCAGGCTGCACTTGTAGTCGCTATTGTTGCTTTATAAGATTCGTCCCATGCGTCTTCTGGTGACGTCGCAGGTTGGATTTAACGTTGAATTTGTAATGACAATGACTACATATGAAAGGCTTTTCTCGAGTGTGTATCCTCTGGTGTACTTTTAATTTCGATATATAAGTGCATTTGTAATCACAGTCGCTACACTGAAATGGCTTCGCCCCAGTATGTATCATCAGGTGTCTTTGTAAGTCTGACTTCCGACTGCATTTGTAATCACAGTGGCTACACTGAAAAGGCTTCGCCCCAGTATGTATCCTCAGGTGACTTTGTAAGTGTGACTTCCGACTGCATTTGTAATCACAGTGGCTACACGGAAATGGCTTCGCCCCAGTATGTATCATCAGGTGTCTTTGTAAGTCTGCCTTCCGACTGCATTTGTAATCACAGTGGCTACACTGGAATGGCTTCGCCCCAATATGTTTCATCAGGTGTTGTTGTAAGCTTGATTTATGACTGCATTTGTAATAACAGTGGCTACACTGAAATGGCTTCACCGCAGTATGTATCGTCAGGTGTTGTTGCAAGTTTGACTTCTGACTGCATTTGTAATCACAGTGGCTACACTGAAATGGCTTCGCCCCAGTATGTATCATCAGGTGACTTTGTAAGTGTGACTTCCGACTGCATTTGTAATCACAGTGGCTACACTGAAATGGCTTCGCCCCAGTATGTATCATCAGGTGACTTTGTAAGTGTGACTTCCGACTGCATTTGTAATCACAGTGGCTACACGGAAATGGCTTCGCCCCAGTATGTATCATCAGGTGTCTTTGTAAGTGTGCCTTCCGACTGGATTTGTAATCACAGTGGCTACACTGAAAAGGCTTCGCCCCAGTATGTATCGTCAGGTGTTGTTGTAAGCTAGACTTCCGACTGCATTTGTAATCACAGTGGCTACACTGAAATGGCTTCGCTCCAGTATGTATCGTCAGGTGTTGGTTTAAGTGTGACTTCTGGCTGCATTTGTAATCACAGTGGCTACACTGAAAAGGCTTTTCGCCAGTATGTGTCCTTTCATGTCTTCGTAACATAGAACTATCACTGCACTTATAGTCGCAATAACTATATTTGTAAGATTGTTTTCTAGTAATAATACTCTGGTGCCTCCGGTTGTGCGTCTTCTGGTGACGTCGCAGTTTTGATTCATCATTGCATTTGAAATCACAGTCGCTACACTTAATAGGATTTCTAGCAATGTGTGTTGTTTGCTGGTGTGTGTGTAAATCACTTTTACACGAACTTGTGTAACTACAGTGACAACAATTGAAATTATTCTCCAAAGAGTGACTCTTTAAATGAGTCTCCAAACTTTTCTTGGAACTTGTTGTATACTCACATTCAGCACACCTGAATTTTGTAACACCGTGTTTGCTCTTCTCGTGTTCTGTTACAAGCAATTCGGTTTGAAACGTAGAACTACAAAAATCACAAGCAAATGGTTTCTGTCCGGTCAATGAGTGGGTGTGTTGAATGTGTTCTCGTAAAACAGACTTGTTCATGAAATGCTTGCTACAGTGCCCGCAGTAGTATGGTTTGCTTCCACTGTGAACAGTCGCGTCGCCGCGGAGGCGCTCGAGCACCACGGAACAAGCCATCGCGAGCTGTTCCCTGGCGCGGGCGGCGCTGCCCTCCGAACACACTGAAACACACATTTACAAAACAATTTAAACAGGTTGTAAGTGTTATAACGCGTATAATTAATTTAACAAACATCTCGGCATTGTGTGGGATTTTCATAGAAATACTTTTATTTTAACCGAGCTATAACAAACACAACCATCATTATCATCATCTTTCGCTTGCCATTATCCCATTCGCTTGGGCTCGGCGCAGCATGTCTTTTGCTTCCAGACTTCTCTGTCATCCGTCATCTGTGCTGTTCATTCACTTGCGTTCGTATCATATCATCTCTCACACCATCCATCTTTTCCTCGGTTTTCTAGTTCTATTATAATATGACTCTGAACTAAATATTCATAATTTAGTCAGGCTAAATAAGTACAGGGAGGTTTATATGGTTGTTACTAAACCAGCTTATAAAGCGCTTCGGATGAGCCGACTGCTCGGACCAGCCAGCACACACTCGCATTTCAATTACGCCCAGCTTTACAAAATGCACCAACCAACCAACTCGGTTTGGTGGTACGTACTGGGATTTTTTTCCTAGTAGTTATAGTCCGGTGGCCGGCTGCATGAAACAAACCTCATCAAAAAATAGAATATACCTACCCTGGTCGGCCTAGGCTTAACCTGGCAGATTTTGTACAAATGGCAAAAACGTTGGACAAAAATTCATCAAAAAAAACCTCATCGAAAAATAGAATGAAACTTGTATGGTAGGATACCTGACCTTGAGGACAGTAAAAAAAAAATTGGTCGGCCTCACCTTAGCCTGGCAGTTTTTGCAGTCCGACCAGATTTATTGGGTCACGTGAGAGCTACAATTTACCTCATCGAAAAATAGAATGAAACAAACGGATTATAATAGCTAAAATAAGCCTGTTGACGTATGTCTTGGTCGGCCTCACCTTAACCTGGCAGTTTTTGCAGTCCGACCAAATTTATAAAAAAAACATCAAACAATTTTTATCGAAAAATCGTATGAAACTTGTATGGTACGATAGCTGCCTTTGAGGACAGTAAAAAAAAGTGGTTGGCCAAATCCTGTGTTGGCAGGTTCCTGTGTCCGACCAATTTTGTGGTACCACGTGAGAGGTACAATTTACCTCATCGAAAAATAAAATGAAACAAACGGATTATAATAGCTAAAATAAGCCTGTTGACGTATGTCTTGGTCGGCCTAACCTTAACCTGGCAGTTTTTGCAGTCCGACCAAATTTATAAAAAAAACATCAAAAAATTTTTATAGAAAAATCGTATGAAACTTGTATGGTACGATAGCTGCCTTTGAGGACAGTAAAAAAAAAGTGGTCGGCCAAATCCTGTGTTGGCAGGTTCCTGTCTCCGACCAATTTTGTGGTACCACGTGAGAGCTACAATTTACCTCATCGTAAAATAGAATGAAACAAACGGATTATAATAGCTAAAATAAGCCTGTTGACGTATGTCTTGGTCGGCCTCACTTTAACCTGGCAGTTTTTACAGTCCGACCAAATTTATAAAAAAATCATCAAAATTTTTTTTATCGAAAAATCGTATGAAACTTGTATGGTACGATAGCTGCCTTTGAGGACAGTAAAAAAAAAAGTGGTCGGCCAAATCCTGTGTTGGCAGGTTCCTGTGTCCGACCAATTTTGTGGTACCACGTGAGAGCTACAATTTACCTCATCGAAAAATAGAATGAAACAAACGGATTATAATACCTAAAATAAACCTGTTGACGTATGGCTTGGTCGGCCTCACCGTAACCTGGCAGTTTTTGCAGTCCGACCAAATTTGTGGTACCACGTGACAGCTACAATTTACCTCATCAAAAATAGGATGAAAAAAAAACGGATTATAATAGCTAAAATAAACCTGTTGACGTATGGCTTGTTACGGACGGCTTTCATAAATTCAATGTGGCAGTGTGCGGCAGAATCCACTTGCATCAAATTTGATGCAACACATTGTGGCTGGACATTAAGAGATGAAATGTATAAGATCAAATGGTTTGAAGGACACATAACGCCTTTGCGAGTCGAAGAAATAACAATAGATAAGTCGAAGTCTGGGGAAAGTTCGTCAGACTTCGACTCCGAAGATGATTATGATTAACAGTAATTATTAACAATAAAAGGGTTATTCCCACTAGTTACCACCAAGTTCTTATCAGTGGTAACTACTGGGAATTATTTTCCCACCTTTTACCACTGGTAACTACTGGGAAAAAAAATCCTAGTAGTTACCACCAACTCGGTTTGGTGGTACCTACTGGGAATTTTTATTCCCAGTAGTTACCACTGGTAAAAGGTGGGAATTTCTTTTCTACAAACCGAGCTTCGAAGGAGAAATGCTACAGTTGATGGAAAAAAGGCTGATTTGATGCAAAGATAATCACTTAATATATGTGAGGTTATCTTGTGAATTTTACCGTTTATTAAAATTTTGGAAGGCTCACGTGCAGTTTTTCCTCTTATATTACAAGTGTTAGATTGAAAACTAAGCTTTGGTGTATACCTGGATCACCTGCATGTACAAGAAGGCGTTTCATATACGCCCGCCCATCAGATAGGTACACAAAGTCATGATGCGTATGGAATACAGCATGTGTGGCCAAGCCATTATGCCCTAAATTATGTACTACTTCATTAAAACTTAGCTTACCTGTGTATTTACTCTTTCCAAAATATTTATCTTCCTTAAAATGCAGCCTACACAAACGGTCTTTGTCATTTGCCTTAGTTTTTGGTACTCAAAGCTTTTTCTCACCGATTTATGCATATCGGGTCCTTGGGAAAAAAGGGAGATCCTATAGGTATATTTCCACAATTTGTCGCACACTATTGCAGTATTGTGGAGAAAAAAAACATACAACCGTATTGATAACCTCCTCCTTTGGGATTTGGAAGTCGGTTAAAAAAGGAGAATGTTTACAATTTATTGGAAACAATGTATGTGATTTGACAGTGACAGCAACTCCACTATGGAGGCGCCACCTGGCGTGATAAAATGTCAGTTATGCCTCCTCATTCTATCTGTAGTGGAAAAGTAGGATATACGATTGGATATAAAACTTGTCAAAAATCGATGAAAACCTTTTTATTTTTGACATCTGTGAGACATCATCTCAACGTAAGTGTTACTCTGAAACCACGTCGGTAGTTAGAAAACGTTATTTAGATATTAGATAGATTTATGAATAAAATTTGAACTGAATGTTTTCTTTTTTTTTAAAGCCCTCTAAGACCTCCATGGACTCATTTACTTATGACTTTTTTCAGTTAGCATTATTAAGTTAAGTTCAAGCTGCGAAGAAACCATATTTTCAATATAGACATTATTATTCTTTATAAATGTGGTCGGACTGCAAAAACTGCCTGGCTAAGGTGAGGCCGACCAAGACATACGTCAACAGGCTTATTTTAGCTATTATAATCCGTTTGTTTCATTCTATTTTTCGATGAGGTAAATTGTAGCTCTCACGTGGTACCACAAAATTGGTCAGACACAGGAACCTGCCAACACAGGATTTGGCCGACCACTTTTTTTTTACTGTCCTCAAAGGCAGCTATTGTACCATACAAGTTTCATACGATTTTTCGATAAAAATTTTTTGATGATTTTTGTATAAATTTGGGCGGATTGCAAAAACTGCCAGGTTAAGGTGAGGCCGACCAAGACATACGTCAACAGGCTTATTTTAGCTATTATAATCCGTTTGTTTCATTCTATTTTTCGATGAGGTAAATTGTAGCTCTCACGTGGTACCACAAAATTGGTCGGACACAGGAACCTGCCAACACAGGATCACAGGATTTGGCCGACCACTTTTTTTTTACTGTCCTCAAAGGCAGCTATCGTACCATACAAGTTTCATACGATTTTTCGATAAAAAATTTTTGATGATTTTTTTATAAATTTGGTCGGACTGCAAAAACTGCCAGGTTAAGGTGAGGCCGACCAAGACATACGTCAACAGGCTTATTTTAGCTATTATAATCCGTTTGTTTCATTCTATTTTTCGATGAGGTAAATTGTAGCTCTCACGTGACCCAATAAATCTGGTCGGACTGCAAAAACTGCCAGGCTAAGGTGAGGCCGACCAATTTTTTTTTACTGTCCTCAAGGTCAGGTATCCTACCATACAAGTTTCATTCTATTTTTCGATGAGGTTTTTTTTGATGAATTTTTGTCCAACGTTTTTGCCATTTGTACAAAATCTGCCAGGTTAAGCCTAGGCCGACCAAGTGCATTGGAAGCTACTAAATGTCAGGTACCTCTACAGGGTAGGTATATTCTATTTTTTGATGAGGTTTGTTTCATGCAGCCGGCCACCGGACTATTACCACTGGTAAGAACTTAGTGGTAACTAGTGGGAATGACTCGTGTTGTCGCAGTACTCACCCGACACGCAGTCCTCGTCACTCGCCGCGTCCGACACCTCCGACTTGACTGCCCGCACCTCCACTACAACAACAACTCTACTTCAGGCTGTGTCTTACATTTAAAATTTAACAGTAGGTATTAAAGACAAGCATTGTCGAGTGTATCTACCCGCCAAGTCGAGCAAAACAAAGAGGCACGGCCGTACCATCCTTTTCTCGAACCGATTCAGGCCATTTTCGACGTCCTGTAATTTTGTGCTGGCTAAAGCTAGAAGTCTGAATTTTCAGTGATAATTAGGGCTTAACATGTTTTAGATATATTCTCAAAAACATTAAATTTGAACTAGAGTTAGACCGTAAAAAGTCTGCAGCAATTTTGATAGCCCACGCAGTGCAAGTGTCATTTTAAACGTCAAACTTCTATGAAATTATGACGTATAAATAACACTTACACTGCGTGGGCTATCAAATCCGCTGCAGACTTTTATTGGTGCGACTTTAGTAGTTTAAGAATTATTGTACGTCAAAGTTCCTTAGTTTTGACACTGACACACTCACCGATCATCATAATTCTAAGGTACTTCTAGCATACCCACAAGGTTAAAATTTTAAACATAAGTGGTATTTAGCTTATCAAGCCATAGAAAACCTAAAAATATTGCAATATCAGACGTGCGTTTTAAAGATTACAGAACTGCATAATTAAGTTTGTAATCCCATATAAATATATGTGACGACAAAGTTACTTTTGTTACAGCCGGCCTAGCAAAGGTTACAATCGCTATCGCTTCGACAACGAAAAGCTTTATGTCTCTCTATCACTCTTCCATATTAGTGCGACAGTGACAGTTGCGTTTCGATCGCTACGGAGCGTAAGCGATTGGCATCTTGGCTACGCGGCCAGTTCCGACAAATAGTAGGTAAAGTAAAGGTCTAAGATGTATGATGTGAGTATGAAGATGTGTATAGTTATAATATGTGTATATGAGTACGGGTATGGTGTGGGTGGGTACTTGGGTATGAGTTTGGTATGGCCATAAGTATTGTATAGGTATGAGTACGAGTATAGTGTGGGATGGGTATGAGATGAGTATGAGCTTTGAGAAAAGTGGTAGCTGACGTACAAGAAGTAGTACCCAAAAAGAAGGACTACATACAAAAAGAGATGAGATCCCATCAAAAACATTACATGTAAAAAGATGCAAGTCTCGCAACGTAATTCTTCTACTACAAAAAAGTTTTGAGATATAATGTGAAACCAAGTCGATTATTTTAGTCAGTGCCAGGGGGTGTTAAAACCGTATCAATATTATATATCTTTAATTTTTAATACATATATTATGACTTGGCAATCGCACATAATGCTTTACTCGTACCGTTCTTGAAAATACCTATGTGTAATGCTCAATCTACATGTGATTAGCGCTAGCGTTATGTTCAATTAGAATTGTTTTTAATAGTTGACGATGATCCTTATGACATTATGCAGCCGTGCGATGGCCAAGTCATTATAATATATGTATTAAAGATATCTAATATTGATGCGGTTTTAACACCCCCTGGCACTGACTAAAATAACCGACTTGGTTTCACATTATATCTCAAAACTTTTTTGTAGTACCTAGAAGAATTACGCTGCGAGACTTGCATCTTTTTACATGTAATGTTTTTGATGGGTAAGTATTTAGACAAAAAGATTGCTTGAAACAATGTATTTTTATGCAGCACACGGTGAAGGAAACATCGTGAGGAAACCGGACTATTCCCAGTAAGGCCTAGTCTCTCCTATGGGTTGGAAGGTCAAATGGCAGTCGTTTTCGTAAAAACTAGTGCCTACTGCAATTTTTGGGATTAGTTGCTAATCGGACCCCAGGCTGAGTATCCACTTTTCTATGCATCGAGTATGACGACGTGGGTAGTGGGCAGGCACTTAA
The DNA here is from genome assembly GCF_910591565.1 of Cydia splendana. Classification (NCBI taxonomy): domain Eukaryota; kingdom Metazoa; phylum Arthropoda; class Insecta; order Lepidoptera; family Tortricidae; genus Cydia; species Cydia splendana. The sequence goes on from NC_085979.1 coordinate 1,221,168, forward strand.
GTTGGGGTACTTACTGTATAATGGATCTTAAAATTCTTAAATTAAACAATCTACTTGATATAGCCCGGAGTTCAATAGGTAGCTACAAAAATCAACACATGTCATTATATCTTATTTCGATTATTTTTATTTCGAAGATCATATTCTTGAATCTCTGATGTTATAATATTTAGTCCCGGTCCCGGTATATTGGTAGATTAGAGAAAAGCCTTACCAATAATACAGTTTGTGTTTCCTATTCAAGTTGGTACTTACGCGGCATCTCATCACCTGTCTCATCTTCATTCGTCGATTCTGGCTTGACTAGGAGCTCTTCACCTGAAACAAACATACTATTCGTGGGTTTGTGTCGACGACTCAGGGATCGCGCACCCTCGCTCCGGGTCGTGCCTGGTGCAACAGATCTGGTTCAGTGCGGCAACGCTGCCATGCAGTGATATGATGAAGTTTAAATTTTCTTATTTTAAGCACAATAGAAAAAAACCCTTCAGATAGATGACAGTATGAATCATATAACTGTGCAACGTAGTACATTTTACTAATATTTTTTATATAAAAAAATTAGATGATAAAAAAGTTTAGAAACAAAACTACCATGGAAGGACAAATGACAGATTTATGGAACAAAATGTTAGAGCAATTACAAAAACAGACGGATTCGATAAACTTAACAATACGCTCTACAATAGACGAGAACCTAGAGCCTATAACACGGGATACGGAGAAGCTGAAAAACGAAAATGAAGTATTAAAACCTAAGATAAAATCCCTAGAAACAGACTCTAGGAAAAACAATATCATAATACACGGCATAGAAGAAAGTGAAAACAATAGTGGCGAATTAATGGAGCTAGTATTAAAAACCCTTAACGACATAAATGTGAATATAAAATCTCAAGAATGGGATAAATGGGAAATCAGCAATATAGAAAGGTTGGGAAGGAAAATCGGAAATGAGAAAAAGAACCGACCAATCAAAGTAACCCTAACGTTAAGATGGCGGAAGCTAGAACTTCTTAAAAACAAAAAAGCAATTCCAAAAACTATCAAAATCACTGAAGATTTTCCCAAGGAAGTCATAGAAGAGAGAAAACTTCTTTTCCCCAAAATGTTAGAAGCGAGGGAAGCAGGAAAATTTGCTATTATAAAATATAACAAACTTATTGTCAAAAACAATGTGGATAACAGACAAGAAAAAAGGAAAAGACAGCCATCTTCACCGCTGAGAACGCCACCAAACAACAACCTCAATATAAACAAGAACAATACTCCGTCCTCACAGACGGCCTAACAACTTAAAACTAACAGATTCGAGGGAACACCTTCAACAAGCACAGCAAGGAGAAGTTCTCCAAAAAACTAGCAACCACAAGCAACCGGAAAAACAAAAACAAAAATAAAACAACAACTTCAGAACTAAAAACAACAAAAACAAATACACATGTCAACAAAACAGTAAGCAACTCAAACTTTAGTAAAAACAAACAACTACTTTTTCAACTCCCCAACCCGGCTGGTCCCCGTGGGGAGGTAGACCAAAACCCTCCAGTTATAAATAAAAAATGTACCAACAATAATAACAAGACAATGGAACTAAGAATATGCACATACAATGTACGATCGCTAGCATCTGAGGAAAGGTTAATAGAACTGACACATGCCTTAAGAAACATAAAGTTTGATGTACTTGGATTGGCTGAAACCAGAAGGCTAGGATGCCAAATAGAAGAATACCAAGAGTATATTTTCTGCTACATGGGACAAACCAACGGCCACCATGGAGTAGGATTCCTAATAAAAAAGTACTTAAAAGCAAATTTAGTCAACTTCACAGGAATATCAGAAAGAGTGGCCTTATTAGAACTCAAGTTTGATAGTACAAATATATCAATAATCCAAACATATGCTCCTACAGGCAGCTCAAGCGAGGATGAAATAGAACTTTTCTACAGTGACTTGAGAAGAGCCCACACATTGACAAAAGGAATTACTTTGGTAATAGGAGATTTTAATGCGAAGATCGGGAGACCAAGAGAAGATGAAAACTCAATAATGGGTCGCTATGGCTATGGAGACCGGAATAGAAGAGGTGAAAGACTCATAGAACATGCTTTTGAACACCAACTGTGCTTAATGAATACCTTCTTCAAGAAAAAAGATAGCCAAAGATGGACATGGGAATCTCCAGACTCCAAAACCAGGAACGAAATCGACCACATCCTCTCCAACAAACCAAACCAAATAACCAACATAGAAGTGCTAAACAACATTGAATTTCCTAGCGACCACAGAGCAGTTAGAGCAACAGTCAAGCTTTCAAATCAGAAATTAAGCAGGAAAAAATTTCAAATATCAGTAAAAACTCCAAAATCAGACAAAGAAATACAAACTTATATGAGAAATATATTTAATTACACAAACGGGTCTACCGCGATATAATTTCATTGTTTTTACCTTTAATTCCGACGTTTCAGCTGAGTTGCACCAGCTGTGGTCACGGAAAGACTGACGTCCCAACAAATGTCAACGGAGATATTAATAAAACACCACTAAACTACCCGAAATTAGTTTATAAAAATGTTCGGGGTAGACAAAGAAATTGCAGCTACCCGTTAAAGTTTAATGTTTATTATATCGCGGTAGACCCGTTTGTGTAATTAAATATGTGTACAAAACGCGAGAGTTTAAAGGTTTATATGAGAAATTTAGAAACTAACTTAGATTATGAAATGGAACCAAAATATGTCCAACCCTATTACAACATGCTTGAAACTGCCATTAAAACAAGTCTAAAAATAGAAGAAAATCCCAAAATAACAAAAGAAAATAGAATATTCAGTGACCACACAAAGAACCTAATACAAAGAAGAAGAGATTTGACTCTAATGAAGAACAAAAATAGACAAAAAAAGAATGAGCTCAGCGCATTATACAAAGAAGTCAGGAAGTCAATCAAAAAAGACTATAGTAACCACAGAAAAAGCCGCCGAGCTCCAAGCTTCCAAGCCGAGACATTCGCTATAATTGCCTGTGTGCATGAGAATATAGTTAGGCGAACCCAAGGGAAGAATATCTATATACTCAGCGACAGTCAGGCCGCTCTCAAAGCGCTCGAAGCTCCCAGAGTGGACTCTAGACTGGTATATAATGGCGTCCAAGCCCTGAACCAGCTTGGAAGGCAAAACAGAGTGCAACTGGTATGGATCCCAGGGCACGAGGGATTCATAGGCAATGAAAATGCAGATGAACTCGCCAGAGCCGGATCTGTAAGTAACCTTATAGGTCCGGAACCATTCGTGGGGCTCTCACAGGGAACCATCACAACGGCTATTAAAGACCATACCAAGACCAAACACCAGGAAGAATGGGATAGTCTGACGGGTCTAAAGCATGCAAAGCTCTTTATGCAAGGAATAGACTCCGGCTGGAGCAAAAAGCTTTGGAAACTTAGCAAAAGACAACTCCAAATCATAACGGGGGTGTTTACTGGCCATTACGGGGTCAAAGGATTTCTGGCCAAGATGGGACACTCTGACAACACCGATTGTCGTATGTGTGGCGAAGAGGAAGAGACAGTAAGACACTTAATGTGTGAATGTCACGCCCTCGCCAGACAAAGAATGAAGGACTTTGGAGCAGGATACCTGGAACCAAAGGACTTTAAAACGCTACCCATGAGCTCCATCATCCGACACATGGATATGGTGGGAAAAGCTCTTGAGTAGTTGACGGATCTCTTCTAGGGGGTAACTGCACAAAAGATCCCTATGGGTCGAAGTGTATCCGCAAGGGCCCCCGAAAACAATAAGATAAGATAAGATAACCACAGAAAAAACATAATAACAAAAAATTTGGAAAAGTTTAGTAGTAACTGAGAAAGAAGAAAGAACTGAATACTCATAAACCATGGATACACAAATTAAAAAAAGGACATACCGAAACAAAATCAAGAGACGATGTAATAGACTCGGCAACATCCTTCTACCAAAATTTATATAAGAAACAGAAGAATCTAGAAGACCAAAACTATGAAAACACTTTTACTAGTGAAGAACTAAACATAGAAGAAAAAGAAGTATACAACCAAATAAAACACCTAAAGAGTGAGAAAAGTCCAGGTCCAGATTCTATCCCCAACGAAGTCATCAAAATTGGAGCACCAGTTCTCATTAACTACCTAACAAAGCTATTTAACTTAATACTAAACACAGGTGATATACCAAAACAGTGGGAAAACTCGGACATCACTTTAATATACAAGAAAGGAGATCCACTAAACATAGAAAACTACAGACCAATTAGCCTTCTAGCGAGTACATACAAACTCTTTACATCAATCATTCTCAAGCGAATAACACAAGTCATCGACAATGCCCAAGCTGTAGAACAAGCAGGCTTTCGCTCCGGATATAGCACTGTTGATCATATACATACACTGGAGCAAGTACTTGAAAAGTATAAAGAGTTTAACAAACCACTATTATATATAGGCTTCATAGATTACAGCAAAGCTTTCGACACTATCAGTCATAACGCTATATGGGAAGCTCTACAACTAGCTCAGGTTAACACAAAATATATTAACATACTTAAGAACATATATAAAAACAACACCAGCAGAGTAAAGTTAGACAGAAGAGGGCAAGCAATAAAAATAGAACGGGGTGTGCGGCAAGGTGACCCACTCTCTCCTAAGCTCTTTATCGCAGTGCTAGAAGGAGTCTTCCGGAAGCTTAGCTGGGAAAAGAATGGAATAAGGATAAATGATCAATGCCTAAGTCATCTAAGATTCGCTGACGACATAGTGCTATTTTCAGAAACTGCCACAAGCCTAGAAACCATGATGAGAACACTAACTGAACAAAGCAGCAAAGTAGGACTGGAAATGAACACTAATAAAACAAAAGTGATGACCAACAGTTATGAAAAGCCTATAATCATTGGTAACGAGACAATAGAGTATGTTAATAACTATATATATTTAGGCAAACAGGTATCATTTTCGAAAACCAGCAACGAAGAAGAGGTTAACAGAAGATCAACTATAACCTGGAAGAAGTACTGGTCTCTTCCGGGGGCTCTTCACCTGAAGCAAACATACAAGTTTATAAGCAACAGGCTAGTTTAGCCACAAGCTATTCAAACCTAGTAACCACTACACTACTGTAAACCTAATTCCCATTAGCAACCAAGTAGTGAGGGTCCGGACCAAACTGCCAGTAGATGTGGTCACGGCCCACAATGTCAACACCTTAGACAAGCACATACATGTGTCTTTTAATACTTAGCAACTACATTATCTGAAGATTGCTACACAGACAAAATCAATTGATATTACTGCTTGTCAGTTTAATATATAAAAATAATGATTATTAATGTTCATTGAAGAGGAGTAGACTCACCTGATACAGGCTCACTGGTCCCTTCTTCCTCCTGCATTTCTGGATTCTCTGGCTCGACGGCAGATTCTTCCTCTAGAGCAAACAAGCACAACACAAATCACATCATCTTCCTGACAAATGTATGCTCTAACAGCAATAAGTAGTCAGGAGAGAGTATGGTGCCACCATCGAGTGCAAATCAAGTGTTATTGTAACATAGTTATTTAATGTACTGCATAGAACTCAAACAGAATGACTAAAATTCACTACTTGTTTGATATGTGCTCCTTTTACCTTTGATACTCTCTAACTGCAGCCGCGCCTGCAGCTCCGCCTGGCTGCGCTGCACTTGCAGCTTGAAGTCGCTCGCGTCTCGCAGGCGGCCCACGCACGCCGAGCAGATGCCGCACGAGCCCGAGCCGCCCACCACCAGCTGCAAGTTAAATTATTCAAACAAAAAACATTTCAGTTTTCACAATATATGGTTTGGGTACTTAGATATATTATATTGCAATAACTTGATTGTCATACTTTTACTTACATGTATATCGAAGCTCTCTTTGATCATGTCGGCATATATCTCCGTTTTGCCGAGATGTGTGTACGGCGTCGTCAGGTCCTTGTCTGAAGGACACCGCAGGCAGCAGCGACACGCGTGCGTCACGTCCATCACGATTCACGGCAACTGTGTGGTGCCACAGAAATACTCCAACGGATTCAAAAGAATACCACAACAAGACGAACTGCTCTTTATATTGTTAGAGAGTAGGCAGCCTCTTCAGCCTTTGCTAGAGTCAGTTTGGATAAGAGAATAAGTGTCAACAAAATTAACACACTCTGACATTTAACATTGGTTTGACAGATAGCGAAGCTAAGGGTACGTTCAGAAATAGTGGTAAGTCTGAAGCTGTAACAAACGGGCAACTTTGGTCCGGTCCGAGGCCCTGTTCGATCGTGTGGAAGGTGGTCCGCCGTAATACACTACCGCACCACACCTAGGTCACAGGCAAGTGAGAGCGAGAAAGACATATCTCGATATACGGCACACCAAGGTCGCGGTACGGTGCGGTAGTGAGGTATGGCTCTACGAGTTTCGGATCCGATCTCCGGACTGAATGTCAATTCAATTGTCAAATTATAGAGGTTATGTTATCTATGTCGTTTTGGATTAATCGTTTTTTGTCGAGAGAATTGGGTGTTAATTTAATTTTGCTGTAAATTAGTTGTACCAGCGCGAGTTGTCTACGATACGTATTTTGTAGTTTTCGCCCCGTAAATAGATATGATCCCGCTTTCGTTGACTGTTCGAAGCTGTAACGAGAAAGGTATTTTCATTACTTACGTATGTAATAGTTACTATATTGTAGCTACTGCATAGAAGGTAGGATCGTATAGAAGTGGTATACGCGTGCCTCCGTGAGGGACAAAACATACACAGATGTAATATACGTAAAGCTAAGCTAATTGAGCCCGGTAGACATCCGCCACCCCCTGGCAGGTAGGCAGGGGGGGCAGTCAAAGTAATTTGTAATGGATTCAAGCTTTCAACTCCTTTTTAACCACGTTAGAGGATGAATTTTTAAAAACGCTGAAATTACTTTTCTTGTATATTCTAATAATATGCACATATAAAAAGTTTCAAGCCCCACACTCGAAAACATTTTTGATTTCCATACTAATTTTCAACACCTATTTCGCCACCTTAGGGGATGAACTTTCAAAAACGCTGAAATTAATTTTCTTGTATTTTAGTAGTATATCTTTTAACGAAGTTTGGATTTCCTAGCTTAAAATAAAACATGAACCCCATACAAACTTTCATCCCCTTTTTAACCCCCTTAGGGGCAGAATTTTCCAAAATCGCTTCTTATCTCTTGTAAACATTATAAATGTAACCTAGTGTGCAAATTTCAACTTTCTAGCATTTCTAGTTTTGGCTGATAATAGTTATAGTTGAATAAAAAAATAGAACACCGATTTTGATTTATTCGTCAATATTTTTATTTTTTTCTATTAAACTGTACATCAAAGGTCTCAAAAATGAATTCCTCATGCCCGATTTATCTGGAAATGATACCAAACTCGAGGTGGTAGGTAAATAGAAGCCGATATGCGGCGTGTAACTTTGGATGCCCCCCTGCCTACCCACCAGGGGGTGGCGGTTGGCTACCGGGCTGGATTGGTTTAGCTTTACGTATACTACATCTGTGCCAAGTGAATTCATCCGATACCAAAATTTGCATGTCCCATACATTGGGTGACACTACTTACCTCACTAATATTATTGTACCTCTATGAGCTACTATCACATGTAGGTAGTTATACTTGTTAACGTAATGGCGTCTAACTCTATCCAACTTTTAATTCTGTTACTATCTTATTTACCTCACACCAAACTACTCTGTGGTATATAGGGGATAAAGTGACAGTTATTTATTTTAGGTGTTTTTTTTTTCTTAATGAAATGTACCTTATTCTGTTGGAAATCAAATACCACAAGGACCACAATGCTTCTTGATCTACTGTGATTGCTGTGAGGCTCCACAAATCATCATATGCTACTTGCATTGCAGGTTCTCACTGTTACCAGCTTGTGAGCGCACAACAACATGTCACTAGAGACAGTGTCTGTGAAGATGGAGCCTGGAGAGGTGTGTGTGAAGACGGAGCCTGGAGAGCTGTGTGTGAAGGAGGAATGTGAGGACAGCGCCGGGCACGGAGTGAGCGCGGCGGCCGCGCAGGCCGGACTGTATGTTGATCATGTGGTCAAGGACGAGCTCGTGCTGGGCCCCGAGGAGTGGCACCGCCCTAAAGTGCTCCCACTACAAGGTCAGTTTGTTATATATAATAGTAATAATAGTTTTGCCTGTGCAGCCCAAGCTGAGCTATTTATTATTAACACATTCGACACCGCGTACCCGACTCTCGGGCACTCGTAAACTTTACTCAGATGCCGGCATACCCGCTAGTCGGGCAAGAGCTATAAACCTACACGCGACGCCGAAGTGCCCGACAGGCGGGCAAGCATTGCATCTTCACTACCTCAGGGCTGCCACTGCCACTAACAGAAAAAATTGTAAGTCTTCTGATTATTATGTGGTCGAAAAGTTGGTACAGTTGTTTATTATATTTTATTACTTCACTTTGTATTTTTATTTACTTTACCTAATGCGATTACAAAATAAAAATTCTTATTAGTTGGTTACGTGAAATTGCATACACGGGTATGTATCAATAGGAGTTAGAATTTTCGTAAATCGCACAACCTAATTTGTGTTTACGAATATTTAGTAAGTATACATCTATTTCATGAGTACTCATAGGATGATTTTTGTGAAACAAAATTCGGAGAAAAATAAACCAAGAAATTCAACTAAGTACCTAACAACATTCTAACTTCTAAGCGGCAGTTCTCAGAAAAAGACAATAGGTCAGTTATCATAAAACAGCACTGCACTGCAACTGCGTGGAAGCAAAACGTAACAAGTAGCTTTGAATAGTTACGATAATTAGTACGTTCGTACACATACAATAAAGTCGCAACTTCTTTGACAAAAGAATGTAGTTACTGTGATCATACACTTAACCCTGGAGATGTTGTTTACCATCCCTTATCTATTTGAAGTTTGCGACCCGGGTTTTTTTTTCAACCCGGTCTCGGTGTAAAATTGCAATCGGAGCCATTCCGTAATGGTTTGTGATGTGCAATATTAATAAATGTTGATGATTTGGCTTTGTGTGATTTTATTCGTTTCCTACTGCCCCACTGAATGCATTGTGATAATGATAATTGATAAAACGGGGAGCCTAAACAGATGAGACAGCAGATTTAATTTTATCCACGTACTTATACGAAAGTTACTTGGCACAGCCCTGAGCGTCCGCCGCTTGCCCGACTAGCGGGTTCGCGGGGTGCGGCATTGAGTTGCACGTCGTTGCCCGACTAGCGAGTACTGTCGGTTTCTGGGGTATTGTTTGAAATTTTGCCTGGTTGCGAAAGTGTTAATATGGTTAATATTTTACAATCTTATGTAGGTTAGGTTGGTTTGTAATCTGCCTACCATCAGTTTATAATATTACTAGTGAGACGACTGTTTAAAATTATATGGTGATGTTTGACCAACTACTATGTGTGATTGAACTGACATTTGGAATACAATGCAATGTTATTTCAATTATTTACTCATATACAACTTAAGTTCTTTTGATCTATTTCGAGGACTTTTTAAAGACATGCACAGTTAATAATTTTTAAATTCGTATTCTTTATTTTACGCATAACTCATGGCTATATATAGTTTGATTTTGTTGGTAAAATCTCCAATTTGGACTGAGAAAAGATACATAAACCTTAATGGTTAATATTAGGTATGTCTTCACCTTATATAAGAAAGTCCCCCCACCGCGTCTGTCTGTTCGTGTGTATGTATGTTCGCTATAAACTCGAAAACTACTGAACAGATTTTCAGACAGATCACCTACCTATCAATAGAGTGATTCTTGAGGAAGGTTTACTTGCCTAAGTACTTGGTTGGCGCGATGACCCAAAATGAGTCTTGGCCTCCAACACAAGAGCACGCCACTGGCTCGGTCCAGAGCGGTATCCCGCCAGCTTTCGCCGAAGCTGAGGAAATTTTAGGTGTATAATTTATTAAGGTTTTGTATAACTCGTGCGAAGCCGGGGCGGGTCGCTAGTTGAGTAATATGCAACAATAATAATATGATCAAAATGACCTGTATATACATATATACAGTGTGGCAAGATAAGTCGGGCCCTGGAGGGAAACTACCTTAAATCTTTAAGCTGGTTCATTTTACTTAAAGGAGACATTCCTTTATTTTTAAAAACAAACAAAACTGCATTCAAAGAATTTTTAATTTTTTCTTCAATTTAGCTTGTCTAAAAAATTCTTGAGTACTAAATATTAGATTTTATGGATATTTTGTACGACAGACGAGTATAAGACCTAATGTTTCTTGGAGAAATGTTATCATTAACATTAACTGTATCGACTAGTTGAATAAAATTGCGAATTTTTATTTTTTGGAATTTTTAGTCGGTTCGAGTCCCGGGCGAGGCAAGCGAGTGTTAGAAAATTTTGTTTCTTATTAAAAATAAAGGAATGTCTCCTTTAAGTAAAATGAGCCAGGCGAGCCAGTTTAAGGATTTAAGGTAGTTTCCCTCCAGGGCCCGACTTATCTTTCCACACTGTATACATATTTTTTACATGGATCGTTAGCTTGTTTGTAGATTATGGGAACACCAATTACTCCATACCGACAAGAAGGTCCCTGTCGGTAGATAATGACACATACGACCAAGATAACTCTGCAGTGATTTTCATTAACAACTCGGAAGTGTTATTTTATAAACATTTTTACTTTTATGATATTTTTTCGTTATCTTCCTTTGCATGTTCCTTTGTGGCACTCTACAGACCACACGTGTGGCCTGATTTGATATGACTTACTTCAATTGATTTGTCTTGATGGTCGTCCCTGTCACTCTTAACGCGCGTCAATCAGGCGAAATTCAAGATGTATGTTAGTCATTGAATGTAAGTGGTATATGTATATAGTTTAAATTGTTTTATTAATTTGTGTTCTAGTGTGTTCGGAGGGCAGCGCCGCCCGCGCCAGGGAACAGCTCGCGATGGCTTGTTCCGTGGTGCTCGAGCGCCTCCGCGGCGGCGCGACTGTTCACAGTGGGACTAAACCATACGGCTGCGAACACTGTGGCAAGCTTTTCGGAAATAAATATATTTTAAGAAATCACGTACAAAACACACACTTGTCGACCAGACAAAAACCAATTGCTTGTGATTTTTGTAGTTCTACGATTCAAACCGAATTACTTGTAACAGAACAAGAGAAAAGCGAACACGGAGTTACAAATTTCATATGTAGTGTTAAGGATTGTAGTCTTAAAATAATTTCGCCTAGCAACATTATCGTTCAAACTTAAAAAAAAAAAAATACTTCCTTCTTCTCGTATCGCGAATGTAAGATGTCGGAGCGCGCCTCGCTGCGCTAATTATTATTTTCGAATATTATCGTCTCGTTTCATCTAAAAGATTCAATTTCATCTAAATTGTGTATAATCCTTGTGGACGGCTAATCAGATGAAAGAAGCACTGCTCCTGCTCCGTTTCGGTGTCCACGCTGGTTCAGGTAACTCGGATTCGAGGTAAGTCTGGACGAGCCCAGGGTCTGAGCAGCCTACGCCAGCCACCACCGAGAGCTGCACCGTCATCTACAGCTCAGCAAGGTGAGTGCTTTCCACAATTGATCTAGCCTGTCCTAAGTTCGTATCGTATATCGTTTCGTGTCTCGTCTCGTAATTCGTTGAATACAGTCCACATAATTTTATAATATCGAAGTAAAATAATCCCATTAACATTTTTTGGTCCCACGATCCGGATAATTTGTAAGGTGACCGTGGTTATTTTCGCTTTAAAAACCAATTTTCGTCAGTAAATTGTTCATTGTAAAATCATAAAAACATTGGAGGGTAAGATTGAAACACTTGGCTTGGGTGTTTTTCCGTTAGTTAAACTATCGAGCGTTTAGTTCATAAACTAAAATTTTGTGTCGAATTAGTTACGTTTCTGAACGCAACTTTTAGCTGTCATTTTTTGACAAGTGTCAATTGAAAATCATAACCTCATCTGAAATACATACAGGACAAGTGTGAAAAAGGAATCAACATTTTGCGGGCTCTATCAGGAGTTTGGTGGGGTTCTCATCCATATTGTCAAAAGCTACTTTATAATGCTATTATCCGCAGCCACATGGACTATGGATCCTTTATATTAGAACCATGTAATAAGGAATCCTTAAAAAAGTTGGATTTAATACAGGCTAAATGCTTAAGAATCATACTTGGTGCCATGAGATCTTCCCCAAAAAATGCCATGCAAGTAGAATGTGTGGAGCCTCCTCTGGCGCTGCGTAGACAATATCTTGCTGACAGGTTCCTCATAAGAGCTATCTCCAACTCCAATCACTTGCTGATTACACACTTGCGGGCTCTTGCTTCATTGGTCACTGAAAACCCATATTGGATGCATAAGGAGTTTCCAAAAATTATTATTACTTATTCTAAATTAAATCGTATAAACCCCATATTATATAAATCAGGAACAAACCCCTTATTTGAAACAAAATTTGAAACTTTAATTTACACCCCTAGTGTTATTTTAGACCTTGGAATTTTTAAAAATGACCCGGGAGCTAACAGCAAATTTAAAAAACTTTTAGAAAAGTGGGAAGACTACTTACCGGTGTTTACTGACGCATCAAAAAATAATTCCGCAAATTGTGTTGGAGCAGCAGTGGTGGTTCCAAAATATAGCATTGTCTTGATGTTTAAGTGCCCTCCTCAATCATCCATTTTTACAGGCGAGGCTGTTGCCATCTTGGAAGCTGTAGCATACGCGGATTCTCACAATATAACAAAAATGTTCATATTTACAGATAGCAGGAGTTGTCTGCAAGCTATTATGGGCAATCAGTTTAAAATGAAAGCAAAATTTCCCTTAATACTTCAGATCAAAACCTTACTAAGAAAATGTGAATCAAAGGGGTTAAAAATAGTACTTGGGTGGATCCCGGGCCATTGTGGCATTACTGGAAATGAGTCTGCAGACTTATGGGCAAAGAGAGCTATTGAGATGGGATCACCAGGCCACGACAGGATATACAGTTCTGACCTTTTAAACCATGCACAGACTGATATGTTTAACACGTGGCAAAATCTCTGGAATTCTTCCAGATTGGAGGTAGGAAAACATTATGGCCACATTCAGCCCAATATTCCACGTAAACCATGGTTTTTCAGTTTCCGAGCATACCCTAAATGGGTCACGTCTACAATTTGCCGTTTACGCTTAGGGCCAGTTTGTACGCCTGTATTCCTTGCCAAGATACGGGTCCGGGATACGTCACTGTGCGAATGTGGGTTAGACGAAGGCACCGTAGATCACATTTTCTTCTCTTGTCCGAGATTCAATTACTCTTTGTATGATGTGTTACCTTCGAATATTCCGCGACCCATTAATTTTTACTCACTTCTCACTCTAATGGACCCGCCCCTAACTTCTATCCTTATTAAGTATGTACAGGAACATAATATAAAACTTTAATTCTTACTGCTCGTCTTACTATTATTTTCTATCTATCTATATAATTTAATCTCTACGTTTTTTCCTCCATTTCATCCGCTATATTGCTTGCCTTAACAATCTGTCATCCGCTTTCCGCTCTTTTTCACTAATGTTGGTACTATGTTAATTGTGTCATGTCATGTATTTGTCTGTGATGTCCATAATAATTTGTTTGTTTTAGGTTCCCAGTCTATCCTTCCACAAAAATCAAAATTAAACCGAACATTCTCGTCTCATAAGTCAAAAGTCTACACCTCGACATTGGCAGAATCCACCTTGCTAAATTTAGCGAGGAGTAAAAGCCATAATAATAATAAAAAAAAAAAAAAAAAAAAACCTTATCATATCTGTGTTATCGAATCAAATAGTTTTGTTGTTGTTTTAGTGAATTAGTATACATATTTTACAAAATAAACATGACAAATGGTGCGAGTTCGTCCGAAAGTTTCGACAAGAGCCGTGTAGGTCGGGATTATGCGTTGTTTACAAGATGTAATTAAACTTGAAAGTGAATTTCATGCCTTTCAAATTGAATTGCTTTCTGCGATTTCAGCTGGTGATAGGTCAAGTGAATTAGAAATATCTTCACAGTTCGAACAAATGGTAAAATCCATAAAAATACGTTTAGCGGAAATGAAGACTGATGTGGTAAATAAAAGTGACAGTTGCGGTTCAAGTTCGAGTGTTAAATTACCTAAAATTAATATAGTTCCTTTCGATTCGAAAATTGAGAATTGGGTATCGTTCGTCCAGATCTTTGACTCGCTGATTCACAGTAAAAATATCCCGGCAGTAGAAAAGTTGCATTATTTGTTGTTGAGTGTGACCGGCCATGCTTTTGACTTAATTAAAAATTACCCATTATGTGATGAAAATTATTTAATGGCCTATAACACACTAAAATTACATTTTGAGAAGAAAAGAGTTATTGCCAGTATATTCTATGAAAAAATATTAAACTGTGAGGCGGCGAAGTCCAAGACTGCATCGGAATTAGTTAGAGTATGTCGAACCTTTAAGGAAAACTTAGAAATTTTATCAAAGTATCAATTGCCTGACAGGAACTTTATGTTATTCCATGCACTTTGGTCAAAATTAGATGTTAGTTAGTAGTAAGACTAGTAAGGAAGCTTTTGAGTTGCAACTTGAATCGAACACAGAAATTCCTAGTTATGAGAAATTAATTTCGTTTATTGAAAAGCGGAGCCAAGCATTAGAGAACAGTGTTGGTAAGTCGTTAACATTACCTAGTAAACCAGTGTATAGTAAGCCAGTGTCGAATAAGGCTAAGCCTGCTCTCCTTGTGCCGCCAGTGAGCAACTGTGCCATGTGTTCCGCACCGGGACACAAATTGGACAATTGTACTAAATTTTTGGAACTGCAGCCATTGGAAAGGTTTGCTCAGGTTAAGGAGAGGAGACTTTGCATACTTTGTTGTAGGCCATCCCACTCGGTTAAAAATTGTAAATCATCAGTGACTTGTGGCATCTGTAAGCACAGACACCATACATTATTGCATTTCAATAAGGATAAGGAGTTGGAACCAACAGCTCAGCCGACCCAAGTGGCATTGGCTGTGCATAATGCAAATGCACCAAGTTTGTTCTCGACAGCTATCGTGCTGATAAAAAATAAATTTAATAATTTTGTGCCAATCCGAATGCTGATGGATAATGCTTCTGCTTGTAACTTTGTATCATTGAAGTGCGCTCAAAAACTGGGAATACCAATTAGAAATAACTCACCAACGGTGAACGGTGTTGGTCTTTCGTCGACTGACACTTTTGGAGTTGTCGATTGTGAGATAGTTCCTTCGAATGGGGACTCCTCATGCAAATTTTCGTTTGAAGCGTTCGTGCTTCCCAAGATCTGTCATGATATGCCACCAGAACCACTGAATGTCTCTTCTTGGAGGCATCTGAAGGATTTAGATCTTGCTGATCCGTCTTTTCACAAATCTGGACCTATAGACATGTTGGTTAACGTCAACCTTTTCGCTGCTGCACTACAATCTGGCGTTGTCAAGGGCAACGCAGATGAGCCCATAGCTGTCCGCACTGTTTTCGGCTGGTTGGTGATGGGTGAGTGCCCTATAAACGTTAAGACTTCTCGTTCTCGTTGTCATAAAGGTTCAGAAGGTGATACTCAGAGGTGCTGTCTCGTGTCGAGTCTATCGTTAGACAATAATATCAAGCGCTTCTGGGAACTGGAAAGTGTAGATCCTCCCAAAAATATCGTTTTGTCGAAATCAGAAATGTCGTGTGAAAACCAAATGGAAACTTCATATTGTTGCACTCCTTAGGGTAGGATGGTAGTACCATTAACTTATGTCGATCCTCAGGATAAACCCAGGTTTTCAAATTGTCGTGAGATAGCTCTCAAGCGTCTCTTAAATTTAGAGAGGAAATTCAAATTGAATCCTCAGTTTCGGACAGCTTATGTCAATTTCATGGATGACTACCTTAGTTGCGGTCACATGGTGGAAGTTGATCCTCCCTTGTCGTCTGAAGGTCAGTTTTATTACATCCCCCACCACGGAATTTTGCGCCCTGACTCCTCCACTACTCCTCTTCGTTGTGTTTTTGACGCCAGCGCCCAAGATTCTTCAGGGAAGTCCTTGAATGATACACTACTCGCCGGCCCTAAATTGCAAAATAACATATTTGACTTGTTGGCTCGTTTTCGATGGCATGCAGTAGTGTTCACCGGTGACATCAAACAAATGTACCGGCAGTTCCTTGTCGATTTGCAGGACTGCGACTATCAGCGCATTTTGTGGCGTCCGTCACCTGATGACCCTGTGAAAGATTATCGTTTGCTCACAGTGACCTATGGTGTGTCCTGTGCTCCATATCAGGCGCTCTGGTGCATATCGAAATTAGCAAAGGAGTTTTCGTCTCGTGCTCCTCAAGGTGCTGCAGTGTTGGCTAGGGATGCGTATGTCGACGACGTCGTTTCAGGTGCAGACTCAGTCGAGGATGCGTTAGTGTTACGACAACAGTTGGTGCAAATATTATCGTCTGCTCAGCTTCATCTGCGCAAATGGACCTCTAATAGCCCTGAATTCTTAGGCAGCTTGCCTGGTTCAGAGCTGTATTCAGATCAACTTCACAATTTCGAAAACGTCCATGATTTATCGTTAAAAATTCTCGGTTTGTCGTGGCTTCCTAAGGAAGATACTTTCACATTCAAGACCTCCTTGAATGATTGTCGTTGTACGAAGCGATCGATCCTCTCGGACATCGCTCGTATCTTTGATCCTCTAGGTCTATTGTCGCCTGTCGTATTTTTCGCAAAATATTTAATTCAACTTCTATGGGTTTCTGGTGTCGATTGGGACAACGAGGTTCCTATCGCTATCGCTCAAGAATGGCGTAAATTCAAATCGCAATTGGCCGAAATGAGCTCGTTGTCCATTTCCCGTAGAATGGTTGTATCTTTCGTATCGTTACAGCTTCACGGGTACTGTGACGCCTCGGAGAAGGGTTACTGTGCTGTCATTTATTGTCGTGTCGTTCAAAATGACGGATCCGTTGTCGTGCGTCTTTGTTGCGCTAAAACGAAGGTGGCCCCCCTTCGTAAATGCTCTATTCCGAGATGCGAGCTGTTAGCTGCTGTCTTGTTGTCGGACTTGATTGTCTCGTTTACCGAAGCTCTAAAAGATTTTCACACCTTTGATGATATCCACGCTTGGTCAGACTCTACTGTCGCGCTGACTTGGATTCGTTCGTGTCCATCAAAGTGGAAAACTTTTGTGGCTAACAGGGTTGCGCATATACAAGAAAACGTTCCCCCTGAAAATTGGCACCACGTTTCTGGTTCGGATAATCCAGCAGATTGCGGCTCCCGCGGTTTGTTACCTGCTGATTTAATCCAGAATACGCTATGGTGGGCGGGGCCTACTTGGCTGTCTAATCCTCAAGAATCTTGGCCGCAATCTGAGATCTTTTCAGATCAAGCTGCTTCGAACGAGCAAAAAATCTATAGTTTGTTCACAGACTCTAATATATCGTTGATTGACAACATGTTGAGCAGATTCTCGTTTTTACAACGCATATTGCGTATTTTCGCTTATTGTTTTCGGTTCATGCATAACTTGCAAAAATCATCGTCGAAAATCACAGATCCGAATCTGTCGTCTGAAGAAATTACGAAAGTTCTTCATTTTCTCGTGAAACGTGTCCAGGAGCGAGCCTTCGCCTCAGAATTGTGGTGCTTGTTGACAGATAAGTCGACCCACTCTCTATCGAAACCCATGCGGAAATTGGCGCCGTTTGTGGATGAGCGTGGAATGCTCAGGGTGGGCGGTCGCCTTTCTAAAGGAGACCTGTCGTTCGATGTGAAACATCCACTGTTATTGCCTCGTGATCATAGGTTGACTACGCTGATCATTGAGGATTACCATCACCGGTTTATGCACCCTGGATTGCAAACGTTGCAAAATTTATTAGCCCAAGAATTCTTTCTTCTATCGGCAAAAAGGGCTATAAATTCGGTTATTTCATCTTGTATGAAATGTTTTCGCGCTCGGCCTAAAGTGGCATCTCCGCCAATAATGGGCAATTTACCATCGTTTCGCATTCATCAAATCAAACCATTTTCGTCAGCGGCAGTAGACTACGCTGGTCCCTTTGACACAAGTTTGGCCCGGGGCCGTGGTTTACGCACATTTAAATCGTATATTTGTGTTTTCGTATGCACTGCCACCAAAGCAGTACATCTTGAGCTGGCTTCAGAGCTCACCACAGAGGCTTATCTCGCAGCTCTGCGCCGTTTCATTTCGCGCCGCGGCCGGTGCTCTAGGTTGATCTCGGATCAGGGTAGAAACTTTATTGGCGCATCCAATATGCTCCAAAAATTCATGGCCAAGGCTTCACGTGCAGAACAAATAAATTTCGTTTTTAACCCGCCCGGCAGCCCACATTTCTCGGGGTTAGCCGAGGCTGGTGTAAAGTCAGTAAAGACACATCTCGCTCGCGTCGTGGGTTCTCAGCGCCTTACATTCGAGGAATTTTATACCATTTTGACCCAGATTGAGGCGATGCTGAACTCACAGCCTTTGTCCCCTGTCAGCTCAGACCCAAACGACCTGTCAGTGTTGACCCCCGGACATTTCCTTACTTTGGAGCCGCTCACCATATTGCCTGAAAGCAACATGGTCGATGCGAAATTAGGTCCACTTCAGAGATGGAAATTGTTACAAAAGATCCATCAGGATTTCTGGCGTAAGTGGCACGTCGAATATCTGCACACATTGCAGCAGCGCCACAAATGGTTCGATAGCCAGAAAAGCATTGTCGTCGGGACGCTCGTGCTTATTGTCAATGAGCAATGTAGCCCTATGAAGTGGAAAATTGGCCGGGTAGTACAACTCCATCCAGGGAGTGACGGAATTTGTCGAGTTGTCACAGTTCGCACAGAATCGGGCGAACTTAAACGTCCGATAGTTAAACTGTGTCCCTTACCTTTGCAAAACTAAAGTGTTAATTCACTATCTTATAGTCATAAGTACTAATTTTATCGTAGCTTTAGATTAAAGAAAAAAAAAATAGTAATAGGAAAATAAACCCTAAGCCATATCGATTCTATCTTATCCTCAGTTGACAATAATAGTACAAACTTGTGGAAAATACGTTGTATTTTGGTGAGCGGAAAATGTTAAGGATTGTAGTCTTAAAATAATTTCGCCTAGCAACATTATCGTTCAAACTTTAAAAAAAAAAATACTTCCTTCTTCTCGTATCGCGAATGTAAGATGTCGGAGCGCGCCTCGCTGCGCTAATTATTATTTTCGAATATTATCGTCTCGTTTCATCTAAAAGATTCAATTTCATCTGTAAATTGTGTATAATCCTTGTGGACGGCTAATCAGTTGAAAGAAGCACTGCTCCTGCTCCGTTTCGGTGTCCACGCTGGTTCAGGTAACTCGGATTCGAGGTAAGTCTGGACGAGCCCAGGGTCTGAGCAGCCTACGCCAGCCACCACCGAGAGCTGCACCGTCATCTACAGCTCAGCAAGGTGAGTGCTTTCCACAATTGATCTAGCCTGTCCTAATTTCGTATCGTATATCGTTTCGTGTCTCGTCTCGTAATTCGTTGAATACAGTCCACATAATTTTAAAATATCGAAGTAAAATAATCCCATTAACATGTAGCGAATGTGAGTATACAACAAGCTCCAAGAAAAGTTTAGAGTCTCATTTAAAGAGTCACTCTTTGGAGAACTATTTTAATTGTAGTCACTGTAGTTACAGGTGTTCGCGTAAAAGTGATTTACACAAACACCAGACAATACACATGGCTGGAGAGTCTTTAAAGTGTAGCGACTGTGATTTCAAACGCAATGTTGAATCAAACATACGACGTCATCAGAAGACGCACAACCGGAGACACCCGAGGATACCCACTGGAGAAAAGCCTTACAAATGTAGTCATTGCGACTACAAGTGCACTAATAGTTCAGCCTTACGAAAACACGAAAGGACACATACTGGAGAGAAGCCTTTTCAATGTAGCTACTGTGATTACAAATGCAGCCGGAAGTCAAACTTACTAGTTCACCAAAGAATACACACTGGAGAGAAGCCGTACACATGTAGTCATTGCGACTACAAGTGCAGTGATAGTTCAACCTTACAAAAACATGAAAGGACACATACTGGCGAAAAGCCTTTTCAGTGTAGCCACTGTAATTATAGATGCAGTCGGAAATCAAGCTTACAAAAACACGTGATGATACATACCGGGGTAAAGCCATTTAAATGTAGCATCTGCGACTACAAGAGCAATCAGAAAGGACACTTACTAGTTCACCAAAGGATACACACCGGAGACAAGCCGTACACGTGTAGTCATGGCGACTACAAGTGCAGTAATAGTTCAGCCTTACGAAGACATGAAAGGACACATACTGGCGAAAAGCTTTTTCAGTGTATCAACTGTGATTACAAATGCAGCTGGAAGTCAAACTTACTAGTTCACCAAAGAATACACACTGGAGAGAAGCCTTACACATGTATTCATTGCGACTACAAGTGCAGTGATAGTTCAACCTTACAAAAACATGAAAGGACACATACTGGCGAAAAGCCTTTTCAGTGTAGCCACTGTGATTACAAATGCAGTCGGAAGTCACGCTTACGACAACACCTGACGATACATACTGGGGTGAAGCCATTTCAGTGTAGCCACTGTGATTACAAATGCAATAAAAAGTCACAATTACAACTACACCTGACGAAACATACTGGGGCGAAGCCATTTAAATGTAGCATCTGCGACTACAAGAGCAATCGGAAAGAACACTTACTAGTTCACCAAAGAATACACACCAGAGAGAAGCCGTACACATGTAGTCATTGCGACTACAAGTGCACTAATAGTTCAGCCTTACGAAGTCATGAAAGGACACATACTGGC